>NC_139630.1:30058185-30160685 GCF_964638095.1 Poromitra crassiceps
AAATAGATTAATCCCCCCTTTTTGCTGGGTAACCCACTTTGAAAACCACTAGCTTAGACTACAACTGTTGCAAGAAGGTGAATTTTCACACATTTTCAATGCAGATTGAGGACAAATAAGATGGATGTCCTCTGGTGCATTTTAACGTTAGGTGCACCCAGGAGAAAGAGAGTTGAAGTGGGAATAATTTCTGGCTGAGCAATGTTTGCACCTCAAAATAAAGTAAGATATTAAGGCTACAGTTAGTCGGTCAGTAAAAGGTTTGATGGATGAACAAATCAATCAAAAACACTTCACTATGTCCAACATAGGCTACAAGTTTTGTTTCATTCCATTGAATTTGGCAGCGCGGAACGAAACATGGTGGAACAACATGCAATTAAACATGCAAATTGGATGTTTCGTTGCGTTTCGCCATTGTATTAGGAAATGGCGGGCTATTCAGCATAAAACAATATAATAGCGCTGCTTGATTCAGATTCAGATTCAGATTTATTTCGCCCCCCACACACACAAACAATTGACATGTAGATAAACATCAAGATACAAATGTGTGGAGTGCCAGGTCTCCAAAGAAGCTACTTAAAGCTTATGGCAGGAGCCTGAGCAATGACTTAGAGCACAACTTAAATACAAGTTACTGCGTACAGTATAACAAAAACAACAATTACACAGCAGGACAAGTAACAAACAAAACAAACAAAACAATCCCAGATCAATGGATAAGTATAAGTATACTTATAATACATATCAATACCATATACCATGCTATATATCATATACATTATATATTATATATACTATGTATCATAATATACTATATTACTATACATACAGGTTAAGCAGTTGTTCTTTCATTTTTTTCTTGAAAACAGAGATGGATGGAGTTGTTTTCAACTCTCATCAAGCCCATTCCAGATCCGCGGCCCTCTATTGGTTATACTTAAACTGGTGCATTTCAGTCGTCTTTTCTTACCATAAATAAGATGTGTATTTCTGGTGTTAAAGGAATGAGCGGGGCGGTTGACTGGGATGAGCTTGGAGAGTCTTGGATTTAGGTTATGGACAACTTGGTACATTATGATTGCGTTTTGGTGAATATTAAACTCAGCAAGCCTCAAAAGATTATAGCTATGGAAGAGGGAACATGTGGGTGCGTTGAAATCCGACCAGGATACGGCACGTATTATTTTCTTTTGTAAGCTTTCTAGTTTCTTCAGATAGCTGGGGAATGTGTTACACCATATGATGTTACAGTAATTAATGTGTGGCTCAAACAGGGTTTTGTACAAGATCAGGAGAGTAGATAAAGGAAGAAAATGACGGAGTTTGAAAAATAGACCAACATATTTAGACAGTTTTGTTAACAGATGATCAATATGACATTTGAAGTTGATTGACTCGTCGATGAGGACCCCCAAGAATTTTGTTGATCCTACTCTTGTCAACTCCCTTCCATCTATATTGAGGTGGATATGATCCACTGATTTTTTGTTAGAGTGGAATATAATGAAATTGGTTTTACTGATATTCAACGACAATTTATTACATTTGAACCAAGTATCCACTTGTTTGAGTTCAACATTGAGTAGATCTTGAAGCTCATGTGAATCATGATGGGACAGGAATAAGTTTGTGTCATCAGCAAATATCACTTTATGCAATAATTTAGAGGAGTTGACAAAATCATTGATGTAAAGAATAAAGAGCAAAGGCCCCAAAAGTGAACCTTGGGGGACCCCATATTTAACATTCATTTTTTGAGAATGGAAATCATGTATGTCAACATACTGATATCTACAATGCAAATAATCACGAAACCATTCAAGAGTCAGTCCTCTAATCCCATAATGGTGCAACTTCCCCAACAAAATGTCAAAATCAATGGTGTCGAAAGCCTTTGAGAGGTCCAGAAATACACCCACCCCACAGTTCCCCCGATCAACAGCATCATTTATTTTTTCTATAAGGTCTAATATTGCCATACAAGTTGTATTCTTTTTCCTGAAACCATACTGAGAGGATGTAAGAATATTAAGCTTATCCAAATATTTGCTCAGTCTTTTAAACACAACTCTCTCATAAATTTTAGAAATAACAGGCAAGACTGATATTGGGCGATAATTGCTAATACTATTTTTATCCCCGGATTTGAAAATTGGTATTACTCTTGCAATTTTGGTCATCCTAGGCACAACACCAGAAAGTAAAGATAAATTTATGCAGTATGCAAGTGGTTTTGCTATAATAGCAGCTACGGCAATCAAGATTTTACTGCAGATTCCGTCCACACCAGCTGTACGAGAGTTGTTCAGATTCATGATGGCTTCATATACTTCATCGCAGTCAGTAGGTTCCATAAAAAATGAGTTAGGATAGTCTCCTGTAAGATACTGGTTGTAAGAGATACCTTGAACAGGAGAGATTTTATTGGCCAGGTCTTCGCCTACAGAGACAAAATAAGAGTTAAATTGATTGGAAAGTTCGGACAAGTTGACATGACCTGGGAGAACTGGTGGTTTTTTGTCCCTATTCAGGACCTTATTCAGGACAGACCATGTCCTCTTGGTGTCACCCTGTGCTGTCCTTAGCTGTTCAGCAAAATGGACACATTTGCTTTTCCTTATTATATGGGTGAGCTTATTCCTGAAGACATTATATTTATTTTTATTAATAAGGCTCGGATTTTTTATATACCGTTTATAAAGTTTGTTTTTCTGTTTTATGGAGGTTAATATCCCCTTAGAGAGCCAAGGGTTTTGATCTTCAGCTCTGCATACGACAATCTTTTCAGGGATTGAGTTACAAATAGAATCAGATAATTCGCTGATCAGGCTGTCATAAGCAGTGTCTGGATCAGGGGCAATGAAAACATTATTCCATGACTTTGTCTTCAAGTTGTCACAAAGCTGGCTCAGAGTTCTGTTATTTAACACTTTTGTTGGTTTCTTATAGAGAGGGGGAGCTAGTACACAAGTGAGATTAAGAAACAGTACAATAGGAAAGTGATCAGTTATGTCTGTCAGAACCACTCCAGATTCCAATGTGGTGTTACGAATGTTAGTGACAATATTATCTATGATGGACTTGGACGAAGATGTTACTCTTGTATAGGTGTTTATCGTTGGAAAAAACGAAAAAGAATGTAATGTATTTATGAAATCATTTTTAATTGCATCTTCCTTGGAGATATCGATGTTAAAATCTCCAATAAAAATGCAGTTATTATTTTTCTTATTTATAGAGTATAATGTTTCTTCTAGTTTATCCCTGAAATCGACCAGATTTGAGTCAGGGGGTCGATAGATTATTCCAACTGTAAGTTTTTTACCCTTTTGAAGATCAATATCGATAAATAGGGAATCGGAAGGATCATCAAGATTAACATTGGCACTAACATTAGCTTGGAGACTGGAGTTCACATAAAGGCACACTCCTCCACCTAATTTACCGTTTCTGTTTTTGTGGAATAACTTGTAACCCTTTAAATTCAAAATATCAATGTATGACTTGTCATTTAACCAAGTTTCACTGCATCCAATGATATCAAATTTGCAAGTAGAAGAAAGTAAAGAAACTAGATCATCATAATGTTTAGATAGGCTTCTAATATTTAGGTGTATCAAGGAGAACTTGGTCTCAGTATTTAAATAGTTAAGTTGTTCAGGTTCATATTGCCTGCAATTTATGTTTCCACCATCAAGGCAACATTTTTGTTCATAATCTCCATCCTCTTTATTCAAGTTAAAGAAAACCATATGGATAGCTTTTTAGATTCCTGAGCTCTGGGAACAACACACAACAACTATAGACAGATAAAACAAACATATAGCTTTTAGGATTCATGACCCAAAAAAGAACAAAGACAAAACCAAACAGAACAAAACAAAAATGGACCAGCAGCAGCACTCCTGAATAAATAATAGATGATCAGCACGTAAAGTACTAATAGTATGGCAAACTAATGAGGTAGCAATATAACACCCATATGCATTTATCCTTTGCCTCCTCTTTTTTTTTTTTTTTTTTTTTTTTTATATATTTTTTTGTAGTTTATTATGCTTTATTTTAATTTTTTTAATTTTTTTTTTATTTTTTGTCTTTTCTTTTTTCTTTTTTTCTTTTTCTCGTCTCCCATCTACTGTTATTATATAAATTAATTATTTGTACATATAAATATATATATATATTTATCTTCTTTTTGTGGGAATATAATAGGGAATACAAGAATAGATTTTTTTTTTTTTTTTCCTTATTGTTTCCCTTATTTGTTTCTTAAGAAAAGAGAAAAAATAAGAATAAGATAAACAAATAAATACCTCTTTTTATCCCCATAACAGTCAGGCAGTAAGGGCTAGAAAGATAAATCAAAACAAAAGAAACACAGGTGGCAATATGTAATGTAACCACCGTACTTATCTTCATCCTCCTCATCCACCAACACCCTCACCCGCACTGTCCAAAGAAAAAATGTCATTGTTAATGCAGCTATCTGGTGGTGATAGCCAGTGCTCACCCAAACCTTACATAGAGTCAGAAGGTTGTGTTGTGGGGGATCGTGCTACTCAGTCGTTAGAGGAACGAAGGACATGCTCTTTCACCTATGATTCCGCCTCCTCCTTGGTGTTGAAGACGTTATGTTTCCCCTCAAATGTCAGCCTGAACCGTGCTGGGTGTAGAAACCCATATTTAACACCTTCCTTGTCGCGAAGTAACAGCTTCACCTGGTTGAAAGTCGCCCTTTTCTTAGCAACAGCCGATGTGAGATCAGGAAAGATTAGAGCCCGTTTCCCGTTGTAGGAGATCGGCCCCATTTCTCTTGCACGTCGGAGAATATCTTCGCGAACATGGAAAAAATGCACTCTTGCAATGAAAGGGCGGGGGGGGGGCTCCTGGTTTCGGCTGGAAATTCAACCTGTGTGCCCGATCCAGCAGCGGTGTTTCTCCAAGGTTGAGGGCAGTCTTCAGCCAGTTAGAGAGGAATCCCAGAGGATCCCGTGTCCCCTCTGTCTCATCGATGCCCAGCACTCGGATATTGTTTCGACGTTGTCTGCTCTCCAGGTCTTCACATTTGTCACGTATGGCTGTTACCTCAGCTGTGACCGACCGCAATTGTTCCTGGATGGTGGTCGTCTCGTCCGACCAATGTGAGAGGCCGTCCTCCAGCTCTTTGACTCGAGTAGCCTGAGAGTTAGCATTAGCTATGATACCAGCTATAGCGAGGCGGTGCTCTTCCCTGAGCCCCGCAATTTCAGTCTTCATCAAATCCGCCAGGCCCTGTATCTTAGTATCAACCGAAGCACATATATCTTGCTTTGCCGTGCTTATGTCTTGCTTGATACCTTTAAGTTCTTTACGCATCGCTGTCACGGCCTCCAGTAACGCTGTTTCGGAGCCGGAAGAGCTAGCTTCACTAGCATTAGCTTCAGGGAGCTTGTCTTTCTTTCCCATTACGCTACCGCTTCTCGAGGCTAGCAGGGAGAAAACAAGCAAGGAGTTGTACTCGTAGTTTAACAACCAGCAAGCAAGGAGCAAGGAGTTGTACTCGTAGTTTAACAACCAGCAAGCAAGGAGCAAGGAGTTGTACTCATAGTTTAACAACCAGCGACGATGAAAGATGGTGAAAGATTTCGCTACCGCTTCTCGAGGCTAGCAGGGAGAAAACAAGCAAGGAGTTGTACTCGTAGTTTAACAACCAGCAAGCAAGGAGCAAGGAGTTGTACTCGTAGTTTAACAACCAGCGATGATGAAAGATGGTCGATTTGTAGTGTTGGACGGCTATTTGGTGCCGAAAAGTTTAAGAAGTCATGGAGTTCAGGAGCGCTGCTTTGTGCGTCTTAGTCGCTCATGACCCGGAAGTGTCATGAGCGACACTGGTGGACGCCGAATTTAGTAGAAGACCTGGATAACTCAAATTGAATTGACTTACCGGTACTTGCATATCCAATGCTGTCACAGCTGTCTGTAGTCGGTGCGCCGTGCAGCCGATGAGGTTGCAGCAGTATCCCAGTGTTTGCGACCTCGGGAGCCTCCGTGTACCCCGCTGCAGTCTCTAAACTTGTTGCAGAAAATCGCGTTCGGGCGCTCATGCAACGGCTTGTGAGCTAACTTACTGTTTGATAATAAAAAACAGGGAAAGGGGAAAGTATAGGTGCTACTACTGTCTAAATCTATCTATGAATGTGTCAGGTTGTCAGCGTGGTCATCATTTCCTAGTTCCTACTGACAACGGAGCTAGATTCAACCAGAGCTCTGGATTCAACAAGATTTTCAGACGTAGGCTATTCAGCATTGGACAATACAGAATGTCAATCAATGTCAAGCAATCTATCAATCAAACAACAACCAATTAGGGTTTCACCTGGTTTCACGGGCTAAGGGAGAGCTCCCTCCTACAGTAACTGTAGCTCAATCTGATTCGTTGGAAAACACATCACTCCACTGTTTTCTGTGAATTGCAAGTCTTTTTCAACCAATCTTATTTTTTCATTAGATAAATTACCAAATAAATCAAGCTCACAGGGCGGGTGTTTTTTTAATCCCCTCCCCCATGCTGGGACCAGGGCCAGAGTGACTCTTCTGCATGGAGCTATATAATGAATGAAAAAATGAGCGTCTGCACATAAGAAAAAACACATTTGATTGATATTTTATTATAAAAAAAAAATATGAAAAATGAAAAATATAAAAATAAAAATAAAAAATATATTTTTTTAATATATATTTTTTTTATATAAAATCCCCAATCTAATAGAGGAGGACCATCCTCCTATGCCTCACTGGAAAAACCTCCTCTGATGTACAGGTATCACACTCACACACTCTGAAGGTACTGTATGCACAGTCTAAGGACAGGAGTGTGTTTAAATATTTACATTATTACTATATACAATAATAAGTGTGTGAAAAGTGTCTTGTCATGGTTGAGACTTGTGCTTTAGTTTTTGTATTTTGAGTGTTGTGGTTCCCTGTCTAGTGTTGTAGTTCTGTGTGCCTGTGCCATGTTCTGTTTAGTCCAGCTGTGTGTCATTTGCAATCACCTCCTTGTGTAGCCTATTCATAGCTTTCAAGGGGCGTTACGTGCTGCCGGGAACGCCCACCTGACGGTCAAAAAAAAAACTTGTTCATTCTGCTGCCCGCCGAGTCGACTAGTTTCTCACGCTGTTTGTTTTAGAGCTGCACGCTTTGCATATTAAGGACACGTCAATTGACACGCAGCCGCCCCGTGAAGTACTGTTTGAGCGGACGACAGCCCAGGCATCACTTTTTAGCAATAGTCTCACTAATCCCACAGTGGTTTACCTGCTTTTGAGATCTGCAAAAAATAGTTTGCTTCTGTCTCACCCGTTCTCCCTCTCTCTTCACACGCGACGAGGGCTGGGCTCCACAACATTATAAAAACGAGTCCGCACTCCGCACGCAGTCTCTTGTTGTGAAACAATTTCTCCGAACTGCCATGTGTTGGACAGTAACGTTAACGATAGTTCGGTTTGTTTGAAGTGCCCAAAACGTGCAGTTTGTTTAGATATCGTTCTTTTTCAACGCTTGATAGATGGTCTAAATATTCCTGACTGGAAACTGGTGGAAAAAAGACCGCTTTTTGCTGCAGCTGCGTCTGGAGTGTTCAGCGCCATTGATGTTTTGAGTTTTGACCGCCAGAAGGGGCGTTCCTTGTACTTACGTAACGCCCCTTGAAAGCTATGAATATTATGTGCCTTGTCTTCCAGTTAGTCCTTGTCGGTTCATTGTTGCTGTTAGGTGTATGTCTGTCATGATCTCTTGCCTTTGTTTTTCCTTGTCTTGTTAAATACACTTTTTACTTTAAGTTAAGCTCCTGTGTCGGCTGTCCTGCCTTTGGGTTCACACCACACCATTACCCTGACAGAACGAACCGACCAGCCTGGACCCAGCGGACAGCAGCCACCCACCATGCCTTCACCTGAGCCCTGGTGAGCCCTGTTAAGCTCTAGTGGTGGTGAGTGGACGTTCCCCAAGCACAGGCTGGTCAGACTGTTGGAGGGGATACTTCTGTAGCAGACTGGTTTTGATTGTGATGTCCTGGTCGTGTTAGTTCCGGTGTCCCTCCTCAAAGTCCTGGTCATGCAAGTGTCGATGGTCCAGCGCCCGTTCGGCCCCAGCCCTCATCCTCTTGTGTCCTGGCAGTGGAAGAATGCTTCAGGGGGTTTCAGCCTCTTTCCCCTGCCTGCTTTTTCATCTAGCCTCCGGTCATGATCCCCAGCACCACAACCCTCTCTGGTCCACCTTCATGGACCCCCCTCCCTTCATGGACCTTGTGAGACGTCAGGAGCCATCCCATGAGGGGGGGATAATGTCATGGTTGAGACTTGTGCTTTAGTTTTTGTATTTTGAGTGTTGTGGTTCCCTGTCTAGTAGTTGTAGTTCTGTGTGCCTGTACCATGTTCTGTTTAGTCCAGCTGTGTGTCATTTATAATCACCTCCTTGTGTAGCCTATGTGCCTTGTCTTCCAGTTAGTCCTTGTCGGTTCATTGTTGCTGTTAGGTCTATGTCTGTCATGAGCTCTTGCCTTTGTTTTCCCTTGTCTTGTTAAATACACTTTTTACTTTAAGTTAAGCTCCTGTGTCGGCTGTCCTGCTTTTGGGTTCACACCACACCATTACCCTGACATGTCTATTTTATATGAAAGCTAAGAGCTGTTACAGTAAGAGCTGCTTCTCTTACCAGAATGTTTTACTCTATTAATTTACTTTATATTATTCTCTTTAACTTCATTGTGCACCTTTTGGACTGTAAATTCATATGTATCAGTCGGCTCCTTCTAATTCCTGTGTATATTATATTGAACTTAGATTTTCTCGTGTTTTTATCTTTCTATATTTTTTGTCTTCTGACTATTGATGTGACCGCTATACTGCATACTTACACTAAGTAAAATTCCTCATAGTAATCTAATTACCTATGAGGCAATCAAAGTGATTCTGATTCGGAAGGGTCTACAGTGTATATAAATAAGGATGGAACAAAGACTCATACAGATATTAGAGGATATAATTTTGTCTCCTTTTGTAAATAGAAAAAGACAAATAATATAACGTGTCAATGGTGAACTTTAAAAAATGCCACAGGTACACTGTTCTGTTGAACTTCAAAAGCCTTTATTAGTCCATGGCTATAGAAAAGTTAAAACAGCAACAGCAACAGCAACAGCATACAAGGCTTTTGAACTTCAATGGAACAGTGTGCCTGGGACATTTTTAAACTTCGCCATTGACACTTTTTATTATTCATCTTTTTCTATTTACTAAAGGAGACAACATTTTCCTCTGTAGTATTTGATCCAGCCCAGCCCACTCCTACCTGTTTCCTGTCTACACTGATTAACCTATGAACCCACGCAGCACTCCTATATCCTGACTCAGATACATTATAATGTATACTGTACAGTTATTTACCGTTCAATGTAAACAAGAGTTATTAACAGTTATTGCACAGTAAATGTATTTCAAAGTGTGTGTGTGGGGTATGCACAGCACATTACTGTGTGTGTGTGTGTGTGTGTGTGTGTGTGTGTGAGAGAGAGAGAGTGCAGTGACTGAAAATGAAACTAAAGACAAACAAGAAAAGGCTGTAAAGGCAGCATAATACAGCAAAGAAAACGTTAGGGTTGTGCTACAACCCGGGTTTTACGAGTGAGAACGAGAGCTCTCACTAGTGCCTAAAACGCTGCAACGCAGCCCTATGGAAGACTGTCATTTTGCTCCAAAATTACTTATCATTAAAACCTGACCACCCACCCGTAGGTGGCGTGGTACCCCCTGGGGCTGACACGGATCCACGTGACTACGTCACGTCCTGTTAGCCCAGGGATAATCACTCTAATTTCTTCCAGCCCGCTGAGATCCGACGCACCCCGTGACGCATCGACACAGCAAGGCTGGGTAGTGAGAGCTCTCGTTCTCACTCGTAAAACCCGGGTTGTAGCACAACCCTAACGTTTTACTTCGTTTCGAACTCAAGCTCTCACTAGTGCCTCAATTCAACCGACCTTGCTGCCGGGAGCACCCAAAGGGCGACCCGAAAGGCACCGGTGAACCACGGCCATATGGCAACGTTTATGCCTAACCGAATGACATAGAGTGGCAACGATACTACTTTCTTGCCACCGACAGCACCGCGTGCGCGAACTGCGAACCGGACACGTCGAGACTGTAGTACCTGACAAAAGTGTGATGAGAGGACCATGAGGCCACGGCACACATGTCCTCCACCGACACACCACGCAACAACGCAGAGGATGTCGCAACACCTCGCGTAGAATGCGCCTTGATACCCTCTGGGGGAACCTTGCCCACGGCAGAGTATGCCAACGCGATCGCCTCCACTATCCAGTGTGATAAGCGATCCTTGGAAAGGGGTCCGCCCTGGCTGGGCCCTTTGCCCAAAGCAAACCAACAGCTTTTTAATTTAAAAAAGTCCCCCGAGTTTAAAATCATGGTTGGTGACGTAGTTGTTAACACCAAGGAGGAGATTACATACCTTGGCTGCATTTTAGATAACAAACTTTCAGGAGAAAGCATGGCCTCAAAAGTGATTTCCAAAGTTAGTCAAAGAACCAAATTCCTAGCCAGAATTTCTTCTTTCATTGACAAGAGCGCCCTTGAAACCTTGGCAAATGCTCTGATTCAATGTCACTTTGACTATGCTTGCTCCTCCTGGTTCACGGGAATCACCATCAAACTCAAAAACAGGTTTCAGACCTCCCAGAATAAATTAATTCGGGTTATTCTGAAGCTTCATCCCAGAGCCCATCTCCTCCCCTCCCACTTCCATAGCCTCAGGTGTCTCAGAGTGGAGGAGAGGGTTTCCCAAATCAAATTGTGCATGGTTTTTAGGATTTTTAAACAGGAGGCTCCTTCGTTACCTCGCTGACTACTTTTGTAAAGTCAGTGAGGTACATGGCTACTCCACAAGAGGAAGCACCTCCAACATTGTTCCCCCCAAATTTAAAACCCTAAAGGGTAAATGCACCTTTTCCTACTCAGCAGCTATTTTATGGAACAAACTCCCTGAGAGTATTAAGACAGGTTCTCTTTTAAACACATTGAGTGCCAGCCATTTTTTCAATCCTGTAGGTAAGTTGTGCCAGGTTTTTTTTTGAGGATTCTGGCTCATTTTACAACAGCCGAGGATTCTTTTCTGTTAAGACTTCGTGAACACCAATCATCTAAAAATAACTAATAGAATGTGTGCTTTCTCTGTCTAAAAGAGTTAGTTTGCAGAGTTAGTAGTTATGTAGATATTAGCCGTTGAGTACAGCATGGTTTTAGCGTATGAGACAGCAAGCTGAGATAATCGCAGTTTTGTGAAATTCAGCAGAACAGTCACCTGCCTGTGATTGTGGGTGCCTTTGGGCGAGTCTGTATACTGTATTGTGTGTGTGTGTGTGTGTGTGTGTGTGTGTGTGTGTGTGTGTGTGTGTTCGCGCGTTGCTCCGCGGCTCTGGGGGGAGGGGATCTCTGTCCGTTCTGTGTGTGTGTCTCCGGGCTCCTCCCTCCATCTGTGCTGCGGGGGAAGGATTCTCCGCGGCCGTCTGGACTGTAAAACTTTCTTGAGGTTTGAGTAAGCTTTTGCGATTCTGGTCTTATTTATGCGCGGGGGTGCTCGAGTGTGTGTGTGTGCGCGCGCGCGCGCGTGTGTGTGTGTGTGTGTGTGTGTGTGTGTGTGTGTGTGGGATCGAGGGAGTTTTCGCCGAGCTGCTTCCTTGAAAATTACACTGTGGCTTTCTCCAGCGCGCTGGCTGGCTGCTCTGGCTGTGGCTGGCTGTGGCTTCTCTGTCTTGGGAGAGAACTGTCGCCACTTAGTGGTCGGTAAAATAGATTATACACATTCTCTTCCTCCGATAGTGATATAGAAGACGTAAAAGTGGTTGATTGATGTCCCACCGTCAAAAAAAAAATGTTTATGTAAGACGAGATAGCTCGTCTATGGCACTTAACCGTTGGATTATGTAAGACGAGATATCTCGGCTATGGCACTCAACGTGTTAAGCTTGCCTTGAAAAAATGGCTGGTTGGCTCCCAAATGTGGTCCTAAACCTTTTATTTTCCTTTTCTTATGTCCCCTGAATAGGCGGGGGTTTTTAAATCCCTAGGTAGGTTCCTGTTTTTAGTATATGAGCTGGTCTCTATCTTATTATTGATTGATTGATGCATTTTTATTAGGTATCTAATTAACCATTCACTTAAGGTTTTAGAATTTTTGATTTGAGTGTTAAATGTTATCATCTGTTTGTGTATGTTCTTGTCCGCGCACACACGCGCTCATACCTGCATACAGATTCACTCGTCTTGTCCCACACACATAGGACCACAATGGAAACAAGCCCTCGGGCTTTATTGTGTTTTATTCCTTTTGAGCAATATGTTGATGGTGTGTTTGTCTTGTACATACCTGCTATTTATTGATTCAATAAAGTTATCAATCAATCAAAAAGCTGATCTGTAATGCGTAATGAACGCGTCCTGGCCACATAGGCCGAGAGCGCCCTTACGGGGCACAGCATGAGCAAACGTCTCTCCTCACCCGTCTCTAACTGAACGGCGGGGGACAGAATGCTGATAAGTCTATGAGACCTAAATCTGACATTAATATTCTTAGGTTGGTAAGCCGGGTTAGGTCGCAACGTAACCCTGCGCCCATCATTCCCAAAACCACACAGGCCTGCTGTACCGAGAGGGCAATCAGGTCACCAACTCTCTTTCCTGACGACAAGGCCAGCAGCAGCGCGGTCTTTAACTCATTCAGTGCCAGCCACTTTTGGAGAACGGATGCTCCCAGTGCCAGAGTTTTCAGAGCGTTTTCAGTGATTTCTCGAGGCCCACAGAATATTGTGTGATATTACTATGTAAACACCGAACACGCACAAGAACGAGCTGGCTCTATTGTATCATCAGCAAAAAAAAGTTTATTGATACCATTTTCCGTTCTTTAGTTATGAGCCGGAGAAGATAGGTTGTTTTCAGCGTTTTCAGGCTTTTCAAATTATTAGCTGAGATAATCCGCCTTTTGTGAAATGCAGCATTTCAAGCACATTCACTGAGTCTGAAGATAATATTTTCTGATGTAGTGACGTAGTTGTTGTGTGATGCCCTGCGTGCACCACCCCCCTCCCCCCCTCCCCCCGTAAACTCCTCCCCACACTGCACACAGCCTCACGCAACCATTATATTTTCGGAGTGCTGCGTTTGTGTGCTGCTGTCGGCTCTCAGCGCCACAGCAGGGAAGAGCCAACCCGGATTGCTGAATGGTTTGGCGTCAGGGGCTGCTTTCCTGTCTGCTAATCGGGTGGAGAAACTATACAGACATACAGACAGACAGACAGGGACAGAGGGGCTCAGTTGTGAGCGCGGATTGACTCCTGTTCGGAGCCAATGTCAGCTCCCGCGACAGAGCAAATGGCTCTGGGAGCATGCATCGGGTTGTCTTTGATCCACGGCTTTTAGGCTGTTTCTCGGACCTGTCTCTAATCTGGACTGCACCGAGCAAGCACTGTCGCCACCTAATGAGTCCGTAAAATAGGTTATACACCTCCAATAGCTACTATAGTTGTACAGGAGCTGCGGAAGGCTTTGATCGACGTCCCACCGTCAAAAAACGCATTGGACGTCGAAGGACGTCCGTGGCATTCTACGTCACTATTTAATTGGACGTCGAAGGACGTCCATGGCATTCAATGAGTTAAAGACAGAACCCTTAAATCGGCGGAGTCCAAGGGCTCAAACGGATGACCCGTTAGCCCGTCCAGCACCGTAACCAGGTCTGATTTGGGAAAAAAACGCACCGCGACGGCGGGCGCAGTTTACGCGCCCCCTTCATGAAGCGCAAGACCAAAGGGTACGCCCCCACGGGGCTCCCTTCAATTCCCATATGGCAAGCAGAAATCGCGGCTACGTACACCTTAAGCGACTGCGGGGACTGACCCGCGTCAAGCAGGCTCTGAAGGAAACAGAGAACTGGTCGCACACTGCAGTTCACTGGATCCACGCCCTTACTTGCTGCATAGCGCATCCCACATTATCAGGCAAGCCCTGGGCTAGCAACTGGTCCGGTTCAGGAGCCAGACCGCTAGCTTCCACCTGCCTGGGGAGGTGTGGAACACCTCCCCCTCCGCCTGGGATAGGAGATCGGCCCGTACCGGCAATGCCCAGGGCGGATCTTGCGCCAGGGAGACCAGGTCCGCAAACCATGTCTGCCTGGGCCAAACAGACTAAAACGAGCCGGAGGCGCTGTTCCCTCACCCTGTCCAACACCTGATGGATCAGGGGGGGTCGGGGGAAACGCATAGAGCCCTCCCTCGGCCACGCGTGTTTTAGCGCGTCATGACCTAACGGGGGCTGTCCTCCTGGATCGAGAACCACAGTGGGCAGTGTGTCGCGCGCCGCGATGCGAGAGATCGACGCAGGCGCGACCAACCCTGGCCCAAACCTGTTCCATCACCCGAGGGTGGAGGCACCACTCCGTATAACGGGGATTGCCTCGAGACAGCAGGCCGGTCGTAACTCCGCCGTCCCGGCAGATAGACCGCTGACACTGAAAGGAGACGGGGATACACCCACAGGTGAATCCCCGCTATGGTTCAGCGCCCCCGACCGCACACCGCCCTGTTTGTTCAGGTGGGCGATCGCTGCCCTATTGTCCGAGCGAATCAGCACATGGTGCCCATGTGTGAGCCGCTGAAAGTGTTACCTCCGCAGGCTGGGGGGACTGCGGAGGCAACGTTCTCTTTCGAGTCTGGCCGCACGCGGACTTGTCCGGCAGTGCGGTCCCCAAGAGAGCTCCCAACCAACAATGGGCCCACGGCGCCATTGATGGTGGGCTTGTCCTGAAGCAGAGCCTGGCGAATCGCCTTCAGCTCTAGCACGTTTATGTGGCGAAGCTCCTGAGCCTCCCACCGGCCGTTCGCCGAAAAATGCCCACAAATCGCACCCCCTCCCCAGAGGGAGGCGTCTGTGCGAATCACCATCCTGAGCTGGACAGGGCCCCACCGAGTACCTCTCGAGAGGTAACGGGGGTCCGCCCATATAGCCAGCGCCTGCCAGGCCTGACCTGTCAGAGGAACCCTGCGATGACGGTCCAGGGCCGAGTCCAGGCGGAGCCTGAGAACCATATTTGGACCACGAGAGCATGTGTAGCCTCCCTAGCGGGAGCACATGCAGTGCTGAGGCCATCAGGCCCAACATCACTGTGCACTGATGCACTGACACCGAGGGCACAGACCTAACGTCCTTGGCTTGCTGTCCGAACCGTGCGAGCCTGTCGCTCTGGCGAAAGGCTCGCAGGAAGTATAGCTCGAGCCCCAGGAAGGTCGCCGCCTGCGCTGGGACGAGGCAACTCTTCTGCCAGTTCACCAAAAACCCTAAGGTTTGCCGGTGATCGGTCACCACCTTGGTATGTTCCGCGGCACGGACCCTCGAGTCGGCCGCTAAGAGAACGTCATCGAGATATAGGAAGACGCGGATCCCCCTCACGCGGAGGGGAGCCAAGGCTGCCTCCACGCACACCGTGAGGGTTCGCGGGCTCAAAGACATGCCGAATGGCAAGACACAGAACTCGTAAGCCTTCCCCAGGAAGGAGAACCTCAGGTATTTCCTGTGTCTCCTGACCATGTGGACATGGAAGAACGCACCTTCCAGATCCCCGGAAGTAAGAAATCCCCCTGTCTCAACTCGTTGAACAGGCGGGGAAGAGAGCATTCGGAACGGGACTTCCTCAGCGTCTTGTTGAGACGCCGAAGGTCCAATTTTGGACGCATGGAGCCGTCCTTCTTGGGCACGATAAGTACCTGTGGTAGAAAACCCAAGCGCACATCTGCCTTGGGAACCGCTGGAGGGTGCGCCGTAATGGGGACGGGGAACATAGATGCTCCCAGGCATCGAGCCTGTTGGACAAGATGGTCTCTTGTGGCCAAAGGAGCGGAACCCGCCATGAGCATATTGCTGGGCACCGGGACCTTTTGATCCGGTGCCCTGATGGGGGGGTGGGACGTGAGAGGCTACGCCCCCCCGCCGCATGGACAGTTCCATAGAAGCTGTGCATGCTGGGGGAGAACTTCTTACGCAAGCTCCGCCTACTGACGCGCTGTTGTATCGAAGCAACCCCCCCCCCCCCCCCGCCCCCTGCCGTGCGCCTTTCGCAGCCTGGGGGGACTGCGGAGGTAACGTTCTTTCTCGAGACCGGCCGCACGTGGACTTGTCCGACAGTGCGGCCCCCAGGCGAGCTCCCGACCAGCAAGAGCCGTCGGTGCCATTGATGGTGGGCTGTCCTAGGAGCCTCTAGCCGAGGCCAGGCCGTAGCCATGGACCAAGGCGAGCCTAGATGATGGGTATGAGACCCTGGGCGAGCTCCCGACCGAACTCGGGCCTTGGGCACTGAGGACGGTGGGTCTAAAGCTACAAGCCGCAGGCTGGAACTAAGCCCAGCCTTGGTGAGCCAACCGGTGGGCTTGACCTGGGCGCTGCCAACCGAGGCCAGGCCGTGGCCATGGACCAAGGTGCGCTGTGCCCCCTGCCAGGCTCCCTGCACTTGCAGGGGGCGCCCCAACAAGGGAGTGCGACCCATGGAGAGCTCCCAACCACCCCGGGCCTTGGGCACCAAGGGCGGTGGGCTTGTCCTTAGAGCTACAAGCCAAAGGCTGGCACTGAGCCCAGACCTTGGCGAGCTGTAAGCCCTGCTGGACGCGAAGCGCCAGCAAGGAGCGGTACGTCTATTGTAGCGGAGGTAGCTCGCACCCAATGTACTTAGCACACAGATACTAACTGCACGGGTGCACGCCAGCTATCTGCAAATACTATCGTTCTGTGCTAAACAGTACTAAATATTGCTATATGCACGTATGCAAGGCAAGCTAGCTTTCAAACTCCTTTGAGAGCGGACCTTGGTCCGCTCTCAAGAGCTTAGCTGCGGACAAGACCGAGGGTTCAAGGCGCCTGTGCAGCGTGCTCGTGCCCCAGGCAGAACACGCACTTAACGTGCCGATTCATACTCGGCCAAAGTAGTTTTACACACGGCCCATCCCCTCCCTGACTTTCCCTGCTCTGTAGCAAGAGGAAGCAGGAAGCTAATCACTAATAGCAGGCTCCCGCAGTGCGCACCCTATTAGCGGGATTACTGCTTAAGCAAGCTAGCAGGCTAGCAAGAAGCACAGGCTAGACAGTAAGCAACCCGGAGGCTAGCGAACGTGCGCGTGCAATGGTAACGTAAGCGGCAATAGCCCATCCCGAAGGGGAGGCACCAATACCCACAACCTGTTAACCCGAGAGAACAGGCGTGGAAGCCACTAGCTAAGCTAGCATAAGCACTGAGAGACAAGCGTGCGCTAACACAAGCCTGCGCACAAGCCGGTGCAGCGAGTCTCTACCCTGAGTAACACGGGGAAGCAAGCGTGACCGCAAGCAGAGGCCAGCGGCCCGCGAAGCTAGTCAATCTCAGAAGAAACTCCTCAGAGGGAGTTACAATCTAGTAGATGCTATTTGCACGAGGCAAGCAACACTTAGCAGACAAGCAAGCTGGCTAAGATGGCGTAAGTACTGAGAGAAGCGGCCCACCCAACGTGCGGGGCGAGCTCACCTAGCTAGCGTAATTGCCCAGCTAATATCTCAGAGTGCCCCCTTTCGGGGCCGACGCCAGTAAAGCTACACTACATTTATGTAGGTCCCAGCAACGCCTGTGCGGCGTGCTCCTGCCCTTAGGCATGCACACATTAAATTAATTGTGCCGGTCGTAACCGGCCAGCGTAGCCTCACAGCTAATACAGCACCTAGCTGTTCCCCCCCTCTCTCTGCTAACAGGAATAACGGGGTTACCGTGCAAGCTTGCATGGGAGCAAGCTAGCTATCTAGCTAACTGAAGAGCATGGCTTCTAGCTACTACTCTCGCTTAACGCGCGCCCTACACAGAGGTAGCTGGCGCGAAATACTTAGCACACAGACACTAACTGCACGTGTGCACGTTAGCTATCTGCCACAAACCCGGGTGCGTTACCCTGTCTGGGGACGCAGCCAGATAGCTGGAGTGCTACAAGGTAGTCCAAGCTAGCTGCACTGAGCAAACTAGCTAACTATCTAACGCGCGCGCTCTAAAGCCGGCGTGCTACAAGCTAGCTGCTAGCTGCACGAGACACTTAGCTAGCTAACTATCTAACGTTACTCCAGCCGGAGTAACGCGCGCGCTCTAACGCTAGTAGCTGGCGCCTAAAGTACCTAGCAAACAGAAGCAACCGCACGGATGCAAAGCTAGCTATCTGTGACAACTGTGCTAATTAGCCCGTTGTTCTAGTGCTAACGGTACAAGCTATTCTGCACGTATGCAACCTAGCTAAGAGTTTTGAGTGCAGACCTGAGTCAGCGCCCAAGCCTAACACAACGTTACCCCAGCCGGGGAAAACGTTCACAAGAGCTGCACGGCGGCAGCTAAACAACAGTTAACTAAGGAAGATACTCTTAGCTTAAGATGACTTGTTTTCCGACGCCGCAGGGTGAAGGGTACAGGGTCGGGTCCCCGAAGCCTGCTTTATCCCGTCCACGCAACCTCTTGAGGTGGGCAAATCAGCCGGAATGAGCCTAGTATCTAAGCTATGTAAAAGAGCTAACTCAAAGTTAACCGCGGAGCTTTTAGAACACGTCTTCTTCAGCGGGTGGAAGAAACGGAAAGTGATTATCCCTGGGCTGACAGGACGTGACGTAGTCACGTGGATCCGTGTCAGCCCCAGGGGGTACCACGCCACCTACGGGTGGGTGGTCAGGTTTTAATGATAAGTAATTTTGGAGCAAAATGACAGTCTTCCATAGGGCTGCATTGCAGCGTTTTAGGCACTAGTGAGAGCTTGAGTTCGAAACAAAGTAAAACTAGAATAGCAATATGAGTCTAGCACAATATTAAATATAGCAATCACAAGCTATACTCCAGCTATAACTTCCAGAACATATCAAGTGAAATGAATGAATGAAAACAAGACCACCAGACACCATTATGAAGGTGTGCACAAAAACAACAGTGCAACATAGTGAGACAGGAAAACATGAGAAAATACAGTAGATAGATCACACTCACTGTGTGTGTGTGTGTGTGTGTGTGTGTGTGTGTGTGTGTGTGTGTGTGTGTGTGTGTGTGTGTGTGTGTGGAAGATGATGATTTGTATACCCTTGTGTGCTAAACATGTTTACATACCGGTATGTCTGCTTCTATCCATTATAATATATATATTATTAAGCTACCATCCCGCTATACTATTTCTCCTGTGTTTACAAGCACATGCATGCAGTGTCTGCTTCTATACACTGTACTGTACTGTACTGTACTGTACTGCAACCTTCTTCCAAAAGATTTGGATCTCTAATATTTGCCCTACTTTGGATCCAAATAAAAGTATTTCAATGTGTGAGTGAGTGTGCAGTGACATTAACTCATTGAGTGCCAATGACGTCGATCGGCGTCAAATCAAATAGTAACGTTGAGTGCCAATGACGTCGATCGGCGTCAAATGCGTTTTTTGACGGTGGGACGTGGACCAAAGCCTCATGCATCTCCTGTAAAAATATTGTAGCTATTGAAGGTGTATAACCTATTTTACGGACCCATTAGGTGGCGACAGTGCTCTCCAGATTAGAGAAAGTTGAGGAAAAACAGCAGAAAAAGCTGTGATGAAAGAGAAACCGATGCATGAGCCAGAGCGGCACAGATTGCTCTGGCTGGAGCTAACGTTAGCTGCGAACAGCAGTCAATCCGCTCCCACAACTGAGCCCCTCTGTCTCTGCTGCGATAGTTTCTCCACACGATTAGCCACCAGAAAAGAAAAGCAAAGCCAAACCATTCTCATGAGAATGGTTTGGCTTTTCGGTGTCGCGCTGGGAGCCGGCGCACAAGGCGGAGCGCTCCGAAAATAGACTGGGTGCAGCGCACTTTGAAACGCGCAGCAGAAAGCCTAGAATCGGACGCAGCTTCATCCCAGCTCACAACTGAAACCCCAGAAATGCAGACGAACTCAGCGAGCCCGATCCAGACTCCCCCGACGAGCGGCCGCCATCCGAACGTGGATCCGCAGGCAGCAGAGCCTGCCATAGCAGGCAGGAGAGACTCGCCTGACACACGCAGCAGCTAGAGCGAGCAGAGCCACCAGAGACACTCCCACGGAGGAGGAGTTTGGAGTTGAGGGGGGTGGGGGTGCTGTTTATTGAAGGAAATTACTGTTCAGATGTTTCAGGTCAGAAAATATTAGCTTCAGAGTCAGTGATTTGCTTGAAATGCTTCATTTCACAAAAGGCTGATTATCTCAGCTTCTAGATGGAAACGTCTGTTTTTGGTGAAATCAACCTATCTTCTCCGGCTGATAACTAAAGAACGGAAAATGATATCAATAAACTTTTTTTTGCTGATGATAGAAGAGTCTCATCGTTCTTTGGGCGTGTTCGGTGTTTACATAGTAATATCACACAATATTCTGTGGGCCTCGAGAAATCACTGAAAACGCTCTGAAACTCTGGCACTGGGAGCGTCCGTTCCCCAAAAGTGGCTGGCACTCAATGAGTTAACTGAAAATGAAACTAAAGACAAACAAGAAACAAGCAAACAAGAAAAGGCTGTAAAACCAGCAGCAGCAATCATTCTCACCAAGGACTCTCACACACCCAACTGCCACACAGACACAGACAGACAGACAGACAGACACACACACACACACACACACACACACACAGACACAGACACAGACACAGACAGACAGACAGACAGACAGACAGACAGACAGACAGACAGACAGACAGACAGTTCTATTGTTATGACTTGTTATTTCTCTTTGTGTTTCTGTTCGGTTTATTCCCTCTGTTTTACCTCCTGGTCTGTGAAGCATTTTGAAAAAACTTTGAAAAGAGTTATGAATAAAGTTATTATTATTGTGTTATTATGTGAGTGTAATAAAGTACAGAGTAAACTCTTCTCCTCCATCATCACTTCATTTCTCAGCAATTTCCAACTGTGTTTACCTGGAAACTGATGATGCAAGTGTCAGCTGTAATGTGATTGGTGGAGCTGTGTTTAAGATAACACTCTTCCTTGTGTTTGCTTTAGTTTGCAGTAGTCAGTGTGAAGTCAACACGGTGCTGTTGTGTTGTGAAGATGAAGAGCTCACAGACCCTCCTCTTCCTCTCATGTCTCCTTGGTGTCACAGCAGACAGTAAGTAGACACATTCAGTCACATTACACCTCCAAGATTTCATGTTGATGTGAAAATCTTTTGGGTTTAGCTCCAGAGAGAGATTTAGTGTCAGTGAGACATTTAAAATGTTCTGCTTTACTTTGGAGGAGAGAGGGTACTCTTATTAGTTATCCAATGGTTTTAATATATATATAAACAAAACAATAAGCAGACAAATCATACCAACGCAACTGGATAACATTTGGCAGCAGGATGTGAAACATACGTTCATTCTGTGATTCTGGATGTGAAGAATTTTGAGGTGTGTTTTTCATCTTGTTTCCTCTCAGCTGTACATGAGGGTATTGCTATCAGTGGCTGTTCAGACACTGATGGAGAGCGGATGTATGGAATGGATGGTGAAGAGGCATGGCACGCAGACTTCATCAACAAGAAAGGAGTGGACTCTCAGCCCAAGTTTGGAGATCCTGTGAGCATGCCAGGAGGTTATGAACTAGCTGTGACTAATCAGGAGATCTGCAGACGGAACCTGAAAATAGATCAACGAAAATTCAAGAACCTTCCTCTGCAGCTCGGTAAGGAAAGATGATAAAGTTTGATTTAATACTGTTTAACAATTTAAATACAGATAAGGAATGACTGCAGCCAGGTGTTTTACATTAATGTAATACATATACAATACTTTGACCATATTGTAATGTAAGATTTTTGTCACAAGTATGTTTATTGAGTTTTGTTCTATTTTTAAACAAAAACAATAACAAAAACAAATTGCTCAGTACAACATTGGTCTACACAATCAGTCAATCACACAGTCACACAATCACAATCAATGACAGTTAGACATATATCAAGAATAAACCATTTCCTTACATAAAAAGAATCAGTCAATGAGCAAGATACCAAATTACAAAATAAATTAGTAAAGAAATGGAGGGGGGGGTTACACATTTGGTTAGTCACGGAGAATACTTGAAAGTGTTGAGGCCACCGTGGAATTGGAGAAGTTAAGATATGGTGACCATATTTTTGTAAACTGTACTTTAGAAGAGTGAAGTAGACAGGTCAGTTATTCAAGAGTAAAGCATTCTATAACTATCTTGTGCCAGTTTGTTTTAGTGGGAGGCTTGTCATTTATCGATGACAGCATTTTCCCCCCCTTGCTGCATGCCAAGATGACATAAGTCGTCTGCTAGAACTACTAACAACAAGTATATCTTGACTCGGATGACAAAGAGTAAAGAAAGAGGGTTAAAATATAAAATATTTTCCCATGTCATGTAAAATATCTGCCCAGTATGCTTGGATTTTAGGACAGGACCAAACACAATGAGTGTAGGTCCCTACTGAGATCTTACATTTTAGGCACAGAGGTGAAAGCTTTGGGTTCATTTTGTGTCTTCTGTTAGGAGAAATTAGCAAACGGTGCAGAAATTTGAACTGCAGCAGTCTAGCAGGGTTACACACTGATATCTAAACCATTCATCCTCATCAATATTGAAACCAAGTTCATTTTTCCATGGCTGTTCGATATCTTTAACATTTAACATTATAGAAATGGGTTATAGATGTTTTAGTTGGATGTAGGAGAAGTAACCGCTCCACCTCTGATGCAGTAGCATTGGTATATTGAACATAGTTGTTTGGGTTATTATGAAATCTCGAACCTTGAGGTATCTGAAAAGCTGATGTATTGTATGTGGAGGTTGTATTTTTCTTGGAGTTGTTCAAAAGGCAATAAGGACGTATCCATCAGACATTGGGCCCTATCATCGCAAACGCGGTAATTTTGCGTGCAATTACTTTGTGCTAAGAGCTTTGAAAAGCACCTCTTAAGTGCAAAAATACCCCGCTGCGCTGAAGTGCACCATAATCTCTGCGCTGCAGAGGAATTCCTTTTGGATAAGTCATTACGCACAAACATGCAACGCCAGGACATCAAATTCTGCTGCTAAAATTGGGTAACCAGCAGATTATTCAGTGAGGCAATCAACCATAATTCACTGATAAACTTCTATCACATCACAAAGAGGGGTTAATGCCAAATTAATTGAGGAAACTTGGACATTGTAGCCTACTTGCAATGCACCTTACCTATCCCATAACCCGGGGGGGTCGTTGGGGCACAAGACGATCTGTCGACAAGCTCTTTCCATCTCTCTCTGTCCTCGGCACGGCAGCTCTCACTGTTTCGCTGAGTTTTAACTGAGTCCACTCTAAATCCTCCCCATATTTTCTTTTGTACCCCCCCCCCCCCCCCCCCCACACACACACACACACACACACACACACACACGTTATTTCCAGTCAACAAAAGATGCCGAATTGCATCAAATCATAGATGTTTTTAACAGGTATAAGATGTGATGATGTTGTGAGATAGGGATAATATATACAGTCAATGGAGATAGGCCTATCCAAATTACGCATGGGGAGAATTACAGCGTATATTGCATGGCTCCTGCAAACTGTATTACAGGGACTGTGAGACGGAATCTGATTGGTTTGATTGATGTAATGCCTAGGCATTGCCAGGGAACACCTGTGAATAATTCTGCTGGTTAACAACGCCCAAATACCATTTGCGCCGTGCATAAATGACTTGGCACACCTCCAATTTGCGCTTGCACCCATTGTTGGGCTGAGTTACTTATCCCCGCCGAGAATTGCATCCCCACCATATTTCCGGGTTGTTTTAACTTTAAAAACAGGGAGGTGACGTCTACCTAGACAATTATATCATTTTTAACAGTTACGTTTCTGTATAAATCATTACATACGTGAGGTGGGGATGCGTTTGGCGGCGGCCGGGCTGCGGTGCAAAACTCGGCATAACACCTGGACACTTGTAGGCTACATGGCGTACTGCTATCATCCCGGCAGGGACGAGAGCATAAGGCAGGCGTTAAGGCATGCAAACAGGTGCACAAGCGCAAAAAGCGGATAGCGCCTGTACCAAGATAGGGTCCACTGTCCATTGTCAAATTTAGTAAAAAAAATATTTAATACTTTTGAGAGATGAGAACCTGTATGAAATCATTGTTTTGGTAGTGTTTAATGTTACTGTGAAAAATATATTAAGTGCTCGTGAAAAATAAAAGCCCTTCTTTTAAAAGACAGAACTGAGGAATAAAATATATTTAGGCCTAATGCTACTGAGAGATGGAAAGTGGGATTGATATTAATTGAACGGGTGTTTACATGGTGTACATTGTGTTGTTGTGCAGATGCTCCTCACAGCTCCATCTACACCAAAGATGATGTGGAGCTCGGAGTGGAGAACCACCTCATCTGCCATGTGAGCGGGTTCTTCCCCGCTCCCGTCAAGGTCTACTGGACCAGGAACGACCAGAACGTGACTGAAGGAACCAGCCTCAACACCCCTTACCCCAACAAAGACTTCACCTTCAACCAGGTCTCCAGGCTGAGGTTCATCCCCCAGCTTGGAGACACCTACAGCTGTAGTGTGGAGCACCGAGCCTTGAGCCGGCCGCGGACCCGATTCTGGGGTGATGCACCTTTATCTGTTAGCTAACACCAATCAGAACTACAGTTAGCTAACACCAACCAGAACTACAGTTAGCTAACACCAACCAGAACTACAGTGAGCTAGCACCAACCAGAACTACAGTTAGCTAACACCAACCAGAACTACAGTTAGCTAACACCAACCAGAACTACAGTGAGCTAGCACCAACCAGAACTACAGTTAGCTAACACCAACCAAAACTACACTTAGCTAACACCAACCAGCACTAGAGTTAGCTAACACCAACCAAAACTACAGTTAGCTAACACCAACCAAAACTACAGTTCGGTGACACCAAACCAAAATGGCAGTTAGCTAACACCAACAAAAACTACAGTTACCTAGCACCAACAAAAAATACTGTTAGCTAACACCAACCAAAACTACTTTAGCTAACACCAACCAAAAGTGGCGTACAGCTAACCAGCCAAACAAAACTTGATGTGTTCCTGTGTGTGTGTTCATGTGTGTTGATGCGTTTGGTTCCTCCTCAGATGTGGAGCAGGAGCTGCCAGGGATCGGACCTGCAGTGTTTTGTGGAGTGGGTCTGACCGTGGCTGTGTTGGGCGTGGCCACAGGAACCTTCTTCCTCATCAAAGGAAATGAATGCAACTGATCAGTTATGATGATGTGAGGCGGGCTGAAGGAGCTGCAGCGGTTAATAGACTGCTTTCTGTCCTACTGCTTTAAACTTCTCTCTGCTGTGTGGATCTGTCCTGATTAAATAAATTAAACCTTCTATCTGTATATTCTTTTAAGTAATGAATATTTACATTGTCACTGTTTAACATTACAATAATAAAGCTTTCTAGATTTAGTGAACAGTCAATCAATGCATTTATTATGCATACTTTTGTTACAAGTAGGCGTGGTCACGGCTGCCTGAATGATGCTCAGATTATGGAAAAGTACAGCCTTTCCAAATAAAAAAAAGCATAGAATTCATGTTAGAAATAATATCATGAACACGTCTAGCTATAGGGCATGGGACCGCCTTTTTGCTCATGGCATGGATGGGACACTGTGATGTGGTTAATGTATACTGCTATAGACTAATTGCTTCTTTTTCGCTTCTTTTTTTAAATATATATTATTATCCCAAATATGTTCATATATCATAGGCCTTGGAGTGTGTTAAATAAAGGACAAAATAACAGCTACAGCTGCATGCATGCATGGGAGTGAAGGATGTGACTTGTTTGGTTCTGCAATAATAAA
Organism: Poromitra crassiceps; assembly: GCF_964638095.1. NCBI lineage: Eukaryota > Metazoa > Chordata > Actinopteri > Beryciformes > Melamphaidae > Poromitra > Poromitra crassiceps. The sequence goes on from NC_139630.1 coordinate 30,084,120, forward strand.
CAGATGTATGGTGAGAAAATGTCCATATTATAATTTCGAGTAACAGACATGTTGTGATGCTGTGTGTGTAAGTGAATGAAGGGGCTTAACATGTAACAGACATGACGACGATGACGACAACAACAACAACAACAATAATAGTGGAGGTCAGTTGAGATATGATAGGTGTTAATAGAGAAGAGTGATGCTATAAACTAAATCATGCATAGGGAGTATACGTGCACAAGTTCTGACTGTCACTGCATTTCGGTTCCATGTCGCTGTTCCGACCTCTCGCTGTTCCGACCTCCCCTCTCCCAGCTACCATGCCTAAACCTAACCTCCCCCAGACCCTAACCCAAAACCTAACCTCTCCCACCCCCACGCCTAAACCTAACCTCCCCCAGACCCTAACCCAAAACCTAACCTCTCCCACCCCCCACGCCTAAACCTAAGGTCGGCATTGCGAGTGGTCGGCATAGCGGGTGGACACCTGCATTTCATGGCTTCAGTTTGGGGGGGTGTTCATATAATTTGTGTTGTGAATTTAAAATTGTGTGCTTTGTGAATTTAACGTTGTGAGCTTTGTGTAATTAACCGTGTGTGCTTTTGCATTTTTTACAAGGTTTTTTACATCTGCATGTTTGTAGTTTCTACTTTACTTTACTTTACTTTACTTTACTTTACTTTATTGTTTATTTGGACAGGACAATGCACATTAAAAGACACTTATACACGTACAGAATCATCCATACGGGACAACGGTAAAAGTGCCGGGGATAGCCGAAGCTAATTTTCAGCCGCAGTCCTCGGGGACATAAACAACTAAAAACTACAAGATAAATACAGAAAACAGGAATAAAAAAAGCAATATAATAAAAATGTACAAGGGATAAAAAAACATACACAAGGGATAACAATACATACACGGAACAAAAGCAATACACACAAACAGATAAGATAATAAAATTATAACATTCTAATGTGCCTTTTTAAATAGTGTACGCTGGCATGCAGATGCTTGGGCATGCAGTTTGGGCTGATTAGTCACAAAGTTAATCCCTTCAAATGGCTGTTTTTAAAATTATGTTGTGGCACCATGTGGTTTTTAAGATGAGAAAATAAATGATGCCAGCGTCTTGCTGGGTCAACTTGACACTCCGTTCCTGTCGTCTCCTCAATGTAGAATTTTCTGTGTGTGCATGTATGTCTGCGCCTTGACTGTGTCAGAGTGGAGTACTGCAGCCAATCTTGGAACCAAGGTTACTATAGTTAAAACTAGGTGTGGAGGATTTTTTTTCACTGAAATAAAATAGACTTCCAGGAAACTCACTCGTGACTCTGATGATGAGATGTTTGCACTGATAAAAGCTGCAAATCTATCAGTGTGCTCCAGTCCCTCCTTTGTTTCCTGGAGGTTTGCTGTCCTCAAACTGAGAAGCACCTGAGTGGTTCAGCTGCATTTTGCTGGATGATGCATGGAGAACCCTTTTTCTTCTCAAGTAAAACTAACTGAAATGATATTAAGGGAGTATATATGACAAATGTTTATTAAAAAAAAAGCAAATAATTGATTTTTCAAGTCTATTGGTCTTTTTTTCCAATTTTGATGTCCCTCCAACTAAAGAGCACCTTCAAGGTCTACTCCACACTCCTGATATCCACCTGAGCACTTCTGTTTGCTGCCTGTTCTTCAAGCCTGCAGACGAAACTTTGATGAGTTGGACTGGGACTCGGGCAATGGGGACTTGACTCGGACTGTTCTTTGGCGACTCGGACTGAACACTGAGGACTTGACTCGGACTCGAGACATAGTGACTCGACTACAACCCTGTCTGGTACACAGACGCATGCGCCCAGTTTAAACCAACAATTCACAACGAGACAAAAATCTTGCAGGGAAAATTGCAGCCGTGTAAACTGGCCCGTGTCATCTTGACTCCAGCTGGCTGATGGCGTCGCCAGAAATTCAGCTTATCAAGTTGCAGCGGCTGGTTACAAGTAGTTGCAAGTAGTTTCAACCAGTCTGGTCGTGAATCTTTGGTGTGAACTGGGCTTTAAGCCTTGGATATACTCCAGAGAGAACACGAACAGGCACAGACAGCAGCTATAGACACCATGCATGGATGTGTAGTGGTAGTGGGAGGGAGGGAACGAGCGAGCGGGATAGAGAGAGAGCTAAGTCAGTTTAGGTTGGATTTGACAGACACTCGATGTCTGTCGAATATCCAACCTAAAAGTAACTTCACCGCGGTGGAAAAACACCTCTCTTCAAATTCGGGTCAGCAACCCACTTTGGGTCGCGACCCATAGTTTGGGAAATGCCGCTTTAAGCCTATGTGTATGAGTATTAAGGGTGTATGTAGTTCTCCCATTATGCTCTCTGGCTCTGCCACCACCAGCCTTTAGGCTGGACTGTCTGCCTGGCAACAGGTGATGCTAGTCATGTGACCAGTGTGTAGCTCCTACATTGGTTTTTCTAGCAGGACTCAGTTGGAGTCTGTCAGAGTTTAGTGAACTCATCAGAGGAACATGGCTTCATCTGTTCTGCTCTTCTCCCTCCTCTTCATCAGTCTGTATGGAGCAGGTAGGATCAATACATCATCAATACCTGGAGCTGATCAGTAACTAGCTCATATAATACTCTTCCGTTTGAATGTTCATATTATATTATATCTGTGAAAGATTGATTTTAATGTTCTCTTTGATCTCCAGATGGATTTATGGAATGTCAAGTGGAGCGTTGTGTGTTCAACTCCACTGAGCTGAAGGACATAGAGTACATTTACTCTCACTATTACAACAAGATGGAGTACATCAGGTTCAGCAGCACTGTGGGGAAATTTGTCGGCTATGGTGAAGTGGGCATGAAGCAAGCAGACACCTGGAACAATGGTGCAGAGCTGAGCGTGAGGAAGGTTCAGAAGGAGGCAGTCTGCAAACCCAACATTGAGGTCTGGTACCCGAATGCTCTGACTACGACAGGTGAGCTGCTGCTCCTACATCCAACATCATCAAATACACCTCGATAATAATACACACATCACTGATTAAAGTAATACTACGGAGTTTCATTCTGCATCTCTGTTTAAAAGAATTACATTTGAAAGATCAATTCAAACCTTACAAACCTTGTCAGCGTTTAGTGTTTCTACTGTTTCAATTTGAGTTGAAGTTTATTTTCATATCGAGTCTATTATGAAGTAGCCTACTTCTATGTGTCTGCTGTCAACCTCTTCTCTTAATGTGACATCTATATTTGTTTTCTTACATCACAGTATGCTAAAAGTATTGTATATTTATCAGTTTATAGTTTATCTATGGATCAGTCATGATCATTAAATGTAAAAATTGACCATATTGAAGTATTTTAATATATATCTCTATGCATCTATGGAAATAATATTACTTCACTTTAAAGAACTATAAATCCTGAACCAGACTGAGCTCCGTGACACCATCTGGTGGCTAAACAGTGATGCTGCCTGCAACTAGTAGTAGGCTACTATTACTCAAGGTTCAAGGTTCAAGGTTTTTATTGTCACATACAGCATCACAGAAGCAATGAGCAGTGAAATTAGGGCCGCCGCCACTCCAAGACTATGCACATGCAGAGACAGACAAGACAACATAATACGGTCAAAAGTTAAAAACATAGTGCAGTCAAATATAGTAAGAACCAATACTAAGTTAAGAAGTTAAAATTAAGAATTAAAAAAAATTTGGATTGATAAAATTGGATAAACGCTAAGAGTTCACCATGCGCATTCAAGTCTAGCCGAGTAGGGGGTTCCCCCAATAGCACCGAAATCCCCCAATAATTTGATAGGCAGTAGAAGAAGAAGAAAAAAAATATATATATACATAGCAGCAATAAACATAATGCACTACAATACCAAAAGAAGTGCAAAAGTATCTAAAGTGCTTGATTTCATACTATAACAATATAAATCTGTATAACCATAATAACTATATACTAACCATATATCATTATTACCAGCATCATATATATATACATACATACACATATATATATACATATATATATACATATACATACATACATACACAACCATCTATTTGTGGGTATCAAGGGCCCTAATGGCCTGAGGGAAGAAGCTATTCTTCATTCTCTCAGTCCTAGCTGCTAGGTGTCTCATTCTCCTCCCAGACCGCAACCTCTCAAACAAGTGGTGGCCTGGATGGGAGCTGTCCTTCATTATCTTTGTCGCCTTGGCTCTGCAACGTTTAAGGTAAATGTCCTCCAGGCGGGGCAAGGTGGAGCGGGTGGTGCGCTCCGCTGCCTTTATGACGTTTATGACGGCCTTTATGACTGTTAGTACTGTTGATACTACTGCTAGACTGTCACAATAATCAATGAATTGACTTATGGTGATATACTGTATGGACATGGCCCCAATCATTTGTCTTACCTCAATAATTATAGCCCATTACATGTTTGTTTACATAAGAGGGGAAAAACAATGCTGAGACATGTTTTATCATTTCGCACTACCTCTGCCCTCTCGTCTGCTCACACACACACACACACACACATACTTGGAAGTGGTACATTGTGGGGATCACTTTCCAAACCTGACGTGGACATGTTTTGTGGGGCCCACCCTTTCTGAAGGTTGTACAGCACTGACAAAAATCAGGCAGTTTCCTGGAGTGGACATGAACAAAGATATCACTTCAAATTATCAATCAGATGAAGTAAGTTCCCTTACCAGACAAGAAGCCAACTCCTGGGGACTTGTCTGGTATATAGGCTTAACTAGGGTCGGAATATACACACTCCCCGGTTTATAGCCTTAAGTGAGGCCAGAATATACACACTCTCTGGTATATAGCCAGAAGCGAGGTCAGAATATACACACTCTCTGGTATATAGCCTTAAGTTAGGTCAGAATATACACACTCTCTGGTATATAGCCTTAAGTGAGGTCAGAATATACACACTCTCTGGTTTATAGCCAGAAGCGAGGTCAGAATATACACACTCTCTGGTATATAGCCTTAAGTTAGGTCAGAATATACACACTCTCTGGTATATAGCCTTAAGTGAGGTCAGAATATACACACTCTCTGGTTTATAGCCTTAAGTGAGGTCAGAATATACACACTCTCTGGTATATAGCCATACATGAGGTCAGAATATACACACTCTCTGGTATATAGCCTTGAGTGAGGTCAGAATATACACACTCTCTGGTATATAGCCTTAAGTGAGGTCAGAATATACACACTCTCTGGTTTATAGCCAGAAGCGAGGTCAGAATATACACACTCTCTGGTTTATAGCCTTAAGTGAGGTCAGAATATACACACTCTCTGGTTTATAGCCAAAAGTCAGGTCAGAATATACACACTCTCTGGTTTATAGCCTTAAGTGAGGTCAGAATATACACACTCTCTGGTATATAGCCTTAAGTGAGGTCAGAATATACACACTCTCTGGTTTATAGCCAAAAGTCAGGTCAGAATATACACACTCTCTGGTTTATAGCCTTAAGTGAGGTCAGAATATACACACTCTCTGGTTTATAGCCTTAAGTGAGGTCAGAATATACACACTCTCTGGTATATAGCCATACACAAGGTCAGAATATACACACTCTGGTTTATAGCCATAACTGGGGTCAGAATATACACACTCCCCGGTTTATAGCCAAAAGAGAGGTCAGAATATACACACTCTCTGGTTTATAGCCTTAAGTGAGGTCAGAATATACACACTCCCCGGTTTATAGCCAAAAGAGAGGTCAGAATATACACACTCTCTGGTTTATAGCCAAAAGTCAGGTCAGAATATACACACTCTCTGGTATATAGCCTTAAGTGAGGTCAGAATATACACACTCTCTGGTTTATAGCCTTAAGTGAGGTCAGAATATACACACTCTCTGGTATATAGCCATACACGAGGTCAGAATATACACACTCTGGTTTATAGCCATAACTGGGGTCAGAATATACACACTCCCCGGTTTATAGCCAAAAGAGAGGTCAGAATATACACACTCTCCGGTATGTAGGCCCAGGTGGGGTCAGAATATACACTGTCTGGAAATGTGTCACATTAGGCACAAGTATGTTGTTTAAAATACATACTACAGCATGCGCTGGGACGCGTCATCAGTGATGTTAACTGGGGTCGTAAGGTGTTTCGGGTCTGTCGAACATCATACACCCTCGCCCAGTAGACCCAGCCGAGGCTGATTAAGACCCCGACCCGCGTCCCAGAAGCAGCCGCTCATGGATCAGCCTTCCTACTCTGTCTGCAACGTTGCCCGCGGAAGGGTTGATCACGCTGCAATAGAGCTAGTGCTACACCACAGTATTGAAAGACCCTTCGGTGCATGGAGGGTCTAAGGCCGTGTGGATGACTCCAGGCCGGGCTCCTCCTTCGTCTCACCAGACCCTCCCGGAGAAAAGGCAATCCTACCATGGGCAGAGAGGATGCCTCAAGAAGGCCTGTGCGCTGCACGTCACTCGCCTGCGCAGAGCACCTCGCTCTAGCCTGAAGGACCCCAGGCCGCGCCGATCTTTGCACAGATTTTCAGGAGGCTAATCCGCAGCGTTTGTGGATTTCTCCCTCACGAGAGAGCCAGGCTGGGGTGCTAAACCCATCCCGTACCGGATGCCGTCTCTCCGACCGTCAACTGTCTCTCCAGCTTGTCACCAAACTATACTTGGTTGTCACCTAGTCTATTCCTAAGTGTCACTGGTCAGGGGAGCCAGGATTCTATGTTTAAAATGGTGCCGCGTCTATGTGCCGACAGGCCACAGTGCCGACAGGTCGTAATGCCGATAGCCCACAAGCAGAACCAGCTGAGCGAGGCGGCGTGCAGCGTGTCGGTGGAGCTAACCTCTCCCAGCCCCCATGCCTAAACCTAACCTCCCCCAGACCCTAACCCAAAACCTAACCTCTCCCACCCCACGCCTAAACCTAAGGTCGGCATTGCGGGTGGTCGGCATTGCGGGTGGTCGGCATAGCGGGTGGACCCCGTTTAAAATACATACTACAGCATGCGCTGGGACGCGTCATCAGTGATGTTAACTGGGGTAGTAAGGTGTTTTGCATCTGTCGAACATCATACACGCTTGCCCAGTAGACCCAGCCGAGGCCGATTAAGACCCCGACCCGCGTCCCAGAAGCAGCCGCTCACGGATCAGCCTTGCTACTCTGTCTGCAACGTTGCCCGCGGAAGATTGATCACGCCCAATCCGCTGCAATAGAGTTAGTGCTACACCGCAGTATTGAAAGACCCTTCGGTGCATGGATGGTCTAAAGCCTTGTGGATGACTCCAGGCGGGCTCCTCCTTCGTCTCACCAGACCCTCCCGGGGAAAAGGCAATCCTCCCATGGGCAGCCTACCATGGGCAGAGAGGATGCCTCAAGAAGGCCTGTGCGCTGCACGTCACTCGCCTGCGCAGAGCACCTCGCTATAGCCGGAAGGACCCCAGGCCGCGCAGATCTTTGCACAGATTTTCAGGAGGCTAATCCGTAGCGTTTGTGGATTTCTCCCTCACGAGAGAGCCAGGCTGGGGTGCTAAACCCATCCCGTACCGGATGCCGTCTCTCTGACCGTCAACTGTCTCTCCAGCTTGTCACCAAACTATACTTGGTTGTCACCTAGTCTATTCCTAAGTGTCACTGGTCAGGGGAGCCAGAATTCTATGTTTAAAATACATACTACAGCATGCACTGGGACGCGTCATCAGTGATGGTAACTGGGGTCGTAAGGTGTTTCGGGTCTGTCGAACATCATACACGCTTGCCCAGTAGACCCAGCCGAGGCCGATTAAGCCCCCGACCTGCGTCCCAGATCAGCTGCTCACGGATAAGCCTTGCTACTCTGTCTGCAACGTTGCCTGCAGAAGGGTTGATCACGCCCAATCCGCAGCAATAGAGTTAGTGCTACACCGCAGTATTGAAAGACCCTTCGGTGCATGGAGGGTCTAAGGCCCAATCCCAATTCCTATCTTAACCCTCAATCTTAACCCTCAGTCTCAAAAATGCGCACTCCCGCGAAGTGCTAGTGCTGTCCCGATTCTCACTTTGTTAAGTTAAGGGTCGAGTTTGAGGGCTCTACGGCACTCAGTTTTGAGATTTTCCACGACCACACTTGGTGGTGAGTGCGATCCCAGAATCCCTTGCGTGTCATCAGCTAGATCCATTCAGATGGAAGATGGCGGCGAACGGAGGAAAAAAGTAGCCCGACAAAGTTAAGTATTTCCTTGTTAATAGCGATGTAAAAATTACGATAACCATTGTATTAGCTTAGTTTAATGTCATTTTATGGATTTCCGTTTTGGAATCCTAACAACAATGTTGCTGCTAACGAGTGGGTGCTAGAATGACCGTGCTTTCCGACGTGAGGGCTGGCTTGACTGCAGTTAAACACTGCAGTCAAGCCAGCCCTCACGTCGGAAAGCACGGTCATTCTAGCCCCACTTGTTTTGTGGTGCGTTGCATTACACGTAGGCTGTATCTTGATAAAAACAACTCAACAACGACATTACCACCGAGAATTATGGCATTTCGTAACAACGTTAACAATGTTATAATAATATGGCTTGACCAGCACGGCTACTGACTATCGATATTTAGCAACAACAATTGTTGTTAGGATTCCAAAACGGAAATCCATAAAATGACATTAAACTAAGCTAATACAATGGTTATCGTAATTTCTACATCTATATTATCAAGGAAATATTTGTATGGATGCTTTTTTCCTCTCCTTTTGAATTGACAGACTGGACGGAGCTTTGGCATACTGCTGCCCCCCACAGTCTGAAGACGTATCTGCCTTTAAGGGCTGTCCCATTTTAAAGTCGCAAGATAGCCCTTAACACTTAGTTTTGAGGGCTACTAAGATTGAGGGTTGAGCTTGAGGGTTAAGATTGAGGGTTAAGAAAAGAATTGGGATTGGGCCTATGGCCCTGTGGATGACTCCAGGCCGGGCTCCTCCTTCGTCTCACCAGACCCTCCCGGGGAAAAGACAATCCTACCATGAGCAGCCTATGGGCAGAGAGGATGCCTCAAGAAGGCCTGTGCACTGCACGTCACTCGCCTGTGCCGAGCACCTCGCTCTAGCCTGAAGCAGGACCCCAGGCCGCACCGATCTTTGCAAAGATTTTCAGGAGGCTAATCCGTAGCGTTTGTGGATTTCTCCCTCACGAGAGAGCCAGGCTGGGGTACTAAACCCATCCCGTACCGGATGCCGTCTCTCCGACCGTCAACTGTCTCTCCAGCTTGTCACCAAACTATACTTGGTTGTCACCTAGTCTATTCCTAAGTGTCACTGGTCAGGGGAGCCAGAATTCTATGTTTAAAATACATACTACAGCATGCACTGGGACGCGTCATCAGTGATGTTAACTGGGGTCGTAAGGTGTTTCGGGTCTGTCGAACATCATACACGCTTGCCCAGTAGACCCAGCCGAGGCCGATTAAGCCCCCGACCTGCGTCCCGGATCAGCTGCTCACGGATAAGCCTTGCTACTCTGTCTGCAACGTTGCCTGCAGAAGGGTTGATCACGCCCAATCCGCAGCAATAGAGTTAGTGCTACACCGCAGTATTGAAAGACCCTTCGGTGCATGGAGGGTCTAAGGCCCTGTGGATGACTCCAGGCCGGGCTCCTCCTTCGTCTCACCAGACCCTCCCGGGGAAAAGACAATCCTACCATGAGCAGTCTATGGGCAGAGAGGATGCCTCAAGAAGGCCTGTGCACTGCACGTCACTCGCCTGTGCCGAGCACCTCGCTCTAGCCTGAAGCAGGACCCCTGGCCGCACCGATCTTTGCACAGATTTTCATGAGGCTAATCCGTAGCGTTTGTGGATTTCTCCCTCACGAGAGAGGCAGGCTGGGGTGCTAAACCCATTCCGTACCGCATGCCGTCTCTCCGACCGTCAACTCTCTCCAGCTTGTCACCAAACTATACTTGGTTGTCACCTAGTCTATTCCTAAGTGTCACTGGTCAGGGGAGCCAGGATTCTGTTTAAAATACATACTACAGCATGCGCTGGGACGCGTCATCAGTGATGTTAACTGGGGTTGTTAGGTGTTTCAGGTCTGTCGAATATCATACACACCCTCGCCCAGTAGACCCAGCCGAGGCCGATTAAGACCCCGACCCGCGTCCCAGAAGCAGCCGCTCACGGATCAGTGTATTCTTAATAGTAAAACTAGTATTGTTGTGCAACGGTAACTTGCCTGCTTTTAACTGCCTGCTTATGCTTTGGTCAGACAGACAAGAGATGTCTTATTACACAGAGAAAGTGCAGAAAGTTGACAGTCACTCTGAGGCCATTTACACCTGGCGTTAACATGCGTTTTCTGCCATCAGATTGCAATCAGATTGTATTTTATCACTTCAGCCTGATTCCATTTACACCTGGCATTAACATGTGTTTTCTGCAATCTGATTGCAATCTGATTGCAAGAAATGGTTGTCCTCTCAATCCGCATAAAGTTGCTGTATCCAGATTGAGAGGACACATTGCATTTACACTTGTGTTCAATGTGTACACAATGCATCCCTGACCACGTCCGGAGGTGGTTTGGCCGATCAGATTGCAATCCTTCTTCAATGCGTTTTGGGGGTGTTTACACCTGGCATTTCAAGTGATAAAACACAATCTGATTGCAATCTGATGGCAGAAAACGCATGTTAACGGCAGGTGTAAATGGCCTCTCTGCTTCTCAGTTCAACTGGTTGCTATGAAAACCATGCCTGCAGTAACCAGGGGCGGGAAAAGGCTACCACTGGATTGGCTGGCAGTAGTTTGCTACAATGTTTCAAAACATGCAGCTTACTAAAAGCAGAGTGGCAGAGCGTGTTCAGCTGTGAAGCTGATCTGTATTGGGGGCTTGTAATTCTTAATGATTTGTACTGTACTTTGAATTGTTCTAATTTCAATTAAACCTATTATGCCTATGATTTAGAGGCTTGCAATTTAGATGAACATTATTTTATTGGGTTACTCTTATTCTGACTATTTCGTGATGTAGTTCAACCACCTGGTATTAGGAGTTTTGTGCTGTCTCAGGGCTTTCCCTCTCAACCTCTGTGCTTACCACCTAAAGAAAATTGGTCTAATTACACAGACCTGTTGTCAAATTCAAACATCTTTGTGGGCCTAACCACTACTGACATTTCAGAATTAGAATTATACAATACATTTACCATAATGCAACAATAAGTGTTGTGGTGGTTAATCTCTCCTCCCCAACCCGACTTTTTTGAATCCGGCCCAGATAAGATAATGCAAAATTAGGGCCCGGTCAGCAGCTTCTCTCATCATATGGGTTATAAAAATAAAAATCACATGCAATACAATTGTACTGTATTTTGTTTATCATCTGAAAACACTAGTTCTGCCTGTCTTCCTCCTACTTTGTGCTTATCTACAAACTGTCTGATACTGCTATCATAGGTGAATGGAAAACATGTTAATTGAATTTGCTTGAGGGCCACATATAGGGCCTCTGTGGGAACGCACACAAAATGTACTACGGCTGGCACGCGCATGGGGTAAAACTCCCCATACATCTCAAAGGGCTGACTCACTAAAGGACGGTGCTGCGGCTCTACACTACAGGTTTGAAGGTTCAAAAGCAGGTACACAGACGTCTGTTCAGATGTTATGTTCACTGCGGAGGTTGAATCCCTGATCATGTCTGCCTGGGCTGGGCTATAGCAGCTAAATGCAAACTGTTTCCTTGAAACAATGGAAGATTTTCCAGCCAGGCAGCTACCCAACGTCTTGGCCTAGAATCCCTTAGTGAAGGGCAGAACCAAAAGGCATGAGATAGTAATTTCTGCTTGGAGTAGTGGAGACGGTGAGCAACTTTAAATTGGATCAGCTGGTGTCTGTTATTAACTGAGCAGAGTTGCACAACCGACAAACTCATTTCCCATATAATGTCAGATAAATCAGTACCAAGTTCCTCCTGCCATGCTTCTCTTATCCTCTCAGTAGAGGCCGTGGTGCAGTTGTCAAACTGCTCAGTTAATAATTAACTGAGCTCTAGGACTGACCTCTACGACTGTCGTTAACATAACGACTGTCAGTCGTAGAGGCCTCCTCATTGCCCCTGGCTTGCCACACAGAAACCAGGAGTGGGGGAGGGGCGGTGATATCTTAACTGGACCAGCAAAAGTATTCATTTGTGAAACTGGTGGCTATTTTGGCTGGAAGTATTGCATTAACACTGACAAATATTTGCTATACTGTGTACTCTCCTCATCATGAGCCCATGTGTGACCTAAAATGAATGCACGCTCCTGTAGGTTCTCCCTGTACATCCGCAAAATCCATCCATTTCTCACAAGGGAAGCAACACAACTCCTGGTCCAGGCACTTGTCATCTCTTGCCTGGACTACTGCAATGTTCTTCTGGCTGGGCTACCTGCTGCAGCCAGCCGACCGCTTCAGCTCATTCAGAACACTGCAGCCCATCCGGTATTCAACCAACCCAAACTCTCTCATGTCACTCCCCTCTTCCAGGCCCTCCACTGGCTTCCCATCTCGGCACGCATTAAATTCAAAACACTGGTTCTGGCCTACAGGGCAGTACACCAGACAACCCCTCTGTACCTACAATCTATGGTCAGGCTCCAAATCTGCCGAAGGCACCGTTCCCTCCGCTCCTCCACCAGCGAGGACGCCTCGCCCCTCCTCCACTACGGGGGCTCAAAAGTCGCTCATCCCGCTTGCGACTCTTCTTGTCACTGGCACCTCAATGGTGGAACGAGCTTCCACCTTCGGTCACGACGGCCGAATCACAGCCGATCTTTCGGAAAAGACTAAAGACTCACCTTTTCAGGCTCCATCTGGGCCCTTCTTGAACTAACCTCTTTCTCTCTCTCTTAAAAAAACAACAAAAAAAACCTTCTAAACTAACCTAAACTAAACTTGTAGCACTATTCCTTCAGAAGTTGTAGTTGTCATAGACTGTGTTGCATAGTTGATTGCTCTATTGCTGACAAAAATGTGTTATTGTAAGTCGCTTTGGATAAAAGCGTCTGCCAAATGACGTAATGTAATGTAATGTAATGTAATGAAATGTAATGTAACATAGCAATACTCAGTCAGCAGCCGAGCCAAACTTCAGAAACTCAATCTCTGAAGTGTATTGTTTCATTATGTAGATATGCTGGGTTTTAGTGTGTTTCCAGGTAAATGAAACCTAAAAGGTGATACAGTAGGATAAATCCTGTGTAATTTCTGCTTGGAGTAGTGGAGACGGTGAGCAACTTTAAATTGGATCAGCTGGTGTCTGCTATTAACTGAGCAGATTTGCACAACCGACAACCTCCTTTCCCATATAATGTCAGATAAATCAGTACCACGTTCCTCCTGCCATGCTTCTCTAATCCTTTCAGTAGAGGCTGTGGTGCAGTTGTCAAACTGCTCAGTTAATAATTAACTGAGCTCTAGGACTGACCTCTACGACTGTCGTTAACATAACGACTGTCCTCAATGACAGTCGTAGAGGCCTCCTCATTCCCAGCTGGCACGGGACGTCAGTTTAACGTCATATCGACGTTGGACTCCAACGTTGAACTGACGTTGGATTTTGGTTGAGAATGAAAATCGGGTTGACGTCAAAACACAACGTTGGCAAGACATCAGCGTCCAACGTTAGATAGACATCAGCCTCTGACGTTGGTTAGACATCAGCATCCAACATTGGATAGATGTGGAATTTTGGTTGGGAATGAAAATCGGGTTGACATCAAATCCCAACGTTGGGCAGACATCAGCCCCCAACGTTGTATAGACGTCAGTCTCCAACGTTGGATAGATGTAGGATTTTGGTTTAGAATGAAAATCTGGTTGACGTCAAAACCCAACGTTGGCAAGACATCAGCCTCCAACGTTGGATAGACATCAGCCTCTGACGTTGGTTAGACATCAGCATCCAACGTTGGATATATGTAGAATTTTGGTTGGAAATGAAAATCGGGTTGACATCAAATCCCAACGTTGGGCAGACATCAGCCCCCAACGTTGTATAGACGTCAGCCTCCAACGTTGGATAGATGTAGAATTTTGGTTGAGAATGAAAATCTGGTTGACGTCAAAACCCAACGTTGGCAAGACATCAGCCTCCAACGTTGGATAGACATCAGCCTCTGACGTTGGTTAGACATCAGCATCCAACGTTGGATATATGTAGAATTTTGGTTGGAAATGAAAATCGGGTTGACATCAAATCCCAACGTTGGGCAGACATCAGCCCCCAACGTTGTATAGACATCAGCCTCCAACGTTGGATAGATGTAGAATTTTGGTTAAGAATGAAAATCTGGTTGACGTCAAAACCTAACGTTTGCAAGACATCAGCCTCCAACGTTGGATAGACATCAGCCTCTGACGTTGGTTAGACATCAGCATCCAACATTGGATAGATGTAGAATTTTGGTTGGAAATTAAAATCGGGTTGACATCAAATCCCAACGTTGGGCAGACATCAGCCCCCAACGTTGTATAAACATCAGCCTCCAACGTTGGATAGATGTAGAAGTTTGGTTGAGAATGAAAATTGGGTTGATGTCAAAACCCAACTTTGGGCTGACATCAGCCTCCAACGTTGGCTAGACATCAGCCTCCAACGTTGGATAGACAGCCTCAAACATTGGATAGACATAGAATTTTGGTTGGGGTTGACGTCAAAACCCCATGTTGAGTAGACATCAACCTCCAACGTTGGCCAGGCATCAGCCTCCAACGTTATATAGACACAGAATTTTGGTTGGGGTTGACATCAAAACCCAACGTTGGCTAGACATCAGCCTCCAACGTTGGCTAGGCATCAGCCTCCAATGTTGGCTAGACATGGGTAGAAATTTAAATCTGGTTGATGTCAAAACTTTCGTATCACAAAAAGAAAAAAATCAACATTGAATACAGAATTTTAGAAAACAGGATTTATTTTCAGAACGTAAGAAATTAGATTATCACATTAAAGGTACATTCAGCAATGTTTTTGTGTTAAAATAAGTGTTAAATGGCTCTATATTCTGACAGCAATCACTGAAATCGAGTGTTTGATCAGTGACTTAAACCCCCAACTTCGCTGTCCTCTATGTCTCTCCTGTAGTCCTGCATGCAGGGCGGACGTATCTCTGCAACTGTAACTCGTAGAGACTCATGGATGGATTTGGGGTGAGAAAATATATTATAGTCCTTTATAGGCATCTCGATCTGACCTTCCGTTTCCGAGAAAATGTCAACTTTTGTCTGATTGGATAGTTTGAGGTCAGTGCCAATTTGTATCGGCCACCACTGCCTGGATCCAGGAGAAGTGCAGAGAACATAAGCAGGACCTGTATATGGCTTTCATTGATCTCTCGAAGGCATTCGACACAGTAAATCAAAAGCTACTCTGGGACCTACTCAGTCGATTTGGAGTCCCACCCAAATTCCTCTCCATTCTAAAGCTATTTCATGACGGCATGCAAGCCCACGTTCAAATAAGTGGACAACAGTCTGACCCTTCTACGTCAAAGTAGGAGTAAAACAAGGATGTGTCTTAGCCATCATCATCTTCAACATCTTCCTCACAGCAGTCACTCTCCTCTCCCATAAGCATTCAATTCCATCTGTCTTAGTTTGCCATAGTCTCTCCCCAGACTCAAATATTACGTTGAATCGCTGCGCTCCGTATACTACATAAGTGAGTCTGTGCCAGTTAACAGCCACTGCTGGTTTTGAAGGCGGGTTGAAATTGAATGAGTGACAGGTCGTAGCACCGATGAGAGAGCAAATGGGCTGCGCCTCCCGTGTTGTCTGATCGCAAAGTCGTTACTGATTGGAGAGGACTGAAGCCATCACTGGCATATGACTGGCCAAGTGAACGGTTCCCTCCCATAACCAGCCCTCTGAGGGAAAGTGTCCCAGACCCAGAGAGAGCTCTGCAGCATGCAGTAACCTAGTGTATCAGCGTAAGAACTCTCATGGGTCTGGCGTCGAGACTAAGTTTGCCATAACTTCTATGTACTGTATCAATTCAACAGAATTCAGATACAACAGAAAGTAGCTGGCCCCCAGGTATTTTCACATTATCAAATCTGGCCCCCATTCAAAAGGGTTTGGACAGCCTTGCCATGTATAGTCTCATATCACAATATTGATATA
Source organism: Poromitra crassiceps (assembly GCF_964638095.1). Lineage (NCBI taxonomy): Eukaryota > Metazoa > Chordata > Actinopteri > Beryciformes > Melamphaidae > Poromitra > Poromitra crassiceps. Next base: position 30,100,262 of record NC_139630.1, read on the forward strand.
AAATCGATATATTGCCCACCCTTAATATTGAGTGCCAGAATCAACCTCCCAATGATGCAATTTGTAGAAAAACATTGGATTTCATTTATCAATCACTGCTTTCAATGTCTTTCTGATGTAAATGTTTTATTTTTACAACCAGATCACCCTATTAAATAAACAGCGTCATGACTCAATAATGTTACTTGGCAGAGGGTCGCTCGTACTGAGCACATTTCCTCGTCAAACTGACGGTGAAAAATGTTTGCTCGTCACAAAATAAAAAACTTATTTGAGGGAATGTAATTAGGTTATCGATCACATTCGCTAACCTGTTGCTCTTTTAAGTCGGGATGTTTGTCGGCGTTTGGTCAGCTCCCTTCGCCAGTTCGCCTCCGCACTTTTAAACATTGTTTACTGACGGGCTATGTAGTGTCAGTCCCTGTCACTGTCAGCAATGTAACGTAAGCAAAATAATCCCATATTTCGCTCTGTCCATGTCCAAGACAAGACCGTATGGGCTCACAGCAGCCATGTTTGTTGTGTTGAAGCTCTGAATGAGTGAAAGAGAGGAGGGGGGGGGGACGCCCACGACAGGGAGTTAAAGCAGAGCACCACTTGGAGCACTCTTCGCACACCCCCACATGGACACAATGTCACATGCTTGTAACATAAAATTATTTCTTTTAAAAGCACGCAAATTATTTTTAACTCAGCGTAAATGAACATCATGATTGAGAACATATATATTCACATCGAAAAAATAACACATTTAAAAGGTCTTGAATGTGAAATGGCAGAACATGACTGTTACAACACAGAACTGAAGCTCAGACAACAATTGACAAGGTTTTAAGACATTTCTACAGTGATGGCAGACCAATATATATTTTTCCTCCAAAAAAAGAACACTCATGAAGGCCTTCCATTTGCCTGTCCCTCACTCTCTCACACTCACCTCACTCATGAAGGCCTTCCATTCGCCCATAGGCTTTTTGTAGGAAGGGGTTGAATGTCCATCACGGATGGCATCATGGTGGATCTCAGCTTGCAGTACTGAGAGCACTGTTGAGTCACACTTGGAGTAAGTGAGGTGTAGGACATAATAATATGCCATCGGGTAGACAAGTCCCTCTTTCAACCGATCTCTTTCGAAGGTCGCCACTGGCATGCTCCCATGGCGATCATGCAGTTTTCCTCACTGATGACCACAACTGGAGATGATAGAGGTTGTTGGCGCAGGAAACCGTTTGGGTCTTCTGAAACCTAGATGACAAAAGTCAATGTAAAAGATTAGAAAACTACCAATTAGAAAAACCATCACAGTTAAAACAATCATTATACATCAAATCGGAGAAAAAGATTTTGTATAATTTTTTTGCTGACCAGATACTGAAACCAAGTTTCAATAAAGCGACTCTTAAAACAAAAATCACAGTGTGAACACTTCTCCTTATGTCATTGTGAAAATGACAAAGTACAAAACATAATGTAGGCATGCAGTATCCAATATACTGCACAAGTCTCACCGTAAAGACATGGAACTGGGCCTCGCTGCTTAAAGCTGGAGTGCATAACATAAACGAATGTTTATGTTATGCACATATTCAGCTATTGCAAAACGACTTCACACAATGCTGATTAAGCCTATCTGCACCACATAACTCTCTCTGTGCATTTCTCAGTATACCTGAGTTTTCTACCTGTCGGGCACGACTGTGTCGGATTGAAAACTCTGGTATATTGAGAAATACAGCATTGTGGGAACTTGTTTGGCAATGCCTTGAACGTAATGGACATTTGTTTATATAAACAAATTGTAAATGTACTCACTCCAGCAATTGTAAATGTACTCACTCCAGATTTAAAGAGAAAGCCACAGAAACACAACCCCATAAGAGACTACTTTCCTGACATTTCCTGTTTTATCAGGAAAGTAGCTCCGGCTATCTATTTGCTTCGAAAATAAAATGTACAATGTCTCGTAATGTTATTACCTAGGTTATCCTACAAGTAGTCATGGCTAAGAAGTAGGGCTGAACGATTAATCGAATTTAAATCGAAACCGAGATTTGAAACAACGCAATTAGATTAATCGCAAAGGCTTCGATTTAACATGTGACATGACTGCATGTAGGTACACGTTACGTGACGTCGTTACGCAGCAGCAGCACGCCGTAGTAGACGGACGTATGTTTACGCAGCAGCACCAGCATCAAACGTGCCTGGATGGAGGAGGAGAAACCTAGCTGCAGCCCCATGGCTGCAGCAGTCTGCAGAATATAGCTAGCGAGCCGATTAGCGAACTTTACAAAAGTTGACACATTATTCACTCTGACTGGATTTTTAATAGTGCGCCACTGACTGGATTCTCTACAATGGAAGGGCAGCTATCTAACAAGACTCGGAAGTGTAATAGCTTCAGCCGAACAAGAACAAGAAGCGGCCGCCGGATGATTTAGCACCGAAGAAAGGCTGGAACTACTTTGGATTTAGAGCATCGGTTAGTTAGACAGTGTTAAGCAAGCGCGGTGCCGACAACGCTTCAAACGTCATAAAAGCTATGGAAATCAACAGATGGACCAGACTCCAGTGCTTCACCACAGACTACACCTCGCCATCGGTACGTTATTTAGCCTAGCAGCTAGGGCTAGCAACGTAGCAAGTTAACTTTACTAACGCTAGCTCTCTCCCTAAGGAGATAGCTCATTTAGCTAGTAAAGTTAGCTTGCTAGCCCTAACTGGCTAGCTCACGTTACATGTCCTCTTCCCCTCTCACTTAACATTATCAGTCTGACTCTGCCTGAATGCAGTAGGCTACTTGTATTGTAACGTTAGCTTGGTAAGCCCAGGCCCGCTCCAACCCATTACGCAGAGTACGCAGACTGCGTAGGGCATCACGTGACTGAGGGCACCAAAAAAAAAAATTTTTTTTTTTTTTTTTTGGTGCCCTCAGTCAGGCCACTCACTGAACAGCAGGCCAGGCGCCGCCTACTGGTTTACTAGTGGTTTTATTACTTTATTCAGGGTGCATCTCATTGTAAAATTGGACTCGGCCCAAATTGGGCTTCAAACGGCCCAAATTGGGCTTCAAGCGGCCCAAATCTGGCTTCAACCGGCCCAAATCTGGCTTCAACTGGCCCAAATCTGGCTTCAACTGGCCCAAATCGGGCTTCAGACGGTCCAAATCTGGCTTCAAACAGCCCAAATCTGGCTTCAAACGGCCCAAATTGGGCTTCAAACAGCCCAAATTTTTCGCCGCCGCCCTTCGGACGCCGGCACGCACGTCGGCCTGTATCGGCCTGGCCTGCTTGGTATCTAATGCCCGGCCTGAATTATGATCCCAGTCCGCCCCTGCTTGCATGTACAGTCTAACAATCACTTGTTTGCTGACATGTACAGTAATTCTAACAATTGTTTGTTTCCCACATGTAATGAAATGTGAGATACACTAGTATCGTTCATAATTAATGATTTTGCAGTCTTTCGTTTGACAGTTATTGAAAGTTTTACGGGGGGGGGGGGGGGGGCACCACAGAACAATTACGCTTAGGGCACCCAAATGGCCAGGATCGGCCCTGGGTAAGCCTACAGTAATGTCTAAATGCCCCTCTTCACCTCCCCCAATATATTATATAGCCAATATATTGTCAGTCTGGGAAATGGAATGATTCTGTAGTAGCTAATGTCCTCTCTCCCAGCGTTCTGCTCTCTCCCTCCCCATCTCTCCTCCCTACTTTCTCTCCCTCCTACATCATCTATAATTAGTTCCAATCTTAAAAATGCAATACAGCCATGTAGTACTTATAGAATAATTTGGTTAATTATTTTGTTTTTCAGAAAAGTTGCGAACAAGCTACATAAGTGCAGAGAATGTCCCACAAATCAAGGCCCGGGTGAAGAGAGAGATGGAACAAGTGCAGGTGGCACTAAAGGTAACTTGCATTAATTCTCTCCTCTCCCACTCCTCTCTCCTTATCCTCCCCCTCTCTCCCCTGGCTTTCCTTGCAAAATAGGGCTTCACTGAAACACTGCGTGTGTATATAGCCTGCCCTGTGCCCCGTATTTGATGTGTGAATGAATGTGTGTGCTGTGAATTGCATTAATGTGAAACTTAACAGTTGTGTCTGTGTTTTGCAGGAGAAGAGGGCTGCCATCACCCCCAGATGCTGCTGCTGTGCCTCAAAGTGCAGCACAGGAAGGAGCCAGGCCATCGGCTGCAAAAAAGGCCAAGCGATCCTTGGGCAGTTACTTCAAGAGCTGCAGCGATGCTGGTGCTTTTTGTTTTGTTTGTATTGTTAAAGACTGAGACACAGAGAGAATTGCAGCTGTTGTTTAAAAGCAAATAAATGTTGCTGGAAGGAATTCTTATCCAAGTTCTCATCCTTGCATTATAATATAGAGCAGTTTGTTGATTGTGATGTTTGAATGTGGTAGGCAAATGCTCCATTGTGTTTTACATTTATTACAGTTAATATTGCACTGAAACTTGATTAAAAAAAAAAACGAAATTAAATCGAAATCGCAATATCGGTCAGAAAAATCGCAATTAGATTTTTTACCCAAATCGTTCAGCCCTACTAAGAAGCACTTTTACATTTGCAAGTGTTTTTTTATACTTTCATATTATAGACCAGAAATAGATTTTTTGCTAATAAGCATTTCCATTTTCCATGCTTCCATTTTAGAAATGGAAGCATTTTTTTCTCCTTATGCATAAAATGCGTAGTGAAACCATGACCCAAAAACAAAAGGTATGTGGACTGTGGGCTAATGTATTGTTGCAATATTGCATACAGAGTATTAAAAAATACATACATGTTTCATCACTGCTATCCTGGCGTTGCTCTGCGGTGCTCATTGCAGGTGACTGGCATTGCTGGTTTCAGATCGGCATGGCACTTGGGTGCTGGCTGCAGGTTACATCAGAAGAAAAAAGTATTGGGAAATATTAGGTTTCCAAACACTTACAAATGAATGGAATACTAAGATCCCTGGACAGACACTAAAGCTGTTGCGTGGCCTAACGTTTTCATCCAAAGACTCACAGATGCATACAGTATATTAAATGCAATACCACATACATGTTATCACTGTGATCTTGGTGTTGCACTGGGGTGCTGGTGCTTCCTGCAGGGGGCTGGTGTTGCACTGACGTGCTCCCTGCACTGACCCTTTTGTCTCACATCACAAGGTGCCATACAGCCTCAGGAAGTTTTCAGGACCGGGAAAAAGATTGTTGATTTCATCCCGGGAGAGTGAGTGCAGCAAGTCTTCTCCAACATTAGTAGCTGGAACAGAAGTTACAGTTAGGGGCAAGAAGACACTGAGCTTATCACTGAATTAATTCAGCCTTGTGTACATAACAGTTGAGGATATTCCACTATCTTTTTTTTTTTTAATTGTGACATTTCCTCTTTCCTGTACAATTGCCAGTGTTCTGAGATTTTGCTCACTCTTGCTACAGCAGACCTGCCAACCTTGGAAAATGATTTTTAGTGCCACACAGCATGTGTTTTGGCCTTGTGCTTAGTTCACATGCTTTCGCACTACAGTGCACATAACATCACTGTCAATGTGACAGTGTTAGCCAGATGGCTAATTTCCAACTGTTGTCCCTTGGCCAGAACTTAAGTTAGCCATTACTCAGTCAAAAGTTTGAGTACACTTGCTTAAACCATTGTCGTTTCATGATATATTTCAATTTGTGTGCTTACACCAGCTCAGTGGCCTTGTGGTTTGAGTGTCCGCCCTGAGACTGGGAGGTTGTGAGTTCGATCCCCGGCCGAGTCATACCAAAGACTATAAAAATGGGACCCATTTGCCTGCCTGCTTGGCACTCAGCATCAAAGCGTTGGAATTGGGGGGTTAGATCACCATATGATTCCCGAGCGCGGTGCTGCTGCCGCTCACCGCTCCCCCAGGGGATGGGTCAAATGCGGAGAACAAATTTCGCACACTCAGGTGTGTGACAATCAGTGGGACTTTACCTTTACTTTACTTTACACAAGCGGATAACCATAAGTGAAATGCAAGTAAACGTATGTTGTGATGTCAATTCTGAATAAAGTAGTTAAGTTAGTAGTAGTTAATAGTTAACACAATTGGAGAACATAGAAAAAATACTATATTGATCATAGTTTCACTGTTATCCATCTAACCATAGCAAAAAAATCTGTTGCTCATTCTGATCTCTTGAGACTAACTAGAGCCTCCTTATTTTTTAATCATTCTGTGCTCATTTATTTCTTGCTCCTAAAGCTGTGTTCACACCGAGATATTTATTTTTCTCTCTGTCGCTTGATTCAACCCTATGGAATCACTCTGTCGCTCTGTTTAAATCGCTCGTCAACAGGCACAATAATTGACGGACATCTGGGGGCTATAACGTTACGCAATGTCATGATATTTGTCCACTACGAGCCACTGTAGTTGTTTACAAGCTAAGCCTATCAGCGTGCTCCTAACGTGAGCTAGTACAGACTTCATTTCGGCTATGTTCACACAGCAAACATTAGTGCTTGAATCTGACTTGTTGCTCACATCTGATTTTTTGTGTGGCTGTTCACACAGACTTTTTAAAAGTGGCCCATATCAGACTCCAGTGTGAACAGGTCGCGGACCTGAAGTGACCCGCATGTGCAGCACACTGCTGTTCTACATAAACCCAGAAGAAGACAGCAGTAAACATGGCGGTAGCTGACGATGTTGTTTCATCTGTTGTTTACGGTTCAATTTACAAGTTATTGTGCAGTGGAAGACAGGGAATATAGTTAAGTTAAGTTATCCTTTATTTATCCCCTTGGGGAAATCCATCCTCTGCATTTGACCCATCCTCTACTAGGAACCTTCCTAGAACTAGGAGCAGTGGGCAGCCACTGTGCAGCGCCCGGGGACCAACTCCAGTTATTTTGCCAGTACCTTGGTCAGGGGCACTGACAGCCAGGAGTATTAACCCTAACATACATGTCTTTCTTTGATGGTGGGAGGAAACCGGAGCACCCGGAGAAAACCCACACGGACACGGGGAGAACATGCAAACTCCACACAGAAAGGACCTGGGACGGACCGGGGTTCGAACCCGGGACCTTCTTGCTGTGAGGCAACAGTGTTAACCACTGAGCCACCGTGCCGTCATATAGGTGCAGATGATAGCGAGGAAGAGGAGAAAGAGAGCCTTTAGATTTTTTTTTAATAATGGCTTTCTGTGGAGCAATAGCTGCTACTTCTTGCTAATACTTATGAGGTCTAAAACCTCACTGTTCCTCCACTGATTACCTCCCTCGCAGCTGTCCTCCATGTTTGTAATCACAATCTGGTCCTCCCTCCTCCCGCCAGTGCAGAATAGTGACGAATGTCGCTCTGGAATGACGTAAAAGTCACATTGAAGCATTAAGTCAGATATGGGCAAGATGTCTGTTCACACCGGAGTCACATTCCAAAACATCAGATTCGAATCTGATGTTTTTCCACATTTGAAAGTAGCCCAGGTCGTCTTTAAAAAAGTAACTTTCAATGTGACTTGTACTGTTCACACAGTCATAAAAAAGACTGACCTGAGTCACTTAGGTGGGAAAAGATTAGATTCAAGCACTAAGGCTGGCTGTGTGAACGTAGCCTTCATGTCAGCTGTCAATGCGGTTTGTTGCCACACAATAACCAGCGGTTTGTTCCAAGCCAGTGTGATATTTGACACACTCTCACACGGCAGCCAATCAGCGTTGAACAGGGAGCGACTGATGCCAGCGTAATTTAGCTCGAGCTGGGATATTTCATCCCGGGCGGAGAGCGTATTTTCGATGCCAGCGAAAAACTTTAATAGGTCGGTGTGAACGCAGCTTTAGGGTCCCTTAGGAGCAATAATCTTTTTAGTTTAGGGGTTAGGATCGATTTTTTTAATGACTTGGCTCTCTCAGACAGCTTCTTTGACATGTTTTTCAAAGTGAAAACCAAGTTGTCAGGTGACGTAAGGATCCCACGCGAGAACGACCCACCCCCCTCTCAAAAGACCCAAATCGAAAATGGAATAATTTCTCTAGTTTTATTTTACAAGTATGAAATAATTTAGCTTACTACAATAATGATGTCTACTTTCTAGTGATGCGCGGGTCAGGTTTTTTTAAGGCCCGCCCCAACCCAACCCGTCATCGGAGCCAGCCCGCCCCGGCCGCCCCGTTAAAATATCTGAAAATTCCGAACCCAGCCCAACCCAGCAGCCCGCAACGGCCAATTTAATGTAATATGTCTCCGGACGCAGGAGGAGCACAGCAGAGCTTCCAAGGTGTGCAAAGCAGCTAATAACTCTGTCTCTCTCCCCCCTCTCTCTCTCTCACACAGACACACACACACACACAGACACTCACATGCTGCCCTGCGCGACAACAGTTGTAGCCTAGGCCTGCTCTGGATGAGTTGCGCTGCTGCTTTCATGTCGGTCTTTCTTCAATTAATCCATGGTCTTCAGATAGCACGACCGACTACGCTTCCCCAAAGTGCGGATGGCGTGACCGCGCAGTGTTTCAAATGGAGGTAGCAGGTATAGAGGTAGGCACTAGGCAGGCTACAGAAACAGTTCTTATTCTTCCCCATTTCTTTTAATTACCTCATGCACTCTCAATTGTTGCAGTAGTAGGCTAAACGTAGTAGTGCAGCAGGTGCGCACACGGCTTGCAGATACGGCCAGACTCGCTGTCTGATTTCTTTTAATTACCTCATGCGCACTCAATTGTTCACAGCCTACTCACGTTGCAGTAAAGTTGACAAATAGATCACAGTCGAGTCCACAACAGAAAATCTGCGGTGGCATTATATGGACACTTCAAATAATAATTACAGCGAATAATCCTTCCAAAGTGTTTGTTTTGAGAGCACATAGGCTACCTCATTGAAGCGTTTCTTTACTCCATGTAGGCTATAGAGAGTGCAGCAGGAGTCTGTCTGATTGTGTGTACCTACATGCGAGAGAGAGTTAACGTCTTTAAGGTTAATTACTCTGCGTGTTTCATTGCTCTAAATTATTTAATAATGTTGCTTTGTCACGTTCTGAGCCTGCCCCGCCCGCACCCGCGATATTTTCATAATTTGCCAACCCAGCCCGCCTGCGGGGCGGCCCAGCCCGCGGGACCCGGCGGGTTCTGGGTGACCCGCGCATCACTACCGGGCAGGCATCAAACAGCACAAGGAGGCACAGATCACCAGAAATGTCCATATCTGTGCAGATAAGCATGCAAAAGATTACTTGGATTAATGTTAATACAAAGGCCTATGTAATTTAATTGGCTTTTCATAACTCTCATTCTAGAATATCGCTATTCACAATGTCCCATCCGCGGTTCATGGCTCATTCCTGGCGGCATGACGGCAGCGCCTTTCTCCCCGGCTGGGAAGCAGCATAGTGAGCCAGCCAGGGACTGTAAGCTGGATTTACATTATATAGAGAGGCAAAGTGAACGTCACTTCCTGCCTTTCTCTCTGTACCAGCATCTGAAAAAATATGAATGGAGTGAACGGCGAGAGACGATACTTTTTTGATCCTGTTTGAATTGTGCCACGGGGTACAAATGTAATTTTGTGTCAATTTAAAAGATAACCATGCAAGTCAAGAAAGTCGCAGTTTGTGGTAAAACTGTGCCACTATAAGTTATAAAATCAGAAAGACTATGCACAACCAGTCGCATAAGTGACATCTCTCCTGCCAGTCCACGTTGTTGATGGTGTGACGTATTGTGAGACACGAGAGATGTAGTTGATTGACAAAACTAAACCTTACGTTTCAGTTTCAGAACAAACTGCGACTTTCTTGACTTGCAAAGTTATCTTTTAAATTGACAAATGTACATGTGTACCCCGTGGCAGAATTCAAACGGGATCAAAAAAGTATTGTCTCTCACCATTCACCCCCATTCATATTTTTCCAGATGATCGTACCGAGAGAAAGGCAGGAAGTGACGTTCACTTTGGCTCTCTATAATGTGCCCGGCAGTAAGTACATCATGATACAGAAGTTAGATACACGCTTACAATGCCAGACTTCAAGCTGTCTATCACCGTGGAAGTAAAGAGATTGTATAACAACAATGAGCCAATCACATTCCCCTGCATCCACATTTAATCCAACAAGTTAATAATAATCCTGTAATTTGGAGTAGATTTTTTTTTAAGTTGCTTGTACTGCATATCCAGTGTGAGATGCAGATGTTTTCTTACTTGGGTCCAGCATGGGCTGTTGTCCTCAGACTGGGCAGAAGAGGTGTGAGGAGTTGGAGTGGATGGCAGTGGACGTGTCCATTGGCTGGACAGAGGGGGAGGCAGATGCATCACTTGGTTGGCCCTGGAAGCAGACACAAGAGACAAGATAGCAGACAAGTGTGTTACCATACAATGACGCAGTGTAATGTTATGTGTGGTTGTATGCAGTCATAATGCCTTATTATAAATGGTTTTAACTTGACAACAAAAACATTCTAAATTGAACCCCAGCTCACTTCCTGTTGCATTAAAAAAATCATTAAAGTGGAGGACTGGCCATTCTGTGAAAACCGTCTATAGTAGTGTTGTGAGATAATGCGCCTTTGTCAATAGTGGTCATCAAACTTCTGTTGGTCATCCATGTGAACATGAAATGAAACACACCACACAACAGCTCTACCTGTATCTGCTGGGCTCCATCATGTTGAGACGAGAGGCAGGTTGAAGGTCCCCAGCCTGACTGTTCTCCGTTCCTCTGTGGTCCACTCTCAACTAGCATCACACAGCGTAGCATAAGGAAATTGGGGAAGTAGAGTGTTCAAAACGCTCTCCTACCCGTCTCCGACGTCCAATCGCGGATCCAAAGATATAATAATATTTCATGAAGTTTTACTTCCCAGGTGCACTGGATAGATACTAGATAGATCAGTTTTATTTCTGTCATGCACCATATTTGTGGTGCCTAGCCTGTATGTCCTTACAAGACACAAATCATTCAAGTTCAACACTTGATTTGATGATTTGATCAATGTGCTGCCGTATCCGTGTGACTGCAATGTTGTATGTTTGCTCAGACGCATGCACCATGATAGTGAGATCAAACACCCTGCTGTAAATTCAGCACAGGCTGTGGAAAGACTGCTTTTTAAAGGTTGTTTCATGCAGGAATATCATTAAAACCGCCGCCTAAACTACTGGCTTCCATAGGGATATTATTATATCTTTGGATCTGTGATTGGACGTCGGAGACTGGTAGCTAGGGCTGCACGATATTGGAAAAAACTGACATTGCGATATTCCCTGCCCCTGCGATATATATTGCGATATGAAAAAATACAGATTTTCACCAGATTACCAGAATAGCTCTATTTTAAAGAAAATAATACTTCTAGAATGATTGGGATGATTTTGTAGAGTCCATCTGATTTTGGAGGGGAAATTAGGTATTTTAATGTTTCTCAACCACTGGGCTGTCGCCTATACTGTAGGCCTCAGAACGTCATCTATCAGGGTGCATACACATTTTGACCAATGGATTTCCATGACTTAGGCTACATACATGAAAAAGTGAGTAAGTTATGACATTCTACTTTAAAATGTCACTAGCCTACACTTCACTTAGTGTAATGCAGCCTTTAAAACCAGGGAAAGACAACATGTATGCTGTATCACCATATTACCATATCCAACATCTAAGACCATATAGTCTCATATCACAATATTGATATACAATTGATATATTGCCCACCCCTAATATTGAGTGCCAGAATCTACCTCCCAATGATGCTATTTGCAGAAAAACATTAGATTTCATTGATTATAATCACTGCTTTCAACTTCTTTCGTTCTTCTAACGTTTCAATAAATCAACAATGAAACACCCCTGCCACTTTACACACTTGGTCTGACCTCCCGGAAACCCCCTCCAGAAACGACCAAGTGGTACACTCCGCATCTGCGGAGTTCCGGTTTTTGAGCGCAAGGCTGGCAGTACAGAGAGACGAGGATTCACATGCAGCCGACCGGTGACAAACTATTCATTCGTGAAAAGTAATAAATATACATTTAATTGCCCAGATATGCCTCTTCTCTTTTTATTTTCACTGACATGTTTTGTGTAAATAAGTCGCTATGTATGATTAACTCTACCGTAACGTTACTGCTATCATGTGATGCAACATCAGAGACTTGAAGGGGAGAGACAGCCACAGTGATAACACGGACAACTTATCAGTAATCAGCCTTCGTGTCATAAGTTGCGGTCTTGCTTTTTGGTGTTTCAAGAGTAAATATCTCCACTCCACGGACATGTTGAGTTACAGCAGCCAGCCTGCTGTATGCGAGTGCGCTGCAAACTGTGGACAAGTCCGCCTCCGCAACCACATCGTTTACAGACGGGCTACTGTCTGTCAGCAACGCAACATAAGCAAAAGATAATTCAATTGAGCTCTCTGTGCATGTTTGTTGTGTTGAAGCTAAGCACTAAATGAGTGAGTACAGTAGCGGGGCGTCTCTCTCCTTTGAGAGAGCCTGCATTTCACTCAGTAGCCTCCCCTAAAGTGAGAGTTTATCAAGCAACATGACGAGTTAATTTGCTTTTGACATCGCACGTCCTGCGATGTGACTATCGCGCATGCGCACATCGCAATGTCGATGTGTAAACGATATATCGTGCAGCCCTACTGGTAGCAGAGAGTTTTGAACACTTGACTCCCCAATTTCCTTATGCTATGCTGTGTGACGCGAGTTCAGAGTGGATCACAGAGGAACAGAGAACAGCGGAACATATGTGGCTAGACACACTGTAGCTGTTGGCAAAGATATGCAAAGGCATGACTTACATACAGGTTTCTCTGACATTTCTATAAAAGCGTCTCAGTCACTCTCTCATACAGTGAATTATGAATCATTCAAGCAAGTTTGTACTCAGAAGTCTAATAGATTTTACCTGAAGCATAGAGGCAGAGGGAGACAGATGAAATCCAGGTGGGGGAAAGCTGTGGATGGATTTCAGGGAGGACACTGCAGCAGCAGGTGGGAAACATCTTACAGGCTCCCAGTTATTTCCTGGTCTATAGAGTACAAACATCCTTGTCCTCAATCAATTTAATCAACCAAAATCTCATACTGTTTCATCATACTGCTTTCTTAGCTAACTTAACAAGAATACATTTACACATTAATACACAGCAATGTGTGCTGCTGAAGCTACCCACTACATTCTCATTTTGCATACAAACACTTTGATAGACACTGAGCTAATGAGCACATGTTGAGAAGTAAATCAGAAGACACAACTAAGTTGTGCTATCCATTACCCTGCACCAAATAAATTGAGTTTGGCCCAGAATTTCCATTTCTGCAAGCCATGCATTGTGAAGAGAACTCCTAGCTAGCAAGCGAACTAGTAACAACACACTTTAAACTAAAATAAGTCTAAACTCATTCAAATTAGCCGGACATGGTCTGAAAGTTAACTGGCAGGCTGTGGTACATCAGCCCAGTGTGTCCTGTACCTATAATCACGTTAGTAATGTAGGCTAACAGTAACAACAGTTGCAATCGTAGCCCATAACATTAGCGTTAGCTCAATGCTAACGTTAATGCTAACGCCATTAGCGTCACTTTGCGCGACTTAAAAACACAGATTTGGCTGGTCTAACCTCATTTGTTACTAGTAGTGGACTTACCTTTCCTGCTTACTTTAGTTGAATATACTGCTAATCCCATGAGACCATCCGATGAGAGCCAAAAAGTGAACATCTTCATGCTTTAACCCGCGCAGGAACTTCAAACTCAGGCCAGCTTCTTCTTCTAGTAGTGTTTTATGGCGGTTGGCAAACAACTTATGGTGCATTACCGCCACCTTCTGAAATGGAGTGTGGATCAGAACGGACTTCTAAAACACTATCCTGACTATATTCTTCTATTTCGTCCAGTTTCCTCTAAAAAAAAATATATCCCTATACCCCACATTCCCTGAATTCAACTGCAATATTTATTTTAACTCCAGCTTGATTCGATTGCTCTCCAATCTGTTCTTGAGGATCTGTCTTTCCTGTTGGTAGTACAGACAATCAATCAGATTTTGATTTATGATTAGACCTCTGACTTCTTTTTTGTTATTAATTTTACTTATATTTGTGTTTGATCAAAATGTTGTAATTGCTCAGTCTTGATTTTGATATGACCAGAAATGACTAAATGTCAGACTTTATTATTATTATTATTATTATTATACTAATAATAATAATAATACTAATAATAATAATAATAGTAATCACAATAATAGCAATCATAACAATAATGATAACAATAATAATAACAATAACAATAATTATGTCAGTTGTTTCGGAGACTTCGCATCAACACCAGGGGCCGGCCAGCTCCCAGGGCACATTCTGGGCCTTCTGAGTCCATCACATGACATCCCTGAGTCCATCCATGACATCACAATGCTGCCCTGTGACATCATGACAGATGTGATGCCCCTGCCGACGATGTATGACATCAAGTAGAATGAGCTCTTCTTAACTATGCCACGAACACCACGCCCCATGCAGAGTGATTCAGGAGACGAAGCCAATAGCAGTCCGGAACAGGACGGGATAATTAGAAGTACTCAGAGATTATTAGACCGTGTCCTGGCAGACACACCCGTGTCAACGCAAGCTTCAAGACCTGAGCCAGGCCCTTGAGAGAGACAGCTGATGGTGGGAACTGGTCCCCCACGGCTGCCTTTAAAACCTCTACAACATCAGTAGTAGTATGTGGTTACTAAAATCCTTGAAGGTATAACATTACCAGAGCCTGCTTTATAAAAAAACTGGTATGATAACCCCTTATGCCATGGCCAGGAACACTGTATACACATTGCACATTTTAATTTATCTTTACTATAGCTACTGCATGGTTTCAAAACAAATGAGAGTGGTCCCTTAAAGGATTACAGTATCCCCAATAAAATATAATTAAAATTATAGCTGCTGCGCAGCAATGGGTTGTGGCTGGGCACGACCCATTGCTGACTGGATGCTTGGTGGTGGTTGTTATGTCTGATAACGTTATGTTACGGCCTGGTTGGCCTTGTTAACTTAGGTACATGTTACTGTGCCTTTAAGAGTTACTGCACCCGATGTACGGCATTGTTGTAAAAGCGTGGGTTTACGGCAGGGAAGTAAAGAGCATGAAACAAGCAACATGGTGTGATTATTTAGCCTATTTAGCGAGGATGGCTGACTTGATTTTGCCGCCGCCGCCACCTTTTTTACCCGTCCCCAGTGACCCAGCTGTTCCCTGGGATCGATGGCAGAGGTCGTTTGAGGATTATTTGCTGGCTTTGGGGCACTCGATTTGGAAGAGGATAGGAAGTGCGCGCTCCTCCGCCACTGCCTCGGCCAGGAGGGACAGCGGATCTTCGCCACACTCACGTTAACGGATGGCTCGTATGCTACAGCTACCGCGGCCCTAAAGTCTCACTTCAGCACGGGAAGGAGCCGACGCATGCACCGCTTTGAGTTTCGTCAGAGGGCTCAGAAGCCGGGTGAGATGGTCGCGCACTTTGTGTCTGCCTTGCGCGAGCTGGCTAGGCTTTGTGACTTTGGGGTTTTAGAGAATGGACTTATAGTGGACCAACTGATAGAGAAAACGTCCTGTAACCAGCTGAGAGAGAGGCTGTTACTGGAGCCAGACTCCATGACACTGGCGGATGCGTTAGTGATTGGGAAGCAGTTGGAAACGGCTCTATCGGAGGTGCGCAAGTTGGGCCGCGCTGTGCACGAGCCTGTGACGTCATTCGCCCCGTCAGTTCAGACTGTGGCTCAGGAGACGGCAGGGACCGCTGCTGCAGACGTGGTGAGTGACAGTTGGGATGTACAGAGAGTGGACAGAGGCCTTAGAGAGGGCGGGCCCAAGTGCTGTAATAACTGTGGCTCCTCTAGACATGCAACCAGAGATCAGTCATGCCCTGCTGTGGGCAAGCGCTGTCGTAACTGCAACATGATGAATCATTTTGCAAGCTGCTGTCGCTCCCCTCCTGCCCACTCAGATACAGCTGTTGTTCCAATCAACACAATACAGAGCCCACAGACCTCACTCAAGCATTGCACATGTCGTGTGGGTGGAGCAAGCGTACCGCTCCTGGTGGACACGGGGGCAAAAGTGTCAATACTGAACAAATGCACGTATGATTGACTCTTCAAACACATGCCTTTGGAAGCAGCAGGTAACGCTCTGTCGGGTTATGGCCACTCCCCCATCTCCACTTTGGGTGTGGCCCGCCTTCCTGTCAGATATGACCAACAATTTGCCCCTGACACCAAGTTCTACATCACACAGAGGGGAGCCAACATCATGGGTCTTGATCTGTTCCTCGCCCTGGGCTTTACTATGACTGATGCGAGGGCCCTGCATGTCCTGCAGGTCGCCATTTCCTGGCCCGACCGTTTCCCACATCTGTTTAAAGGGCTGGGCTGCATGTCTGGATTTGTTCACCGGCCTACTGTTGACCTGTCTGTCCGCCCCGTTATCCAGCCACTGCTGTGCATTCCCCTCGCCCTCCGTGATGCAGTGGAGGCGGAGCTACGCTGCCTGGTGGAGGGGGATGTCATTGAACCAATCAACGCATCACCGTGGGTGTCCAACTTGGTGATAGCCAAGAAACGGGGGGGCGGGCTGCGCCTCTGTGTCGACCTGACGGATGTAAACAAAGCCATCATCCCGGATAAGTACCCTCTACCCACGGCCGAGGAGCTTACTAGTCATTTCCACGGCTCCATTGTCTTCAGTAAGATGGATTTACGTCACGGCTACCTGCAGACTCGCCTGGCACCTGCCAGCATGAGCCTCACAGCGTTTGTCACGCACGTGGGGGTTTTCAGATATAAACGCATGGCGTTTGGACTGTCATCGGCCCCAAGTTGCTTTCAGAAGATGTCACTCATCCTGGCCGGAATCCAGGGGGTCTCCATCTACCTGGACGACGTAGTGGTACACGCACCCTCCACCGTGCTGCACGATGCTCGCCTGGAGCAGGTTTTTCAACGTTTTGAACAGCAGGGGGTCACACTTAATGCTGAAAAGTGCGTGTTTGGAGTTGCGGAGGTCGAGTTCCTCGGCTTCAGGCTCTCCAAGGACGGTATTGCCCCGATCATGTCCCACACTGAAGCCATTCTGTCCCTGCCAGACCCGCAGTCGCCATCCCATCTCTCCTCTTTCCTGGGGATGGCCACCTACTATCTGCGGTTCATACCACACTACTCTGACTCAACTGCCCCCCTGCGCCAGCTGCTCAGAAAGGATGCTGTGTGGGAGTGGACCCCTGCCTGCCATGAGGCCGTGCATGCCATCAAGCAGCAGCTTACGTCCCCACCCACATTGACGCATTTCAGTCTGAGCGCGCCCACCTTGGTCACCTGTGATGCTTCTGGGGTGGCGCTTGGTGCGGTGCTCTCCCAGGTCCAGGAGGGGGTGGAACGCCCTGTAGCTTTCGCCTCATGGGCACTCTCTCCGGCGGAGCAGAAGTACTCTGTGGGGGAGAGGGAGGCCCTGGCCTGTCTGTGGGCGTGCGAACGCTGGCACGTCTACCTGTACGGCAGGGCTTTCACCATCCGCACGGACCATCAGGCGCTGACGGCACTGCTGGCAACCCGGGGCTCGGGGCACAGGCCCATCAGACTGCTGAGGTGGGCTGATAGGCTGAATCAGTACAACTTCAGCCTTAAGTTTGTGCCGGGGCGTGCTAATACAGCGGCTGACCTCCTATCCAGAGCGGTCTCCGTGACGAAGGAGACGGGTGGGGTGACACCCGATTTGGAGGACGACGAAGACTGGGTCAACATTCTGCATGGGCCCCTCAGCACGGTAGTCACCCTGGCAGAGCTGCAGCAGGCCTCAGCTGAAGACGAGACTCTCAAAACCCTCCGGGCTTATGTCCAAGATGGCTGGCCTGCCACGGTGGACGACAATCTGCTTCCCTACCACCGGGTCCGTGATGAGCTCTCCTGCTGGGGGGCTGTGTGCCTCGCTCACGGCCACCGCACCATTGTACCGGAGACTCTGAGGGCCGGAATACTGCACATGGCGCACGAGGGGCATCTGGGGGTGGTCAAGGTGAAGCAACGTTGCAGAGATACAGTGTGGTGGCCCCATATAGACTCTGACATAGAGGAGCTGGTGCGTAACTGCGCCTGCTGCCTTCTGAGCGGGAAGACAGGCCAGCCGGCTACAGCACCCCTCACTCCAATCCCTTGGCCATCTGCACCATGGGAACATATCCAGGTTGACCTCTGTGGGGAGCTCCATGGGGCGCCCGCACATGCGCGCTACCTGCTGGTGGTGCATGACCTGCATTTGAAGTGGCCGGAGGCTGTCGAACTGAGCTCCATCACCACACACACAGTCATCGACCGCCTCACCAACCTGTTTGGGCGATGGGGCCTACCCAGTGTCATCACAACGGACAATGGGCCCCAATTTGCATCAGCAGAGTTATCAGAGTTCCTGGCACTGCGGTCCATCAGACACATCAGGACAGCAGTGTATCACCCGGAGTGTAATGGGGGGGTGGAAAGACTAAATAAAACCCTCAAAAATGGAATCCGAGCCTGCCTGGAGGAAGGGAAAACCTTCAGTGCCGCACTCAACCAAACTCTCCTGACCATCCGGGCATCCAAGCACTCCACCACGGGGGTGTCACCTGCACTGCTCATGATCGGGCGCGAGCTAAAGCAACCACTGGACTGTTTGAGAGCTGAGCCAGCTCCTGCACAAGAGAGGCCAGGGCTCCAGAAAGTCAGAGCCCGGGTCCAAGGTTCACAGGCCCAGATGAAAAGGAGGTTTGATGCCTCTCGCAGAGTACAGACCCCCACACTGTCTGCAGGGGACTGGGTCAGGATTAAACATCCCCACCGCCAGAACAAGCTGAAGTCATTCTGGTCTGAACCCCTCCAGGTGACTCAGCAGCTGTGTCTGGCCACGTACAGACTGGACAACGGGAGCCGCTGGCACGCAAACCGCCTGCACAGAGTCGCAGCTCCAACAGCACCTGCACCACCCCTGTCTGCAGCGACGGCGCTCGGCTGGCAGCCCAGACCAGGAGCAAATCGGGTGGGGGGTAACCTACCGCCACAGCCAGAGGCTGTTCCCCAGCCTGCGCGCCCTCAGAGAGTGAGGGTCCCGCCCGCCTGGCATGGAGACTATGTGACTGGGTGATAAGGGACACGGGGGGTTGTGGACTGAATGTTATGTTCTTTAAAAGGGGGGTGGGGGGAGAAAATGTTGTCTGATAACGTTATGTTACGGCCTGGTTGGCCTTGTTAACTTAGGTACATGTTACTGTGCCTTTAAGAGTTACTGCACCCGATGTACGGCATTGTTGTAAAAGCGTGGGTTTACGGCAGGGAAGTAAAGAGCATGAAACAAGCAACATGGTGTGATTATTTAGCCTCTACCTAAACATAATAGTGGTGTTTTATGGGACTGGATGCTTGCATGTAAAAACACACATTGCTTCCACTTATATAGGGTGAGCCAGGAAGGACACACTGCTTCCACTTATATAGGGTGAGCCAGGAAGGATTTATGACATCACAATTGCTCGAGTGACATCACTGATGGCATCACAATTGCTCGAGTGACTGATGACATCACAAATACAACCTAATTACCCTAGGTAATTAGGGTAATTAAGATGCTGTTTAGGCAGTGCATTTTGATGCACTGTGGGCTCAATTTTTGACCAATCAAAAAGCTGTTTGATACTTTTGTGTAGGACAGTCTAACGATGCAGATGCTGACGTTTCGTGTCGTTTGAAGAAAAAATGTGGGTTAAAAGGGCGGAGCGCTACTTTGTTCAGAATACCTTTTTTATGATTATTATTATATATTATTAAGTAGCCCAGACAGCACACACCAACACCAAGTAGCCCAAATAGCAGCAACTTATGTTTGAATGTAAATCTGACTATAGTATATATTCATAATATATGTATAGATTGGCGGTGGGGGAAGACCCACGGACATCTGTGAAAGAACGGATGACAGCTCGGAAAGACGGCACGCAACAGTGTTAGGGCTGGCACCCTGAGGCACTGCGCAAGCTAGCTACAAGTACAAGACCAAGTGCAAAGAGCAGCTACAGCAACGCAAAGTACCTGATACTATCCAGAGAGTTATCTCTGGGTTTATTAGTACTGCTTGTTAGTCGGCGGAGGACCGGGGTCAGGAGTTAAACCACAGTGCCCTGGACCTCTTTGCTCAACCTGCTCAGAGCACAAGAAGAAGGGGTGCAAGATGGGTGTGGCTGACTAGAGCTCGCAGTTGGAGCCCTTCTACAGACGAAGATTAATCTTCGCAGCCCCACTCAGGCGAGGCGTACAGGCTGGGGGGGCGAAACGCTGGTGACCCTGAGATACCTGCTGAGGATGTAGAAGGGTTTCCAACGGTGTGAGTGCTCTGGCCACACTCTCACCAAGGAATACCGCCGTGGGGGCGGCATGTCGTAGCTCCTGCGGTTTCTGCTTGTGGCAAGGCATCTTTGATGTGAAGTGAACGTCGGGGGTGCTTTGCTGCGGGCGGGGTCCGTGGGGGCCGCAGTGTGTTGTCCTGCGGTTTACTTCACCCATAGAAATGAGGTGTTATGTCAAGTTTCAAGTCGTTTCATCCATTTTTGGTTGAATGGTGGCCATTTCATTTTGGCACGACTGTGTATGTTCCAGCGCCCGCAATCTTGAAACGAGAAAAGCGATTGGCACCAAACAACACAAATCTACTCATATGGGACCCATATACAACATATTAAAAGATTGGAGTGCTACCATGTTCAGAGAACGTTTTGCTAACATTGGACTCAGCGGCATAAGGGCTGTCAGGCCCCCAGGGCAGAGGTTGATCAAAGGAACTTTTTTTCCTGAAGGACTTGGGGAGTTTATTGTTTCATAATCATGTTTAGACACCAAAGACTTGTAATATACACATGAGCGTACCATCCCTCAGTAGAGTGACAGGCATGTGGGGTCAAAGTTCCAAGGTCACCGTGTGCACGTCCCACATTACCCAATGGAAAATATGGTCCCTGCACACCGGGAGGAAACCATGTGATTGATGTGGCTGAAGATTACCCTCAATAGACTTGTAGAAAAGGGTCCATAATGGCCCACCGTTAGGCCTGTTCTTGGGGCAGTCGATGCTCGCGAACCGGCGCGCCAATGACGTAATGACGATGACACTGCCGTGACATCATCAATGATGACGTCAGAGGTCACCTGTGAGGTCATCGGCGACGTCAGGCGGTCTAGGCTGACTGTGATGGCAGACGGGACTTTACGGGGTCACCGATGATGTCATAGCATAGAGTTCACCTGTGAGGTCATCGGCGATGTCAGACATAACATATATATATATACAAGGTGTTCTGTGACGCTGTATCCGGTATACTTACTTCTTATATACTTCTTTTCTACTTCATAATGTCTACCCTTACCACGACCAAATCCGAACCCGAGCTGAACCCTGGCTGTCTTACAACCAGCCAGGCCCTGGTGACCGACTGCCTACAACCAGCCAGGTCACGAGTGGTATTCCTTCAACCGCATCCGAGGACCGACATCTCTGTGGTTCTGATCGACCACTGCCCGTGAGCCCTCAACTTCGATCCAGCACACTTCACGAGGCAAGCCCACAAGCTTCGCTACAAGACTAGATGCACAAGATGAGAGCCAATCAGGGTCGCTCAGAAGGCTGGGGAACAGCTAATTTGCCATAACATTGCAGCGGATGGAAAGAATGACTAAATTTTTTGCACGTGTGTTCAGCCGGAGGTCCTGAACTAGTGTAGCGAATATCGCCTCATTCCGTTAAGCCATGCCAAGATGAGATCCAATCAGGGTCGCTCAGAAGGCCGGGGAACAGCTAATTTGCCATAGCATTGCAACGGATGGATAGAATGACTAATTTTTTTGCACGTGTGTTCAGGGGGAGGTCCTGAACTAGTGTAGAGAATATCGCCTCATTCCGTTAAGCCATGCCAAGATGAGAGCCAATCAGGGTCGCTCAGAAGGCTGGGGAACAGCTAATTTGCCATAACATTGCAGCGGATGGAGAGTATGACTAAATTTTTTGCACGTGTGTTCAGCTGGAGGTCTTGAACTAGTGTAGCGAATATCGCCTCATTCCGTTAAGCCATGACAAGATGAGAGCCAATCAGGGTCGCTCAGAAGGCCGGGGAACAGCTAATTTGCCATAACATTGCAGCGGATGGATAGAATGACTAAATTTTTTGCACGTGTGTTCAGCCGGAGGTCCTGAACTGGTGTAGCGAATATCGCTTCATTCCGTTAAGCCATGCCAAGATGAGAGCCAATCAGGGTCGCTCAGAAGGCCGGGGAACAGCTAATTTGCCATAACATTGCAGCGGATGGAGAGTATGACTAAATTTTTTGCACGTGTGTTCAGCCAGAGGTCCTGAACTAGTGTAGCGAATATCGCCTCATTCCGTTAAGCCATGCCAAGATGAGAGCCAATCAGGGTCGCTCAGAAGGCCGGGGAACAGCTAATTTGCAATAACATTGCAGCGGATGGATAGAATGACTAAATTTTTTGCACGTGTGCTCAGCCGGAGGTCCTGAACTAGTGTAGCGAATATCGCTTTATTCCGTTAAGCCATGCCAAGATGAGAGCCAATCAGGGTCGCTCAGAAGGCTGGGGAACAGCTAATTTGCCATAACATTGCAGCGGATGGAAAGAATGACTAAATTTTTTGCACGTGTGTTCAGCCGGAGGTCCTGAACTAGTGTAGCAAATATCGCCTCATTCCGTTAAGCCATGCCAAGATGAGAGCCAATCAGGGTCGCTCAGAAGGCCGGGGAACAGCTAATTTGCCATAGCATTGCAACGGATAGATAGAATGACTAAATTTTTTGCACGTGTGTTCAGCTGGAGGTATTGAACTAGTGTAGCGAATATCGCCTCATTCCGTTAAGCCATGCCAAGATGAGAGCCAATCAGGGTCGCTCAGAAGGCCGGGGAACAGCTAATTTGCCATAACATTGCAGCGGATGGATAGAATGACTAAATTTTTTGCACGTGTGTTCAGCCGGAGGTCCTGAACTGGTGTAGCGAATATCGCTTCATTCCGTTAAGCCATGCCAAGATGAGAGCCAATCAGGGTCGCTCAGAAGGCCGGGGAAGAGCTAATTTGCCATAACATTGCAGCGGATGGAGAGTATGACTAAATTTTTTGCACGTGTGTTCAGCCTGAGGTCCTGAACTAGTGTAGCGAATATCGCCTCATTCCGTTAAGCCATGCCAAGATGAGAGCCAATCAGGGTCGCTCAGAAGGCCGGGGAACAGCTAATTTGCCATAACATTGCAGCGGATGGATAGAATGACTAAAATTTTTGCACGTGTGTTCAGCCGGAGGTCCTGAACTGGTGTAGCGAATATCGCTTCATTCCGTTAAGCCATGCCAAGATGAGAGCCAATCAGGGTCGCTCAGAAGACCGGGGAACAGCTAATTTGCCATAGCATTGCAACGGATGGATAGAATGACTAAATTCTTTGCACGTCTGTTCAGCCGGAGGTCCTGAACTACAATGATAACCTTAAATGGAAGTGGGCGAGGCCAAGGGGCGTCACCCCCCACCCTTCTGAGATCAATTTAGATAGTAAGTAGCCCTGGTGGCATGTGGGCGGGCTGTGTGTGGGCTAGAAGGCTGACACTTGGTGGTCGTAGAGTAGCAGGGGGTGCCACAAACATACCAAAAGATCAGCCTTCTAGCCCTCACCTCTCTTGAGAAACAGCCGTGTTCACCCTGCATATGTTGGTGTACACCGCGCATGCTTTATCATGTAATATGTAAAAGCTTATATCTCAAAAACGACTCAGGCTAGCAGGCAGTTCCACCTGTGCCTCCCGCCTCCCAAGACCAGAGGCAGGCGTGCGTCCCGGCCTCAGGGTTAGCACCCCGGAGGGCGCCACCCACTTCACCGGTGCCCGCACCCCGGCTCAACATTTCACCCGTGCCTCGCACCTCCCATGACCGGGGTCAGGTCAGCACGGCAGCTCCAGAGCCAACGACGTAATGATGATGACACCGCCGTGACATCAGCGATGATGATGTCAGAGTTCACCTGTGAGGTCATCAGCGATGGCAGACGGTCTAGGCTGACTGTGATGGCAGACGTGACTTTATGAGGTCACCGATGATGTCATACCTCCCCGGACGTTGTGACATCACCAACGGTGTCATACCCCGAATGTGGGGGGGTATAAAAAGGTGTTGTTCTGTTATGATATGCTTCTTGGTCCTATTCCCCTTTCTGCAATCTGTAAGCTCTATACGTGGCTTCTGCCTTGCTCCTATCTGCCTGATATTTCATTAAAGCCTGAAAAGACATCTCTGTGGTTCTAATCGACCACTGCCCGTGAGCCCTTACCTAAGATCCGGCAACTTCACACAAGGCAAGCACATAAACTTCCTTACAAACTGGTCCTTCGAGCCGGCGTGCGTACCGGCCTCAGGGTTAGCACCCCGGAGGGCGCCACCCACTTTCCCGGTGCCCGCACCCCGGCTCAACATTTCACCCGTGCCTCGCACCTCCCACGACCAGGGTCAGGTCAGCACGGCAGCCCCAGAGCCAATGACCCAAACTACGCAACCCCCGGTTCCACTGCCCAGACAAGGGCAACGGCCATTGCCAATGCCACCAACACCCGCACCCAGGACACATCCGCCAACAAAGGTCGCCGACCCTGAGCATGCAATAGAGTGCAACGGGCACGGCTCCGCCGAGCCCGCCACTGGGATACACCACACTCAGGTAGGCATGGCGAACGTTGGGACCAACAGCACGGGGCACAGTCAGCCGGCCGGCGTCAACCATTCCCACAAGATAGCCGGACACGACAGCTGGGACCCCCCCAGAGGGCGGGACCAGCCATCACGATTACCTATTCCCGGAATTCACCTCCTGGCCCTGCCCGGGCTCATGGAGACAACTCCAGCCAAGGCCTCTAGGGATGCCAAGAAGTCCGAGCAGAGGAAGCCAAGAACGGGCCCCAAGCCCGTTCCCCCAGAAAGAAGCGGCCACCCGGCTCCCCCTGACGGATCAAGCCACCCTGCTCCCCCAGGGGGAACCGGGGGGGGGGGGGGGTGGGGGCGACTACACTGGGAAACCTCCATGGGGAAACCGTCATGCCCTCCGTAAGGTCTGCAAAGTGGTGACCCAACATGGGGACCAGAGGCTGGACACATACGCCATAATGGACGACCGCTCAGAGTGGACCGTGCTCCTACACCCAGCAGCACAGCAGCTGGCCCTTACAGGCCAGCCAGAGGACATGCCTTTGCGGACGGTGAGGCAGGAGCCCCAGATGCTTCACAGGGCGGCCGTCTCCCTCATCGTCTCGCCGGCAATTTGCCCAGAGCAGACCTATCGCACGCAGAGAGCCTTTACAACACAACTTAAAATCAACTAAATATCAATGTCTAATGATATTAGAATTTAACATTGTGTGGACGTTAATGTTAAAACGTTTAACAAACGTTGGATTTTGGTTACTTAACAACACAACATAAAATCAACATAATCTCAAC
Source organism: Poromitra crassiceps (assembly GCF_964638095.1). Lineage (NCBI taxonomy): Eukaryota > Metazoa > Chordata > Actinopteri > Beryciformes > Melamphaidae > Poromitra > Poromitra crassiceps. The sequence goes on from NC_139630.1 coordinate 30,125,803, forward strand.
ATCTCATGATGTTTGGATTTTACGTCATATTGACATTAACATTGGGATGTTTAGAAGATGTTGGATTTTAGTTATTTTATAACACAACTTAAAATCGACTAAATATCAACGTCTGATGATGTTAGAATTTAACGTTGTGTGGACGTTAATATTGCAATGTTTAACAGACGTAGGATTGTGGTTACTTAAAAACATATTTTAAAACCAACAAAATATAAACGTCTAATAATGTTGGGATTTTACGTTATATTGACGTTAATACTGGGACGTTTAGAAGACGTTGGATTTTAGTTTCTTTAAAACACAACTTAAAATCAACTATATATCAACGTCTAATGATGTTAGAATTTAACGTTATGTGGACGTTAATGTTAAAACATTTAACAAACGTTGGATTTTGGTTACTTAACAACACAGCTTAAAATCAACATAATCTCAACGTCTAATGATGTTGGGATTTTACGTTATATTGACATTTATATTGGGATGTTTAGAAGACGTTGGATTTTAGTTACTTTATAACACAACTTAAAATCGACTAAATATCAACGTCTGATGATGTTAGAATTTAACGTTGTGTGGACGGTAATATTACTACGTTTAACAGACGTTGGATTTCAGTTACTTTATAACACAACTTAAAATCGACTAAATATCAACGTCTGATGATGTTAGAATTTAACGTTGTGTGGACGTTAATATTGCAATGTTTAACAAACGTAGGATTTTGGTTACTTAAAAACATATCTTAAAACCAACAAAATATGAACGTCTAATGATGTTGGGATTTTACGTTATATTGACGTTAATACTGGGACGTTTAGAAGACGTTGGATTTTAGTTTCTTTAAAACACAACTTAAAATCAACTAAATATCAACGTCTAATGATGTTAGAATTTAACGTTATGTGGACGTTAATGTTAAAACGTTTAACAAACGTTGGATTTTGGTTACTTAAAAACACAACTTAAAATCAACATAATCTCAACGTCTAATGATGTTTGGATTTTACGTTATATTGACATTAATATTGGGATGTTTAGAAGACGTTGGATTTTAGTTACTTTATAACACAACTTAAAATCGACTAAATATCAACGTCTGATGATGTTCTAATTTAACGTTGTGTGGACGGTAATATTACAAAGTTTAACAGACGTTGGATTTTTGGTTACTTAAAATCACAACTTAAAACCATCAGAATTTCAACGTCTAATGATGTTGGGATTTTATGTTATATTGACGTTAATATTGGGACGTTTAGAAGACGTTGGATTTTAGTTTCTTTAAAACACAACTTAAAATCGACTAAATATCAACGTCTGATGATGTTCGAATTTAACGTTGTGTGGATGTTAATATTACAATGTTTAACAGACGTTGGATTTTGGTTAATTAAAGACACAACTTAAAACCAATAAAATATCAACGTCTAATGATGTTGGGATTTTACGTTATATTGACGTTAATATTGGAACGTTTAGAAGACGTTGGATTTTAGTTTCTTTATAACACAACTTAAAATCGACTAAATGTCAACGTCTGATGATGTTAGAATTTAACGTTGTGTGGACAGTAACATTACAACGTTTACCAGACGTTGGATTTTGGTTACTTAAAAACACAATGTAAAACCAACATAATATAAACGTCTAATGATGTTGGGTTTTTACGTTATATTGATGTTAATATTGGAACGTTTAAAGACGTAGGATTTCAGTTTCTTTAAAACACAACTTAAAATCGACTAAATATCCACGTCTGATGATGTTAGAATTTAACGTTGTGGGGACGTTAATATTACAACGTTTAACAGACGTTAGATTTTTGTTATTTAAAAACACAACTTAAAACCAACATAATATCAACGTCTAATGATGTTGGGATTTTACGTTATATTGACGTTAATATTGGGATGTTTAGAAAACGTTGGATTTTAGTTACTTTATAACACAACTTAAAATCAACATAATCTCAACGTCTAATGATGTTGGAATTTTACGTTATAATGACGTTAATATTGGGATGTTTAGAAGACGTTGGATTTTAGTTACTTTATAACATAACTAAAAATCGACTAAATATCCACGTCTGATGATGTTAGAATTTAACGTTGTGGGGACGTTAATATTACAACGTTTAACAGACGTTAGATTTTTGTTATTTAAAAACACAACTTAAAACCAACATATTATCAACGTCTAATGATGTTGGGATTTTACGTTATAATGACGTTAATATTGGGATGTTTAGAAGACGTTGGATTTTAGTTACTTTATAACATAACTTAAAATCGACTAAATATCAACGTCTGATGATGTTAGAATTTGACGTTGTGTGGATGTTAATATTACAACGTTTAACAGACGTTGGATTTTGGTTATTTAAAAACACAACTTGAAACCAACATAATATCAACGTCTAATGATGTTGGGATTTTACGTTATATTGACGTTAATATTGGGATGTTTAGAAGACGTTGGATTTTAGGTACTTTATAACACAACTTAAAATCAACATAATCTCAACGTCTAATGATGTTGGGATTTTACGTTATAATGACGTTAATATTGGGATGTTTAGAAGACGTTGGATTTTAGTTACTTTATAACACAACTTAAAATCGACTAAATATCAACGTCTGATGATGTTAGAATTTAACGTTGTGTGGATGTTAATATTACAACGTTTACCAGACGTTGGATTTTGGTTATTTAAAAACACAACTTAAAACCAACATAATATCAACGTCAGATGTCGTCAGTATTAACCGTCAACCTGACGTTGACATTAGACGTTGGACTGACATTGGATTATGGTCACGGACGTCACGACCTCCATCCAACCAAAGATCAACGTCTAATGACGTTGTGTGCCAGCTGGGATTGCACCTGGCTTGCCACACAGAAACCAGGAGTGGGGGAGGGGCGGTGATATCTTAACTGGACCAGAAAATGTATTACTTTGTTAAACTGTTGGCTATTTTGGCTGCAAGTTTTGCATTAACACTGACAAATATTTGCTATACTGTGTACTCTCCTCGTCATGAGCCCATGTGTGACCTAAAATGAATGCACGCTCCTGTAGGTTCTCCCTGTACAACATCCGCAAAATCCGTCCGTTTCTCACAAGGGAAGCAGCACAACTCCTGGTCCAGGCACTTGTTGTAAACAATAGACGGAGGCTTCTTGTAGCTTTAGCTTCGTTTTAATGAATCGCTCTTGAGGCAGCATGACATGTCAGTACTAGCAGGAAACACATACTGAGGGTAGCTTGACACTTCCTGTTGTTGCTGTCTTATTACCGTAATGGACACAGTACTAGCTGCGCAAGCGCATTACACTACTCCTGTATATACTACCGTATATGACATCTCCCTCCTTTTCAAGTGTTATTTCAATAACATGCAAGGAAAACTTAAACAAGAATAACTGTTCTTGACAGCACATAACCTAGACCCAGATTATTTAAAACTGAGACATATCAACATCATACAGTTCTGGTCCCTTTTCTTTAACTAAACCAAGGCACTGCAATACAACTCTTACAGGTTCATTTCAATTCACCTCAATTTCAACAATATGAACAATGCAACATTAATGTCAACACACATTTCTTTTGACTTCTTTTCTCACACTTGCCCCCTTTTTTTTCTTTATTTTGTGATATGTGTGTATCCCCATTTTTTCTTTTCCCTCTCCTCCCACTTCCCAAAGGCCATAGATTGACACCTAGTGTCTACAGGTCTAGCCTGTTAACCGGCTTGGACACCCGTCCCGATCTGGTCACAGTCTGACTGGGTGGAGGAGTTGTAGCCGCGGTCTGACTGACAGGAACAGTCTCTAACGGGGTGGCTGTGTCAGAGCGGACGTCTGTCCCTGCGTTGTCATCTGGCGCTGCTGTGATGGGCTGGGGAACCGGCCCTGGTTGGAGGTGATGGCGGTTCCGTCTCCGCTGCACTCCGTGCTGTGTCCTGATGTTCCCTGGGAGAGGTTAGGTTTTGGGTTAGGGTCTGGGGGAGGTTAGGTTTAGGCATGGGGGGAGGTTAGGTTTGGCGTGGGGGCTGGGAGAGGTTAGCTCCACCGACACGCTGCACGCCGCCTCGCTCAGCTAGGTAGGCTGTTTTTGGCATTTCGGGAGAAACATCGGACCAGGGAACATAGCGGGGAACATAGGACCCTATTTGGGAAAAGCGGGGAACATAGGACCCTTTTTCATAGAAAGGGTTCTATGTTCCCCGGTCCCACAAAAACGGGGAACATAGGACCCGGGGAATATAGGACCCGGGGAACATAGGTACGCTCCCGTCCTGATGATGAAGGATCTTGGGGTGGTGCTCTCACTTGAGATCACCGCTGGCAGAGACCACAACTTTTCATGGTCCAGCTTGGAGAACACGATATCTCCTGGTCGCAGGGCAGGCAAGGGCTTGGCTCCATGGCGTAATGAGCCTGTTTCGCCTTCTCCCTCCTGTCCTTTTCTTTCACAGCTGTTCTGCTGGACCACTTTGGCAGGAGATTTTTCTCCAAGGTGGGGAGTGTGGTACGGATTTTTCTCCCCATCAACAGCTCGGCTGGGCTGAAGCCCGTGGTGGAGCAGGGTGTGGACCTATAGCTCATTAGAGCCATTACCGGGTCCTCTTGCTTGAGAATTTTCTTGGCCGTCTGCACGGCTCTTTCGGCCATTTCCTTGTGGGTGGTGAGGGCGGGATGTGCAGTGTTTGAAGTCGAAGTTTGAAGTTGATGCTCGGCGAGCCCTCTGAACTCTGCACTTGAAAACTGAGGTCCATTATCACTCACCACTTCGTCTGGAATGCCAAACCTGGCGAAGACTGTTCTAATCTTCTGGATGACTTGTGCACTAGTCGTAGAGGGAAGATGCAGTATTTCTAAAAACCTTGAGTAATAATCAGATATTACCAGGTAGTTGTGGTGATTGTGCTCACAGAGGTCCATGGCAACTCTCTTCCAGCCCGTGTTTTGCAGGAGGAAATAACCTCGCTGTAGAAGAAGGGGGCTATTCAGATGGTACCATCAGAACAGAACCACAGCGGTTTTTACTCAAGGTATTTTCTGGTCCCCAAGAAAGGAGGAAGTCTGCGACCGATACTGGATCTGCGGGCTCTGAACGGATACCTAAGACGGTACAGATTCAGAATGCTGACAAACGCAGCCGTATTACGCAGTGTGCGCCCGGGCGATTGGTTTGCATCAATAGACCTGAAAGACGCCTACTTTCACATCCATATTTATCCGCCTCACAGAAAGTACCTCAGGTTTGCCTTCAAGGGAATAACCTACGAGTTCATGGTGCTCCCGTTCGGACTCTCACTGAGTCCCAGGGTATTTGTGAAATGCACCGAGGCAGCGATTGCCCCCCTGAGGGAGAGGGGCATTCGCTTGGCAACGTATATAGATGACTGGCTTATACTGGCAGATTCACCCCAGCATATCCAGGCGCAGACCAGACAGCTTACGTCGCATCTGGGAGCCCTGGGTTTCACAATAAACTGGGAGAAAAGTGTTTTGACTCCGACTCAAAAGATCACTTTTATAGGTCTGCATCTAGATTCAGTTGTCTTCAGGGCACGTCTGTCGGTGGAAAGGGAGGAAGCCTTTCGGGCTTGTCTGACACTTTTTCGCAGAGGGGTGCTGCTAAAATTCAAGGTGTGTCTCAGGTTGCTGGGCCTGATGGCATCAGCGCTTGTGGTGATCCCACTCGGCCGGTTATACATGAGGCCGGTTCAGCGGTGGGTGACGTCACTCAACCTGATTCCGACAGGTCACCACAGGGTCTCCATCTCATCGGCGCGCGCGCTCGCCCTGCGCCCTTGGAGACGCACGGCTTTCCTGACAACGGGCGTCTCCATGGCAAGAAAAGTCGTCACGACAGATGCCTCTCTGACAGGCTGGGGAGCCGTGTTCGAGGGCAGACTGGTGAATGGCACATGGAGCTCACAGCTGAGGGGGTTTCACATAAACCTTCTGGAGCTCCAGGCGGTCTCGCTGGCACTAAGGCACTTCCTACCCTTCCTGAAGGGGAGGCATGTCCTGGTCAGAACAGACAAAACCACGGTGGTGGCGTATATCAACAGACAGGGTGGGCTGCGCTCCTACCGACTTCACATGTTGGCACACAGACTGACTGTGTGGAGCGACTCTCACTTGTTGTCACTGAGAGCCACGCATGTGCTGGGGATATTGAACCGGGCGGCAGATTTGCTGTCCCGGGGCAACCCCCGTTACAAGGATTGGAAACTTCACAGCGAAGTGATGTCCCAAATCTGGATGAAATACGGTCGGGCGGAGATAGACCTGTTCGCATCGGAAGAGGATGCTCAGTGCCCACTGTTTTATTCCATGACCGGTCAGGCCGCGCCGATGGGGCTGGACGCCTTGGCACACGAGTGGCCGCGTGTATGCTTTTCCCCCATTAGAGCTGATCACTCCTACTCTTGCCAGAGTGAGAGAGAGGGGCCATGCTCTGATCCTGATAGCTCCACGCTGGCCGGGGAAAACCTGGCTGGCGGAGATAATTCAGCTGCTGTGCGGCACGCCGTGGCCTCTGCCTCTCCGCAGAGATCTCCTGACGCAGGCTCGCGGGGAGATCTTCCATCCTCATCCGGAGCGCATGGCCCTATGGGCCTGGCCCGTGAGAGGCAAAATCTGACTACTGTCGGGCTTCCACGAAGTGTCATTGAGACTATTCAGAGCACCAGCGCCTCCTCTACGCGCTGCGCATACGATGGTAAGTGGCGCGCGTTCGAGGAGTGGTGCGTAAAAGCCGGGGAGGTGGCTTTTCAGAGCTCCGTACCGGTGATCCTGATGTTTCTGCAGGGGCTGCTGGATAAAGGCTTGGCTTTCTCCACTGTCAAAGTGTACTTAGCCGCTATATCGGCGTGTCACATAGGCTTTGGGGACAAGACGGCGGGTCAGCATCCTCTCGTTTGTCGGTTTATGAAAGGGGCGCGACGCCTGCGCCCGGTTTCAAGGGACTTGGCTGCCCCGTGGGATTTGGCTATGGTGCTGGAGGCGCTATAACGCCCACCTTTTGAGCCTTTACACCACATAGAGCTTAAAATACTCTCCTTTAAGACCACTCTGTTGCTGGCTTTGGCTTCGGCTAAACGCGAGAGTGACATACATGCGTTGTCGCTGAATCCGGCGTGCATGCGGTTTTTAGGGGTGGATAAGGTTGTAATGAGACCTAATCCCGCTTTTGTGCCTAAGGTTTTCAACCCGGCAGTGCCATATCGCCCTATTGAGCTATATGCTTTTCATCCCCCTCCTTTTTCCTCTGGAGAGGAGGAGCGGCTTAATGCGCTTTGCCCGGTGCGGGCGTTACGCATATACATTGACAGGACAGCTGGCTTCAGGAAGTCTGAACAGCTGTTTGTGTCGTGGGCTACGTCACACTTGGGGAAGCCTCTCACGAAGCAGCGTTTGTCACACTGGATCGTGGGGGCTATTACCATGGTGTATGATAGTAGGGGGATTCCTCCCCCTGAGGGTCTGCGGGCTCATTCCACGCGTGGAATGGCCACGTCATGGGCTCTGTTTCGAGGGATTTCTGTGGAGGAAATATGTGCGGCTGCCAGCTGGGCGACACCGCACACCTTCACCAGATTTTACAGGTTGGATGTCACTGCACCTACACTGTCTCACACAGTGCTGAGCGTGAGTTGAGACACCAACTGTCCCTGTTGACTATCGTAACTGGTTGTATTTTCGGTCTTGAGGTAAGCTTGTCTGACAATACGGGAGTCTCTATATCCCATAGTGAGATACCGAAACGAATGTTGAAAGAGAACTTTAGGTTAAGAAATTAACCCCTGTTCTCTGAGACATTCGTGAGGTATCTCACCAGACAGCCCTCCTTGCCTGGAGCGAGGAAGAGGTTGTGCTTGCTTAGACTGAGGGTAAGGACGTGACGTCAGGCTCTTATAGTAGGGGAAGCTCCCTCCCCCTAGGGAGCAGACGTCACGTCCGTCAGCCAGTCAGGACTGGCGTAATGCAATAAATGCTTCTAGGAAACAGCGCAGAGGGCGTGTTCCCATAGTGAGATACCTCACGAATGTCTCAGAGAACAGGGGTTAATTTCTTAACCTAAAGTTTTATCGAAGCCTGAAGGCCGGAAAACACCTTTTCCCTGACTGAGTCAGTGTGCTTTTAGCCTCTCTGGTCTCAACACTTTGTGCAATTTCCACATTTCTCACTTGCTCCAGGCAGCCAACCTCAGCCACTCCCCAGCCTAGGGTGCCTCTCTCCCAGCCCCAGATACCCATGCCAGCCACCCCCTACCACCACCCATCCATTACCCAGGACAAGAGCCTCTCTCTGCCCAGACTTTGGTGCACCCCTGGCGGGCTGCAAGACCCAGGCTGGGCCCTCACTGGAGGTCCCTTGGGAGTCTCAAACTGCGGCCCGCGTCCCTCGGGCTGGACGCAGGGGGCCGAGACGGGGTCCCCAGCCCCAAGCGCACCCCTAGCGGGCTGAAAGACCCAGGCTGGGCCCCTCACTGGAGGTCATTTGGGAGTGTCAGGCCGCGGCCCGCAGACCTCCGGCTGGACGCCGGGGGCCAAGTCGGGGTCCCCAGGCCCAGTGCACCCCTTGGGGGGCTGCAACACCCAGTTGCCACCCGGTGGCACCCGGAGGTTCTGACCTCACTTAAGGCTATAAACCAGAGAGTGTGTATATTCTGACCTCACTTAAGGCTATAAACCAGAGAGTGTGTATATTCTGACCTGACTTTTGGCTATAAACCAGAGAGTGTGTATATTCTGACCTCGCTTCTGACTATAAACCAGAGAGTGTGTATATTCTGACCTCACTTAAGGCTATAAACCAGAGAGTGTGTATATTCGGAGCTCACTTAAGGCTATATACCAGAGAGTGTGTATATTCTGACCTCACTTAAGGCTATAAACCAGAGAGTGTGTATATTCTGACCTCACTTAAGGCTATATACCAGAGAGTGTGTATATTCTGACCTCATGTATGGCTATATACCAGAGAGTGTGTATATGCTGACCTCACTTAAGGCTATAAACCAGAGAGTGTGTATATTCTGACCTCACTTAAGGCTATATACCAGAGAGTGTGTATATTCTGACCCCACTTAAGGCTATAAACCAGAGAGTGTGTATATTCTGACCTCACTTAAGGCTATATACCAGAGAGTGTGTATATTCTGACCTCATGTATCGCTATATACCAGAGAGTGTGTATATTCTGACCTCACTTAAGGCTATAAACCAGAGAGTGTGTATATTCTGACCTCACTTAAGGCTATATACCAGAGAGTGTGTATATTCTGACCTCATGTATGGCTATATACCAGAGAGTGTGTATATTCTGACCTCACTTAAGGCTATAAACCAGAGAGTGTGTATATTCTGACCTCACTTAAGGCTATATACCAGAGAGTGTGTATATTCTGACCTCATGTATGGCTATAAACCGGAGAGTGTGTAACAACTTAAACAATCAAACAAGTCACAAAACAACAGAGATAAACTTATAAAGAGAAAACATTGCATGGATGCAACTGGGACGTATCCTCAGTGATGTACCCTGGGGTCATAGAATGTTTTGGGTCTCGCAACATCATACACCCTCGCCCAGGTGACCCAGCCGGGGCTGGCCAAGCCCCAACTTACGTCCCAGTAGCTACCCACCGTCAGCCCTCTAGGAAGGGTCGAAGGTGGTCACGTGGTCAGGGCCACTCAATCCGCTGCTCCGGAACTACTCTGCCGGGACTGGGGGGGAGAAGGGCTCTGGTACGTAGAGGGACCGGGCTCTGTGGGTTGCCACCCGGCCGGGCTCCTCCCTCGTCTCACCAGGTCTAGGACCTGTGCGCTGCACCAGACTCCCCCGCTCCAAACATCTCATTCCGACGTGATGGTATCTTGGTGGATACCATGCAGTACCAGTAATTGGTGGCACTGCAGACTCCACTTGCGGCTTGAATGGCCCTCCTAAAAGGCCTCTCGTGGATTGTTGGGCTTCTTCCTCGCAGAAGACGCAGGCTGGGGCGCTAACCCATACTGCTCCCGGGTGCCGTCCCTGTTCCGGCTGTCAACTGTCTCTCCAGTGGTCACTAGTCTATTCCTGGTTGTCACATAGTCTATTCCTATGAGTCACTGGCTAAGCCAGGCTAACTTATTAAGAGAAAACATCGCATGGATGCAACTGGCCTGTGACCAAGTGACCTGTCTCAGCTTACGAAAGCAAAAGTGAGAACTGATTCAACAAAACAAGAATTAGACATTTTCATAAAAGTGCTATCTACATTAAAAATTCTGAGCTTACGATTAAAAAAAACATCCATTGATGGGCTTTCTTACACATAGCATCCACATGAGACTCGAAGGTCAGTTTGTCATTGATTAAAGTGCCAAGATACTTATATTGCTGCACGACCTCTACAGCCCAATCATTGAGCTCCACAGGGGAGATGATTGAGGGGGGACTTCCTGAAGTTGATGACCATCTCTTTAGTTTTGGACACATTGATGTCTAAGAAGGCCGATTTGCACCACTCAGTGAAGTCGTCTACTACGGTCTCATGATCAGGGTCATCAGTTCTGATGACCCCGATACCGGACGGACAGTGTGTATATTCTGACACCACCTGTGCCTATATATCAGACTCATGTTTAGCAGACTTTAGTTTGTTTATTTCCTGTCGTGTTGTGTGCTGGCAATGTATGCATAGTCATTCCCTGTTTGGCAGTAGTCTTTATTGTTTTTGGATTTTTGCTGTAAGTCCAGTAAAAAGACTTCAATGCACTCCGGCCTGTGTCATCTCTGCATTTGGGTCAGATCACACATACAACCTTGCATATAAAAGCTAGAATTATGTGTGTATCGAACATTTTACAGAAACTTCAAGACCTGGGGAAATGCATCCAATTTATTTTGAATACTTTTCCAGAAGACCTGCTTAGGAACTCGGTTAGCAGCTAATGAGTTAAGTTATATAAGCATGGCTAAAGGTTGAGCTTACTGTTTACATCTCTGACAGACAGAAAAAGCAGGTTAAATTATGCTTTTGATCAACTACTATAAGGTTGAGGGTCTTTAAATAATTTGTTTTGTGTATGGATATTATGGATACTGTTATACTGCATTTATTAATAAACTTATGTTTAATTATACCTTAAATTAGCTTTCTGTTATCAAAGAGTTAGCCTCCATATAATTTGGCTTGACTAGTCTTTAACCCATTGTGGGGCCAAAGTGTGTATGGTGTGTGTGTAAAACCAGTCCCTGAAAAGTCAAGTCCCCACCACTAGTGGCCGCCAAAAAATTCACGTCCATACACACTTATACACACGAAACCAGTTAAATTGGCATTGTGGGGCCAAACTTGAAAACTTGCTAGGGTACTGTGTTGATGTTGTTTTCACTAAATTTAACTGAATTTGAACATTTTTTTATGGGGTCCAGCATTTTGGTCCCCACAAAAACTTTGGTCCCCACACCGTGGTTGGGCTATCAGGTGCCGGTCCCCACCATGGGCCAATTACAAACACACACACACACACACACACACACACACACACACACACACACACACACACACACACACACACACACACACTGAACCAGGTGAAGATAATGTGTAACTTTTTTATATAGCTGTTTGTTTGGAATGAGAGTGAGAATTCCCATGCAGTGAACTTCAGAAACATTAGACAGTTCTTCCGGGGTCTAGACGGTTAAGAATTAACAGTTGATTGGTATTTAAAAGGGTGTAGGCCTACTTGCATTATTATGCAACATGTTATATGAGGCATCAGCCGAGCAGCATTTTGGTAAACAAACTGCATCACTGGGTGGAAACGACAATGGGACCCTATGGAGCCTGAGCTTGAGTGTCTGACTCTAGCCGGCTGACTCTGTTTCCTATACAGTGGCAGCAATCTCTCTGGTGCTCCCAGCCAAAAGCATTTCAGCTTCCAGCCAGCTGCTACCAAAAAAGTGAACTTTGTTACAGAAGAGACATCTATTTAGAGAAAGTAATTATATCTATACTGTTTATTAAGGTTTATTTATTAAGGTTGAATTGGTTTAAGTTACTAGGCATCTCGCCTGCTACGCCCGCTCAACTCCTAAGCACGCCCGCTGCACGGGCTCGCAGCCTTGCCTGCCCTGCAGCTCGCATACGCAGCTCGGCTGTTGCGTGGCCTTGCCTGCCCCCTCTCTCTCTCTCCCTCAGTCTCCCGCTCTCTCCTCTCTCTCCCTCGCCTCTCTCTGCCTCTCCCTCAGTCTCTCTCCCTCTCCCTCAGTCTCTCTCCTTCGACATAATCAGTGGTGTCACAATGGACATCACTGATGACATCATCACTGATGAGATAACTGATGACATAATTGATGACATCATCAGTGATGTTACAATGACATCACTGATGATGTCATCAGTGGGACATGGGACAGACAGAGAAACAGACAAACAGAGCCCTAGCTCCCATTTATATACTGATGATGATGATGATGATGATGATGATGATGATGATGATGATGATGTTAGCTTTAAGTCTATTAAGTTAACTTTCTGTTTTATCTTTGTTTAATTTGCCAAGGCTCTTGGCTGGCAGCTGAATGGCCCAGCTCCAATTGAAGTGGGGGGGGAAACATGTAAAATGACAATAATATCATGATCACAATTATTTCTGGGAAAATATATGGACCAACAAACAATAGTTATCAGAATCAGAATCAGAATCAGAAAGACTTTAATATATATTGAACTTTATTGAAGGAAAACCCCTTGAGATGAATCATCTCATTTTAGAGGGGGACCTACATAAGAATGATCCCCGGGGGGAAATTGGGACAAGTTACAGTAGCTCGCTCACAGAACACACATAGCATAAAATAAACAGTAGTAAATGCAATATTAAGCAAATAAGCAGAAGAACACAACATAGCATAGAATAACAGTAGTAAATGCGATAGAAGCAAAAATAAGTAGAATGTCTAAGTAAGCAAAATACAAAATACGTAGAGTAAGTATACATTCCGTGTCAATTATCATTATTGCACCCTGGACTTATATTAAGTCGGCTTAAGTCTAAGTACTGCAGTTACTACCGGAACTGCGGCTCCTGCATGACATCACTGGCTTGCTGGGGAAGTGAGGCAGGGTTGACTCTGCTTCGTCTTTTTGGATGGGAGACCATCTGGTGCTGGAAGTGGTGTTGGTGGAACCAGTAGGAGGTGCTCTTCCCTCTGGTGAATAATCTCCCCAATGCCCCAGGGCAGAGGCAGGGCCTCTTCAAAGATCCTGTTGGCACTCTTCGCAACCCTGGTGCCCTTACTCCTACTACTACTACTATTACTACTACTACTACTAATAATAATAACATTGTGTCCTACAGTTACACCCTCTGTCAGGCTGAGGTCAATGACGCCCGATGGTGGGAGGCACACGGCCATGCTGGTGTGCAGCGCCTACGACTTCTACCCCAAACTGATCCATGTGAGCTGGCTGAGAGACGGAAAGGGCGTCACCTCTGATGTCACTTCCACTGACGAGATGGCGGACGGAGACTGGTACTACCAGATCCATGCCCACCTGGAGTACACCCCCAGGTGAGTCCAGATCCACTCGTACCTGGAGTACAAACCCAGGTGAGTTCAGATCCACTCGTACCTGGAGTACAAACCCAGGTGAGTCCAGATCCACTCGTACCTGGAGTACACCACCAGGTGAGTCCAGATCCACTCGTACCTGGAGTACACACCCAGGTGAGTCCAGATCCACTCGTACCTGGAGTACAAACCCAGGTGAGTCCAGATCCACTCGTACCTGGAGTACAAACCCAGGTGAGTCCAGATCCACTCGTACCTGGAGTACAAACCCAGGTGAGTCCAGATCGACTCCCACCTGGAGTACACCCTCAGGTGAGTCTAGTGACACCGAGCCAGGAGGCTGTGATCATGTGACCTATGCGCTACAGGCTGTTGCTGTCAATACAAAATAATTGTAGACATTCATTTTATTCTCAGTGGAAAATGCGATGTTTTAACCTCCTGAGTGCCTCGGGTCTCCGCGAGGACATTTTGGCGTTTCTACACCATAATACTTAATTCTGCTGAACTTAGACATGTTGTCCTCGTTTGTAGACACTTCTTTTGCAATTTTGTGGTAGTAGAAGCACAGTACACTAAAAGAAGATGGCTGCAATCTCCACCAAATCCTTCTACAGCCACTCCCAACACAAAGGTGGACAAGGTACTAAACCTGATCACATTTTATGGCTGAAACTTGTTGATTTACGCTTGGTACCGTTTGTAGTTTGTAAATGCACAATCTCGGAACCCAACGGTAAAAAAAAAAAAAAAATTGTTTTCCCTCTAACCTCTGGGAGCAGGCTCGTTTGAATGCCTGAATAACCAGAACTCAAGGGGCTCCGCTCCCTGCAAGCTCTGCCATTGGCTCTGACCGACCGCCTCTGACCATTTATGGATTTCCTTTCCGCTCGATCTCAAATAATGCATCCGCCGCTGTAAAACAACAACGCTAGCTCGTTGCTACATGCTGAAAATGACAAGTTTAACTACACACCATCTGCTCCATTTTGATTGGGTAAAGCAGCATGTGAGCCTGCCCCCTATGAGCTCTGTTATTTGGCTTTTCACGGAGCTTGCAGACAGATTTTCGATGCAAGTAGAAAGTCTGTCTCGAGAGATCAGTCAATGCAGATTTGATAAATCTTTGCAATAATAACAAGCTACGAAGTTGCTAAACCTGAAGTAGGCTACTTGTAGGAGGACAACAGGACAAACATTTTGCCTGATTGTCCGATTTTTAGGACACACTTCATTGACTAAACAGGAGAAACTGATCAATATTGTTGAGGGACGATGATGTCATCTGATTTCAGATGATGAGGATGAAATGGGACAGGTTACAGTAGAGGATGCTGCTGAGAGTTCAGAGGAGGCGGCATCAGCTGAAGACAATCAAGAGGGTGACCATCACAAACGATGCCCCAAGGGGTGGGGGAGATGTGTCTTTAGGGCGTGATTTCGAATCGCACATAGGTTAAGCAAAAACCACGCCCTGTGCCCGCCTACGCAGCAGTCAAGCGCCGGGATTGGCCAGCAGCAAGTCTTTTTTCTTCTTTTGACAGCTGGAATCTCCCACACCACAAATCGCTGGGCACGCAGCCCAGCGATTTCATGAACCAACTGAATTGCTCTTGATAGCGGACATTGAAATTAATTATTAGTGTATTAACGTCAATTAAAACGTAACACAAGCTTTTAACACACAATCGATTTTTAAACATTTATTTCAAAACATCATTGTAAAATTCAGGCCTTTAGCCAAAGCTTCAATAACAGAGCTCAGCTGACAGTTTAACCTGCAAATGAAAACTATACAAAATATCAAATTAAAAATAAAATAGGCTACAGCACATAGGCCTAGCTCCCCCCCCCCAGGCCAGCCGTTTGTTCCAGGCCAGTGAAGTCCCAACAATCTACAAAAACATGCAATAATATAAAATCATAGATAAAAAGTTGAATCATACACAATAAATAAAACCAAAAGTAAACGGTTAGCCTTCCCAATGGCCAAGGGCAGCATCTGTTATTCTGGCCTCATAACAAGCACTGAGGCGGGTGGTCAGAAAGTCAAATAACATTAAAATACATTGTATGCTTTGGTGCGATGTAGGATTTTGTCTTTCAATATACTCATTGCAGCCTCGCTTGGTGTTGTTGCTTCTCACAGGAGGAATGTGTCCCTGTAACAGAGAGCCCAACATGAGCATGAGCGCCTGGCCAATCCCGGCGCTTGACTGCTGCGTAGGCGGGCACAGGGCGTGGTTTTTGCGTAACCTATGTGCGATTCGAAATCACGCGTCTTGAGGCCTATGGGTGAATTTTTTAGGCAGTGATTCCCAACCAGGGGTACATGTACCCGTAGGGGTACTTGAGCAGCTTGCAGGGGTTACTTGGACAGATTGGGGATTACAATTTATTTACAAAATGATCAAAACAATATTCCAAGTAATTTCATAGCTCCATCTTGGTAAAACTGATCCCCAATTGAAATTGGAAGAATTGTATTAAAGGGGGGTCATTCAAATGATTTCCACTCAATAATCAGATGTGTTAGAGATGCCTATACTAAAAGTTGAATATGAGGTTAATACAACACATTTAGGAGCATCACTGACACACATGAGTGAGGGGGTACTATAGACCCTTTTCACGGGGGCCATTTTGTGTCGAAAAGGCAGAATAAACACAGGTGCAAGCAAAACACTAATGAGGGTTTCCAAATTCCAATCATGGAAGGTGGCATGACAAAACAGCTCAAGGGGAACAAGAGAAAAAAAAGGTTTGGAACCACTGGTTTAGAGGACGAGGCCTGCTGGAGGTTTTTTCACGTGAACATTGTACTAATATATTTAAGTAAGGACATCATTTTGTGAGAAAACTACTTTTTTCTTTTTTGTAATACAGTGCTTAGTAAGTCCAAGTAATCCCAAATTGTTCAGGGGGCCACATTGTCAGAAAGCTAAGTTCCCGGCATACGGAAGAGGAAGTCTTGGCGCGGACATTTACTATACAGCGGAAAACCCAAAATACCGTCCGAGTCATAGTGTTCAGACTGATAGACTTTGGGTGCCCAGATTGTCTTAATCATATACCTTCATGGTCCATGGAGTTTTTAGTACATCTATTTTCTCTTCAGAAAAACACAAATGGAAAAACTGAAATAGAAGGCATATTCTGTTTTGCTGGTCAGAAGGACTTGATTTTCCATTTATCATTTTGTAAAACAGAAAATGAAGTAGTAAAACAAAAATGTTGGGAACTGTAGCCTCTGGCATCAGAGCAGAGAGAGGGGGAGGGAGAAAGGAGGGAGAGACAGAGAGAGATGGGGGGAGGCAGAGTCAGAGAGAGACATCAAGTGCGTGGACGGTTGCGCTAAACAGGTGCGCATGGGTTGCTAAGCAACCAAAGACAACAGCTTCACATGTTTGTCCCTAGCTCAATGTATGAAACTATACTATCTGTTATACTAAAACGACGTCAATCTGGAGAATCCCCTTCAGATTATAGATTTATAAGCTTAATTATTTGTGATAATACAATTATAACTAAACTTATAACTTCACATGTTTGTTAGTAATGATCTGAAATACAGTAATTGATTACCATCGCAGTAAAAGTGCCATATGTAGTCACTTAACTTACATGTGGAGCACAAAGATCTCGCTTGGATACATCCCTCTGTTTCACTTTCAGGCTGTGACATGCTGTCAGCACCACTGACAGAGCTGAGAGACAGAGAGAGAGAGAGAGACAGAGAGAGAGAGAGAGACAGAGTGACACCAGTGACAGAGCTGAGAGACAGAGAGAGAGACAGAGACAGACAGAAAGAGAGCGAGAGACAGACAGACAGAGAGAAGCAGAGATAGAGAGACAGAGTGACACCAGTGACAGAGCTGAGAGACAGAGAGAGAGACAGAGACAGAAAGAGAGAGAGAGCGAGAGACAGAGACAGAAAGAGACAGAGACACAAACACAGAGACAGAGACAGGCAGAGAGGGAAAGACAGCAAGGTGGGCCAGTGAGACTTGATTGGTGGGCCAGAGTTGTCCTGCGGGCCGCCAGTTGAATAGGCCTGGTATTCATCATTCAGGCTTTCTATCATTTGTATGCTGGTTGTTATGGACACACTGCTATCTGAAAGCATTGTAACCCTGCTGCAGCACATATATACTGTAGGTCACATGTCCTTACTCACGAGTACATGGGTTCAATTAATTATAGTCCACTTTTCATAACACATCTGCCTAGTTCAGTCCAGGCCTAAGATGTGACAATAAACCAACGTGTGTGTGTGTGTGTGTGTGTGTGTGTGTGTGTGTGTGTGTGTGTGTGTGTGTGTGTGTGTGTGTGTGTGTGTGTGTGTCTGCGCCTGTGTGTGTTGCAGGTCCGGAGAGATGATCTCCTGCGTCGTGGAGCACCCCGGCCTGCAGGAGCCTATTGTCCTGGACTGGGGTAACTGACTGACTGTCTGTCTGTCTGTCTGTTTGTCTGTCTGTCTGTCTGTCTGTCTGTCTGTGTGTCTTTCTGTCTGTCTGTCTGTCTGTCTGTCTGTTTGTCTGTCTGTCTGTCTGTCTGTCTGTCTGTCTGTCTGTGTGTCTTTCTGTCTGTCTGTCTGTCTGTCTGTCTGTCTGTCTGTCTGTCTGTCTGTTTGTCTGTCTGTCTGTCTGTCTGTTCTCATTCACTGTTCCTTCTCATACCTACCCATATGAATGCACTGTAATACACTATAGAGACAGTCCGCATGTCTGGGAACGCCCACAAAATGTTAAACGGCTGGCGCGCGAGTGGAGTAAAACCGCCCATATATCTCATGGGCTGACTCACCAAAAGATGGTGTTGCGGCTCTAAACTACATGTTTGGGGGTTCAAGAGCAGAACACAAGACGTCTGCTCAGATGTGCGTTTACTGCGGTGGTTAAATCCCCAATCGTGTCTGCCTGGGCTGGGCTATCAGCTAAATTCTAACTTTGCTGAATGGATAGAACGGGGGGTTTTTACCCCACCCTGACCCCGCCCCCAGCCAGGCTGAGCCAGCTAAACCAGCGTCTATGACGAGACGTGGCCTCAACCCTATAATTAACCTACAATAATTGTGAGCTGGGAGGCTCTGATCACATGACCTATGCGCTACAGGCTGTTTTTTTTAAATGTCAATACAAAATAATTACAGACATTCATTTTATTCTCAGTGGAAAATGCAATGTTCTAAGATAGGCATTGAAATGTGCATTGTTCAGGGGGCTACATTACATTGTCAGAAACCGATCAGTTCCCATGCAGGGGCCGGACATTTCCCTCAGCTATTATTCTATACGCTGCCTCGCCCGCTGAACTGGCAGTGCTCATTTCTACCGTGCCTCGTTGGTTTGTCCTCGAGGTCTCTCGCCCGCTTCGTGGCCTCGCAGACGCAGCTCCAACTCCACTCTCACGTCAATTAACCACAGCGCACGGAAGAGGAAGTGTTGGTGCACACTTCTGCAGTCCACTATAGCGTGTGTCCACTATAGCCTGGAGCCACTTCTGCAGAATGACTGCAGTGTGTGGAGCCACTTCTGCAGAATGACTGCAGTGTGTGGAGCCACTGAGCTTTCCATCATCACCTGCTGCTGCAGGATAAGACTTGTTGGCTTAATTGTTTCAATTGCCACACGACCTCACAGTAAAATCGTAGTAAGTATAATAGGTTTAAATAAACAAATCTAAAGCATAATATACTGTAGCACCACGGGGGGTCTCAGGTCCTCACTCTCTGCTGCTGTTTAATCCAACACGTTGCCTCTAGCAACAGATGACACAAGCAGCAGCTGTGTTTCTCATTGGCTGCTGACTAGACTGGACATGGAAGTGAAAGTATAGAGCCGGGACTTTCCAGAGACGCTGCTTTCAGGTGCTGCTCGTAAACTCTAAACTTGCTGAGCTAAAGTAACTAAACTTGCTGAGGTTGGGAAATTGTTTCAATTGACACATGACCTGCGGTAAAATCGCAGTGTCTGAATGTTTCTCAAAGAGAAGTGATGGTTTTGTACTTTATCTGACATTATTAAGAGTCAGTGCATTGAGTTTGTTGAGTCTTATAAATACCATAGATTGAATTTTGTATAATGTATAAGAAAGCCCAAATTATATGAAATTGTAGAAAAAGCAAAAGATACCCCTCCTTTAAAACTCCTTCATCCTGAGTACAATAATACAGTCACCCACTTCCCAAAATTAGAAAGTGTTTCCTTGCATTTACTACTGATATGTATTCTTGTTTTTATGTAATAGACACTTGCTGTAAGCAAAACTTCCCATCAGAAGTCTGTCTGTCTGTCTGTCTGTCTGTCTGTCTGTCTGTCTGTCTGTCTGCCTGCCTGCCTGTCTGTCTGTCTGTCTGTCTGTCTGTCTGTCTGTCTGTCTGTCTGTCTGTCTGTCTGTCTGCCTGCCTGTCTGTCTGTTTGTCTGTCTACCTGTGTCTCTCTACCTGTCTGTCTCTCTCTCTCTACCTGTCTGACTGTCTGTCTGTCTGTCTGTCTGTCTGTCTGTCTGTCTGTCTGTCTGTCTGTCTATCTGGTGACCTGTCTCTCTCTCTCTCTCTCTCTCTCTCTCTCTCTCTGTCTCTGTCTCTGTCTCTCTCTCTCTGTCTCTCTCTCAACAGATCCGTCGATGCCTGAGAATGAGAGGAACAAGCTGGCCATCGGAGCCTCGGGACTGGCTCTGGGTCTGATCTTACCTCTGGCTGGATTCATTTACTACAAGAGGAAGGCCCAAGGTCACTTCATTACATTACATCATTATATTGCATCAATTCATGCTTTTTAAGAGGTGCAGCCACTTTGTGTGTGTGTGTGTGTGTGTGTGTGTGTGTGTGTGTGTGTGTGTGTGTGTGTGTGTGTGTGTGTGTGTGTGTGTGTGTGTGTGTGAGAGAGAGAGAGAGAGAGAGAGAGAGAGGGGTGTGTGTTTGTGTTCATACCTATTGGCTCAAAGGGGGGCGATAAGGGGAGAACATTTCTAAATACAGGATGGCAGAGGCAGAGGGCTGAAACTTGGCATGGATGTCAAGTGTGTGAAGGTGTGTGTTGTGTTCATGCCTGGGAAGGGGGGGGGGGGGGGTCAAAATGCAGAGTAGCAGAGGCAGTGTGGGGTGAGTTGCCCCTAGCATCCTGCATTTTGGAAATTTGCATTTTTTTTTATATTAATTAATTAATTAATTTATTTATTTTTCCAGGGTCCAGGTCTAACCTGAAATTTAGACCAGTTTTGGCTAACCCGGTCTGTCTTCCTTTACAGAATGAATGGCTGCATTCAAATTGATGAATGATGACTGCATTCAAGAGAAACAAAAACACCCTAACTTAGTTCGTAACCACTTTTCCTTGACCTGGATGGAAAAGGTCATGAGGTCAAGGAAACATGTGAAGGATTCATACAGTAACGACTTAGGAAAAGATAACCACGGTGCTAAGAGGATCCCACTGCACTGACACTAGGCCATGGAATTATAATAACGTGGGTCTGCCATGGTGAAAGTAGACCCTTTTCACAGCAGCCGTTTTGAGGTGGAAAAGAGGGAACTAAAGCAGGTCTAACCAATACCATGAATGATGGTTCCATTCAATTTAGGTGTTCCAGTACCAGGGCCCTCATTACTGTTATCGGTTACACCTGCTTTAGTTGCTGCTTTACCACCTCCTCCTTTACTGCACTGGTATTCACTAAGTTATAAATTAGAAAGACTACACACAACCAATCATAAGTGACCTCATAACTTCTTCTCCCGCCAGGCCATATCAGTGTTGGTTGTTTTGTGTTTATATGACTGAATAACAGCCTCTTCTCTTCTTCTCTTGTGTTAAATCAGGACGGGTTCTTGTTCCCACTAACTGAGGTAGGTATCCTAACCTTGTTCCTGTTGTCTGTTTGTCTCATGGAAGGAAAAGTCAACTGGAATTCAACTTGCTTTCTTGTGTTTTCAGTGCTGCCACCTGCTGGAGAAGAGGAGCTGCTGTTTCTGTTTCAAGCCTTCTGTAATACGCTGCACATG
This sequence comes from Poromitra crassiceps, assembly GCF_964638095.1. Taxonomy (NCBI): domain Eukaryota; kingdom Metazoa; phylum Chordata; class Actinopteri; order Beryciformes; family Melamphaidae; genus Poromitra; species Poromitra crassiceps. The sequence continues at coordinate 30,147,407 of NC_139630.1, forward strand.
TGCTGTGAGATTCATGATATTATGGTGATTTGTTTTCATTTTGATTGATTTGTTTGCTTCTACCATGGGGCTATGTAGATGAAAAAAGTTAATTTTTTTTGGTCTGTTTTAATTGTGTTTATTGTTGGTTTTATTTTTTTAAATTGACCGGATGCTCTCAAAGTATGGTGTTCCTGTGTGACTTCCTGCCTGGCTCAATCTGCTTTGTGCAGCTTGACGCGGCTGATTGGGATCAGATGCAGCACAGCGCGTTTCAGAAGTGTCCCATTCATATAATAATGCTTACTCTTCAAAAACACGCGTCCCAAGCATTTAATAATGCTTATTCTTCAAAAAGTTTAGTTTTGATAGTATAAATTCATGTAACTGTAGAAGCTGAGCGTGGTGTGGACAGTCAGTGCAGGTTATTTTGCTGACAAGGGGGTCAGCAAACATCCCCGTCATCATCCCTACAAATCACCTACTGGATATACACGATGGATATAGCACATAATATAGTATGTGATGTATGGCACATACAGTACAGCACATATATGTGATGTATGGCACAAACAGTGCAGCACATATATGTGATGTATGGCACATACAGTACAGCACATATATGTGATGTATGACATACAGTGCAGCACATGTATGTAGCATAACATGTATCTGATGTGTATTTGTGATGTGAAGCTTCACTTCCTCTGTGACATCATTCTTTTCCAGCGCCTAACTTCCTCAAACTGATTCAAAGGAAGAACATCGGATCCTCCTGTCCTTAATGTCATCTGTAAAATCACATAATCAGCTGTTTCAATATGTTTTCTGAGAGTTAGATTCTTATATTTCTACTGGAGTGAGATGTATTTTCCTACAATAAAGCTTTGGAAAACACTGTGTCACTTTGTTCTTTTAGCTGAGACTGTCATGGTGCAGGTGTGGTGAGGACCCAAATGTGGACAGTGACACAGAGACAGGAGCTAGTGCATAACCAGTGTTGGGCAAGTTACTTCTTTCAAAATGTAACATACTACATATTACTAGTTACTTTCATTTGAAAGTAATGTTACTTTACAATATTACTGTCTGTGTGTAGAGTAACTTGTTACTTATTACAGTACTTTTGCATTACTTTCACCAAAACAACTGCAATAGCAGTGGGAACCATGCCGAAAAATAATTTAAACCGTCTTGAAGTCAGTGTAACCCGTCCAAAATTCTAAATGTTATTCTTTTCCTTTGTTATTGTCATCGGTTATTTGCATAAAAACACACAATTTGACTAGGAAATGATTGTATCTTTATTTAAATATGTGCTTTGATAAAAAAAAAAAAAAAAAAAAAACTTGTGTTACTTGACAAAGTAACTGGTATATTACTGAAACCCTATTGGTAATAAGTTATATTACTGAGTTACTGCTAAAAGTAATATATTCCATGTAATATATTACTTTTGTAATGAGTTACCCCCAACACTGTGCATTAGCAGGGTGTATTTAACAGAGCTCTTCAGAGAAAACAATCAGACACATAACAGCAACAATGATCCGACAAGACTGACAAGACTTGATAAAGCCTCCAGGAGGTGATTACAAAGTAGACACAGTTGGTGCAGACAGATCGAACATGGCACACAACTAAATGAACTAGACAAGACACAAACACAAAGAAATTTTAAGTCTAGACATGATGGCAAAAGTCTCAACCATGACAGAGACGGTTAAGTGCATGTTATAATTGTTTCAATTGTTGGGTCTAAAATGAAGACCCTGGTTTCCTACCTGCTCTATTTGTAAAGCACCTTGAGATAACTCTTGTTATGATGTACGAATGTTTCAGGATTGATCCTTGTGAAGATCATTTTCAGAGGTTAATATAAAGATATGGAATATTACAGTAATGGATACTGATGGGTCTATAATCAATAACAGGCTGTAAATATGAACAGAGCTTCATAATCAGTTACACAGGTAATGTAATAAATATACAACAAAAATGTCACAATGGCATGTGAGACTTCCTATGGATCATTAATATGATGCGGTGCGGACATGTTTCTGAAAACACAAACATGAGGAGAGTCTCTGTCGGTAACGCAGGTCATGTGTCAATTGAAACAATTTCCCAACCTCAGCAAGTTTAATTACTTTAGCTCAGCAAGTTTAGAGTTACCGTCAGCACCCGAAAGCAGCATCTCTGGAAAGTCCCAGCTCTATACTTTCACTTCCATGTCCAGTCTAGTCAGCAGGCAATGAGAAACACAGCTGCTGGTTGTGTCATCTGTTGCTAGAGGCAACGTGTTGGATTCAACAGCAGCAGAGAACAATGAAAGGAATATAGCAGGGTTTGTTTCTCTTATGCCTTTTATTGGGCCTATATATTTATGTATTTATATCATAAGTATTTCATTTGTCATATGTGTTCTTATTGTAGATCATATTAGGCCTACAACTTTCACCTCATCATTTTCACTTTGATAGACAGGCTAATCAGGGAGTATCAGCAGGTGTCGTCTATTGGGCTAATTTTAAGAATGCTTTGAATCTGTTTTTGCAAATGAACTCTTCATATAGACAGGAAATAATACATAAATAAATACCATAAATGACCATTATACTTAATGACCATGTGGCAGGTTGGCTGCCTCTGGGTTCATTCTGCCTGCTGATTGACACCAGCTGGGAGTCCCTAATCAGTGTACAGGTATATCAGCTGTGTGCAGCGGCGCGACACACAAACACACTGTCTTGCTGGCGTCGGGCTGTTTGCCATCAGCTGGAGTGCGGGCATCAGCGCACTTGAGAGTCGGGAAAGCGGGGTTGCAAAAGCAAAAGGTAGGCACCAGTGCCAATTATCCTTTTGTTCATTTTAGTGTTAAACTTACATTCACTCCCATTCTTTAACTCTTGCTTGGCAGCGGTCTCGACCGTCCTGTCCCCCCCCGTCAGCAGCGGGCCTCAAGCCTGTCTGTTTTGTGGAGGGCAAAACAGCATTGCACAAGTAAAAGGTAGGCACCAGTGCCCATTATCCTTTTACTTTTCTTTGGTGGCTCAACTTCCATTAATCTTTAACCCTCGTTTGGCAGCGGTCTCGACCGTCCTGTCCCCCCCCCGTTCAGCAGCGGTCTCTGGTTGAAAGCGGGCTTCAAGCCTATCTGTTGTGTGGAGGGCACACCTGGCTGCCCATCGTTACAGATTGGCTGCGCTGAGGGAGCTTGTGTGGGGCAGCTCACTTTACCGGGTAAGCTGGCTCTCAGTCATTTTTGTCAACAACAATTGGCTTCGTTTTCCATTTATTAATAGCTCTCTGTTCTGCTGTATGGTGGTTTAGGCCACGGCCGGCTCCCCTGCTTTCTCCCTCCTTGGCGGCTTTGTGGGAAGCTGCGCTGCAGTTGGACGTCAAGCGGCACGCCCAGCCTCCAGTCCGGGGCGCTGTGCTGCTGCTCTGTTTCCACCACTCTTACACACGAACCCCTTTCCATTAGTTTTAGTTGTTAATTATATTGTCCATTGGTGGTTGTAAATGTCGGCTTAATTATATTTTGTTTCTCCCTCTCTCAGGTGCTTGGGCAGCGTGGCAGACTTTGGTGATGGCACTCTCTTCCTGTTTGGTAAAGCACTGGGTGGTTTGATTTGACTTGTGATTTTGTTGCTTTTGAATATTATTTGTGATCTGTTCCTTTTCTCTCTGTAGTCTGACCATTTACTGTAAGTCCCTCGCCCTGCAGATATCCTCTGAGGCAATGCCGATTGTTAACCACCAATTTGGAACCTGAACCCACTGTTTTAGCCTATATTCCATTCACTGTCTGGTTTTAAAAGAAAAACTGTTGTACAAAATAAAAGAACATATATTTTTGGAAGTCCGTCTCCTGTTCAATTGTGATGAACCTGGGTTGACCTTTGCTATCAAGTGTTAAATTACAAAGTTGTTCTGGTATTTCCTAGGGTGCAATTCCCTAGGTGGCGTAGTCGCACACTATGACCTGGTCACATTTTGGCGTAGTCGGCAGGATACAGTTTAAACAACAGAGACGTGACTTCCATTTTTTTGTTTTTTTGTTTTTGTTTGTTTTTGCTATATTTTGTGCTTTGTATTAAAATTGTTTTCTTTCAGTCAGGTTGGTGTGTTGGAGTGGAGGCAGCAGTGGAAACAGAGCAGCAGTATTTGTGCCAGCTTTGAACACCCGGACCCCTGTTTTTGTGAGGTTGGTGTGTGCAGTTCACATTCACACGGGTCGCGATGGGGGAGGAAATGCAGCAGCTCAGAGAGCTAGTAGCACAGCTTAAATCAGATAATGAGCGGCTATCTCGAGAAAGGGATGCTTCCCAGGCAGGCTCAAGCGGAGTCAATTCCGTTCCCCACACTTCAGGTGGACTTGCAGGTGCCAGCCCTGCTGTCGCTGAACGGATGGTGGTGATACCTAGAGAGCGCAAATGCCCCATATTTAATGGCAGGACAGGCATGGGGATAACTGAGTGGATAGAGGAGGTACAGGCGTCCATGCGGGCCCGCCACCTGTCAGCGAGGGATCAGGCCTTCTTCATTTTTGACCATCTGGAGGGAGAGGCCAAGAAAGAGATAAAATACCGCACCAATGCAGAGCGAGACGACCCAGACAAGGTAGTGGCCATCTTGCTAGAACTATATGATTGTGCGCAGTCGTATGTGACCTTGCAGACATCCTTCTTCTCGAGACAGCAGCAGGAAGGGGAGTCACTGCTGGAGTTCTCTTTATCTCTTATGACCCTCATGGACCGTGTGAAACGGTCGGCACCGGTTGGCTTGCTCAATACAGAGGTCCTCCTTCGCGATCAGTTCGTGGAGCATGTGCTCGATGGGGCTCTGCGCAGGGAGTTAAAGCAGCTCGTCCGTCGTAAGCCCACTGCCACCTTGTTGGAGGTACGAGGAGAGGCAATTAGATGGGAAAGGGAGGGGTTGCCAGGGGGTGTTAGGGAACGTAGCCACTCTCTTCCCTCAGCGTATGGCCTTCAGTATGGGGTGCAAGGTAGCCCCCACCCTTCCGTTCCTGCCCCATCTACTGGGTTGGATTGGAATGAGTTGAAGGAACTTCTGAAACGTCAACAGGAGCAGCTCAATCAGCTCACACAGACGGTGGCTTCTTTTCAGACCTCTTCTTTCCGTCCACGGCCTCCCCCTAGTGGTCCCTTGATTTGTCGAAGGTGTCAACAGCCAGGTCATTATGCACAGCAGTGTGATGGGGAACGCGTTCCCTTTCGTGGCCATGCTGGTGCGGGCTCTGGTCCATCTTCCAATGGAGCTGGGCTTTTCCGTTCTTCCCATCAGACGGGAAACTGAAGCCCACTGAGCTGCAGAGCCAAAGCTCAGGTGGGGTATGTGAAGGCTCATTAAGAGCAGACGTTATAAATAAATTAATGGCACACTGTCCACACATGGATGTTGTGATGGGGGGGGTTATGGTTCCATGTTTATTGGACAGTGGCTCCATGGTTTCTACGGTCCCAGAGAGCTTCTTCCGGAAACACTTCGCGCCATGGGGTCACGAACGCCTGAAGTCATGTAACTGGCTACGACTCCTGGCAGCTAATAACCTTCCCATTCCATACATTGGCTATCTAGAGCTTGATGTGGAACTGTGTGGTAAAATCATTCCTGGTTGTGGGATCTTGGTGGTGCAGGACCCTCCTGGTGCCTCACCCGCTGCCCCGGGAATTCTGGGGAGCAACGTCATCAGGCGATGCTACCGGGAGCTCTTCGAGGTCTATGGCCCCGCCCTTTTCGACTCACCTCTGGTGGCTCAAGCTCCTCGTCCAGTCCTGGAGGCCCTGCAGCACTGCCATCGTGCTGCCGTTGAGCCTCCAAGAGACATCATGGCGAAAGCCAAAGTTCGTGGTAAACGAGCAGTGCGTGTACCGGGGGGAGTAATGAAATTGGTTGCTGCCACTTGCTCTGAACAGCTTTCCAGTCAGACCGTGCTTTATGAACCCTTGGAGTCTGGCCTGCCGGCCGGGTTACTTGCTTCCCCGTGTCTTGTGCAGGTCACCCGAGGTACAGCCTACATCCCGGTGGTCAATGTGGGGACAACAGAAGTTCGCATTCATCCGCGTACTGGCCTTGGCACCTTAAGTAGTGCGCAGGTTGTCAGTCTACCTGCAGGAGTCACTGAGGTGAAGTCTACCACTGCTACAGTTTCCTCCCAGGCGGCTGCTGATCAAGTGCAGGGTGGAGTAGAGGCAGTCGACCTGTCTGCTTTAGAGGAACAAGACCGAACTGCGGTTTGTGAGCTACTGCAGAAATATCAGACTGTATTCTCCACCCATGATGGTGACTTAGGTTGCACTGACCTCATGGCCCATGACATCCCCCTCCTGGATGACATTCCGGTGCGGCAGCGGTACAGGCGAATTCCCCCATCTGAGTATGAGGAGGTGAAGGCCCACATCGACCAGCTGCTTAGGGCTAATATAATTAGGGACAGTAATAGTCCCTACGCTTCCCCCATTGTATTGGTCCGGAAGAAGGACCGTAGTCTACGCATGTGCGTCGACTACCGCCTGCTTAACAGCAAAACGAGGAAAGATGCATTCCCTCTACCTCGTATTGAGGAAAGCCTGGATGCCCTTGCTGGAGCCCGCTGGTTTACTACCCTTGATCTGGCCAGCGGGTATAACCAGGTACCCGTCTCAGAGAGGGATAAACCAAAAACGGCCTTCTGCACACCCTTCGGTCTCTTTGAATGGAACCGCATGCCATTCGGGTTGTGTAATGCCCCAGGCACCTTTCAGCGCCTGATGCAGAGGATGTTTGGGGATCAGCAGTGCCAATCCCTGCTCTTGTACCTTGACGACATTGTTGTGTTCTCTTCTTCTGTGTCTGAACATCTGCAGCGACTGGAGGGTGTCCTTGGTCGGCTCCAAAAGGAGGGCTTGAAAGTAAAGCTTAAAAAGTGTGCTTTCTTTCAGGAAGAAGTCAGCTATTTGGGGCATGTCATTTCCAGTAAAGGAGTCTCTACAGACCCAGCCAAGATTGAGGCAGTGGCAAAATGGCAGCGTCCCCACCATGTGTCAGAGCTGCGATCCTTCTTGGGGTTCACCAGCTATTATAGGAGGTTTGTTGAGGGGTTCGCACAGCTGGCGGGGCCCCTGCATAGGTTGGTGGCAAAACTGGCAGGCACCCGGTCAAAGCGAGGATCTGGGCGGGACTTGGGTTCCGCATGGACACCTCCATGTGAGGAAAGCTTTGAGGCTTTAAAAGCCAAGCTGGTTTCAGCCCCGGTGCTGGCCTATGCAGATTTCTCACGCCCATTCATTTTGGAGATAGATGCGAGCCATAGTGGACTCGGGGCTGTCCTTTCGCAGGAGACCGAGGGTGTCGTCAGGCCAGTAGCATATGCTAGCAGAGGCCTCCGACCTACTGAACGCAACATGGATAATTACAGCTCCATGAAGCTGGAATTTCTTGCGCTCAAGTGGGCAATGGCAGAGAAATTCCGCGATTACTTGTGGGGGCACAAATGTATAGTCTTTACAGACAACAACCCATTGAGCTATCTCACGTCAGCCAAACTCGGGGCGGTAGAACATCGGTGGGCTTCCCAGTTGGCTGTTTTTGACTTTGAGATAAAGTATCGCTCTGGGCGCAGTAATCGGAATGCGGATGCACTCTCCCGGCAATACCTGCCCATGCCTAGCTTGGTCGAACACAGCCTACCTGGTACTCCGGTTCCCATGCTCCTCCAGCAAATCCCTCGCTCTGCTCCAATGGTAGCTGCTACTCAATCTGTCATGTCTGTCTTCCCAGGTCACTTTCCATCTGACCTTCGTTCCTTGCAGGGGAATGATCCCCTTTTGAGGGATCACCTCCTGCCATTCTGGGCTAGGCAGGTTCGGCCTACCCAGGAGGAGAGGCAACAACTTCCCAAATCTGCCTTAGCGCTCTTGAGGCAATGGGACCGCTTGGAAGAAAAAGATGGTATACTCTACCGCCGCACTTTTCGTTCGGATGGGGGAGAAGAGTATCTCCAGCTCGTCTTGCCTGGGATTCTTAGAGAAGAGACACTGACACAGTTGCACCAAGAACATGGACATCAGGGTGTTGAACGCACCACTGAGTTGTTGCGGCAGCGCTGTTATTGGCCAGGAATGTCAGCAGACATAAAGCAGTGGGTCGAAGAGTGTGCACGTTGCCAAGTGGCAAAGGATGCGGGGTTGGTGCCCCATAGTTTCATGGGCCACTTACTGGCATCTCAACCTAACGAGATCGTTGCCATAGACTTCACTTTGTTGGAGCCCTCCCGTAATGGGTTGGAGAACGTCCTGGTAATGACCGATGTGTTCAGTAAATATACCGTGGCTGTCCCTACCCGGGATCAGCAGGCTACCACCGTTGCTCAGGCCCTGCTGGTGGAATGGTTCTTCCGGTTTGGCGTGCCAAGCCGCATTCACTCCGACCAAGGCCGGAGCTTTGAGAGTTCTTTGATCCACCAGCTTTGTCGCTTATATGGAGTAGGGAAGTCCCGGAGCACGCCATATCATCCAATGGGCAATGGACAATGTGAGAGATTTAATAGGACCCTTCACAATCTCCTACGCACATTGCCAGCTTCACGAAAGCGGGATTGGGCCTCCTGCCTTCCGCAGGTGCTATTCTGCTACAACACTACCCCCCATCAAAGCACTGGAGAGTCGCCTTTCTTCCTGATGTTCGGTCGGGAACCTCGCCTCCCTGTGGACTTCCTCCTGGGTCGGGTCCGGGACCCGGTGCCGGGGGAGGTACATGATTGGATGATCGAGCACCAGGCCAGACTTAGGGTGGCTCTCGAGAGTGCACACGAGAGACTGTTGGCAGCTGCGGGGCGACGGAAAGAACGTCATGATCACCGTGTCCGGGCTGCGCCTCTGCAATTGGGCCAGTTGGTTTACCTCCGGGACCATAACGTTCGGGGTCGGCACAAGATCCATGACAAATGGAGCTCGGTGGTCTACAAGGTACTGAGAGCCCCCAGGGAAAGCGGAGCAGTGTATACTGTCGCTCCTGTAGCAGAGTTGCACAAAACGCGAAATGTCCACCGAGACATGTTGAAGGCCCTAGTAGGGCCAGAGTCCCTAGTTCATCCTCCTGGCGCGCTATCTCCACCGGCTATGCCTGAGGACTTGTCCGATGAGTCAGAGGACGAAGACCTGTGGCTGCGGGCCTCGGACCCCTCCATACCATCTACCTCGGCCGTACCAGGTTCCTCTTGCCCTGCGGCTGTGACCCCGGTGGAAACCCGGGCAGCTCCAGGTGCCACCCAGGCACGCGCTGCCCCTCCTGCACCAGCTCCCTCCCTTCCCTCAGGTAGTCAAGCTGTCTTGCCAGCATTGCGTAGAACGGCCCGCTCTACTGCCGGCCACCATCTCAATGTTCACCACCTTCCCCAGCCGGCGAGCAGCCGGGGTAATAAGAACTGAACCTGTGTGGCCTGCGTAATGCTTGGTCCCCCTTGGTGTAGAGTGAGTCTTAGCTCTTGGGCGGGCTAGTCCGTCGTTGGGGCAACGACGCAAAAAGGAGGGGGTAGATGTGGCAGGTTGGCTGCCTCTGGGTTCATTCTGCCTGCTGATTGACACCAGCTGGGAGTCCCTAATCAGTGTACAGGTATATCAGCTGTGTGCAGCGGCGCGACACACAAACACACTGTCTTGCTGGCGTCGGGCTGTTTGCCATCAGCTGGAGTGCGGGCATCAGCGCACTTGAGAGTCGGGAAAGCGGGGTTGCAAAAGCAAAAGGTAGGCACCAGTGCCAATTATCCTTTTGTTCATTTTAGTGTTAAACTTACATTCACTCCCATTCTTTAACTCTTGCTTGGCAGCGGTCTCGACCGTCCTGTCCCCCCCCGTCAGCAGCGGGCCTCAAGCCTGTCTGTTTTGTGGAGGGCAAAACAGCATTGCACAAGTAAAAGGTAGGCACCAGTGCCCATTATCCTTTTACTTTTCTTTGGTGGCTCAACTTCCATTAATCTTTAACCCTCGTTTGGCAGCGGTCTCGACCGTCCTGTCCCCCCCCCGTTCAGCAGCGGTCTCTGGTTGAAAGCGGGCTTCAAGCCTATCTGTTGTGTGGAGGGCACACCTGGCTGCCCATCGTTACAGATTGGCTGCGCTGAGGGAGCTTGTGTGGGGCAGCTCACTTTACCGGGTAAGCTGGCTCTCAGTCATTTTTGTCAACAACAATTGGCTTCGTTTTCCATTTATTAATAGCTCTCTGTTCTGCTGTATGGTGGTTTAGGCCACGGCCGGCTCCCCTGCTTTCTCCCTCCTTGGCGGCTTTGTGGGAAGCTGCGCTGCAGTTGGACGTCAAGCGGCACGCCCAGCCTCCAGTCCGGGGCGCTGTGCTGCTGCTCTGTTTCCACCACTCTTACACACGAACCCCTTTCCATTAGTTTTAGTTGTTAATTATATTGTCCATTGGTGGTTGTAAATGTCGGCTTAATTATATTTTGTTTCTCCCTCTCTCAGGTGCTTGGGCAGCGTGGCAGACTTTGGTGATGGCACTCTCTTCCTGTTTGGTAAAGCACTGGGTGGTTTGATTTGACTTGTGATTTTGTTGCTTTTGAATATTATTTGTGATCTGTTCCTTTTCTCTCTGTAGTCTGACCATTTACTGTAAGTCCCTCGCCCTGCAGATATCCTCTGAGGCAATGCCGATTGTTAACCACCAATTTGGAACCTGAACCCACTGTTTTAGCCTATATTCCATTCACTGTCTGGTTTTAAAAGAAAAACTGTTGTACAAAATAAAAGAACATATATTTTTGGAAGTCCGTCTCCTGTTCAATTGTGATGAACCTGGGTTGACCTTTGCTATCAAGTGTTAAATTACAAAGTTGTTCTGGTATTTCCTAGGGTGCAATTCCCTAGGTGGCGTAGTCGCACACTATGACCTGGTCACAACCACATGGATTAAAATAATTAATCAGAGAGAAAAAAGAAAATATTCCAGTGTTGCTGGTAGGCTATGATTGTTCCAAGTTCCACATCACTGATCAAAACATGTGCAATGACTTGAGGTGGGGAGTTGTGAAGGGGGAAAACAGACCTTATTGACACAGGACAGGAGAGAGAATTCAAAACATCTTTTTACAACATCCCTACTGTCTACTTTTGAGGAATTTAAATTGTTATCCGGCTACAAAAAGATCAACTGGACAACGTCAGCACGGATGCTATTGAACGAAGCTGTGAAAAAGGTGGCATTATCTCATGACATCCTTATTAAGAGTGAGATCACATATTTGGGTATTCGGATGCAATCTTCCTTACACAACATAGTGAAGTCTAACTATGAAAATATTTTCAAAGAGGTAGAACGTGACATAGCCATATGGACAAAACTGCCGGCTTCTTTGCAGACTAGGGTTGCTTCCATTAAAATGAACGTACTGCCACGTATACATTTTGTGAGCATGATAATTCCGCTGCCTCCTCCAGAGAGATATTGGAAAAAGGTTGACACATTACTACGGAAATATATTTGGGATGGCAAACATCCAAAAATTTAATTTTCTACCTTACAAACACTGAAAGGGGAGGGGGGCTTAGCCTTCCCATATTTTTTGTTATAGCCTACCATCAGTCTTTCCACTTACATCCACTCAAGACATGGTTTGATGACTCTCCCCCAGCTGCTTGGAGAGACATTGAGGACACATTAGTATCACCATTCAAACTTGAGGATGTTTTATTTTCTGGCATAGCAGCTAATCAATGTATGTTACGTTTTGGTCCTATTATTTCGAACACAATAAGAAACTTCAGGATGGTTGAAATTAAAAATACCTGGGAGGTAATTGGTAATGGCGCATGAATACCCCCTTGTGGCGGAACAGAAATATTAAGTCAGGAAACAAGCCTTTTGAATCAACGGCATGGTCTTCAAAAGGGGTGGATCATTTGGGAGATATATGTAATTCAAGTGGCGTTATTAGCTTTGAATAATTGTGCACCATGTTTGATCTACCAAGGACATCTTTTTCCTATATCTTCAATTACGGAGTGCACTCCATGCTTGTGGAGTCCCATGGAGTACAGGACTACAAATACACCCAATCGAGAGTTGGGTCACCACACTGCCCACCAGAGGACTTGTGTCAGCCATATACTCACAACTTCAACATCGAACACAGAAAGATCTGACATTGACTAAAACTTGGAGCAGGGACCTGGCTGTGGAGGAAGGGGACATACATTGTGAAAACGTCTGGGAGAACATATTCCACTCATCAAAGAACCAAAACCATCAATTAATCCACTTTAACCTGTGTCAGAGCCTACTATACACCACTCGCAAGATTTCATATGAAACTGGTAGCCCAGCCCTAACTGTGATTTGTGCTCTCTCTCAATACACCTGGTGTACGTTTAAACACATGATATGGGAATGCCCAGAGGTCTATGACTTTTGGGAGAATGTGACATCAATTCTATCTGATATGATTGACACACCTATACCGCTCGAACCAATCCTTCTTTTACTTAATGATTAGCACATTGTGGAGGGGGGGGGGGGGGGGGGGAGCCGGCTGGGGGTGATCAGAATGTATTTGCAAACTGTATAATGATCATTTTTGTTGGCCTGCAAAATAAAAAACAATTGTTCACAAAAAAAACATCTTTTTACAATGAAATAGGCCTATAGGCTACATTTCAATCTTTTCCAAATGCAAAGAAGCATTATCTCTGCTTGTCACAACAGAGGGGACCCGCACACTTCAGTTTGAGGGTAATGCAATGTAATTTGTGTGGGATGTTTAAGGGGCATCGATGCGTGCACTGCGCAGTGACTTCTCTTCGCCACCTCACCACTGAGGGGCGCTGAACTTAAAGGAGAATTCGGGCAGCCATTGAATTCAAATGAATCTATATTATATATCTATATTCTCTAAAACAGATAAATATCATCAGTGTATATCATGCTAAGCTACATAACAGCTAACTACAGTGACCCCTGCAAGTCACCCGGATCTACTTCTTTTCTTTTCTTCTGTTCCACCGTAAAACCAAACAGAAGTAGAAGAAGAAGAAGAAGTAGATCCGGGTGACATGCAGGGTTCACTGCATCCATGGTTCACGGTAGTTAGCTGCTCTACCAAGTGAGCCACCGGGACGCCTCATGACAAATTAGTTTTTAAAAGGTGCTATTCTTTTGGATTTATAGGATAATAATTTCCCGGTAACGTTAATAGCGCTCCGAGCAACTTGCGAAAGAACGCTGTCAAACGTTTGTTTAACTCCACATTTGTTTTGCAGTGCTGTTGCTGGTCAGACTGTAAACAAAGGAATAA
>NC_139630.1:30165685-30273185 GCF_964638095.1 Poromitra crassiceps
TCTATTAGTGGGACTTTTGATGTAAAAAAAAGAAGGTGTAAATCAGTTACATTGTGCAACAACCTCACTGAGTTGTGCCTGTTGACTGCATGCTGTTAGCTGCAGCAGCCTCTCAGCTCGGCTTCATTTAAAAGTAGCCTGCCTTGTTACCTCTTCCTCACTTGTTTTTTATTCTGCTGCTTGCTTTTCATTCTGCCCTCACTGGCCCCCTAGTGACAGCAGGCCCGCCTAAAGCTAAACACTCAGTCTAAAGGGAGTCCATTGTTGACTCCTCTTTGTGAAGGTCTCCTTTTTTGCTGAAGTTGAAGTGTTTGTATTGATTAGTGTTTGTTTTTATCCGCTTGCCTCTATCTGTGTCTCTCTCTCTCCACTGCTGCAGCTCCTTTAATTGCTCGTTCTTCAGAGAAAACAGACACTTTCAGTGATCCTCCCCCACACGCGCGGGTGTGTGTGTGTGTGTGTGTGTGTGTGTGTGTGTGTGTGTGTGTGTGTGTGTGTGTGTGTGTGTGTGTGTGTGTGTGGGAAGGGGGAGGGGGGTTGGATAGAGAGAGTGGGGGGTAAAAAATACTATACAGTACAATCTACAGTATACTACTTCACTATCTTCATTATCCAAGGGGAGGTAAAGATGGTACTGAGGCCAGAAAAGAGCCCCATATTTTCCCATACAGTAAGTTGCTGGTGTTCTCCTCACACTGTACAAGATATTTTCAGGTGTACTGTGTGATGTTAATTCGTTCCAATGTCTTTGAGAAGGAGGAAGTTCAGATTTCCAATTTCGCAAAATATACACTTTTTGCCAGCTGTGCCTGCAAGTAATATGAAGTATTGCTTATGATGGTTCACATTAAGAGCAAGTGTGTCTCCTAGAGTCCAGATCCTATATGGTATGGTATTTGGGTTTCTATTAAATCTGAGGTTGTTTCAACAATGTATTTCCAAAAGTCTTCTAAATGAGAGCACTTCCAATTATGGAGTAAATCCCCGTCACATGTTTTACATCGCTGGCAGCTTGGAGAAGAACTATGGTATATTTTGTGGAGTCTATGTGGAGCGTACAGTAGTAGGTTTAAATTAACATGTCTAATCAGGGATATATGGAAAACAGAGTGGAGGGAGAGAGAGAGAAGAGAGGGAAGGGGAAAGGGGGTGGCAAGGGTGGAGGAGGTGGTTAAGGGTAGGGGAGGTTGTAGGCTTGGGAGAACAGGTAGGTTTTTACTCTGGATTTGAAAGTGGAGAGTGAGGGTGAGTCTCTGACAGGCTGGGGGAGGGAGTTCCAAAGTCGGGGTGCTGCTCTGGAGAGTGCTCGGTCTCCAAAGCTTTTGCCTTTGGATGGTGAGGGGTGGAGGATTGGAGGGTTCGGGTGGGGCGATGGGCTGTGGAGGGCTTTGAAGTTGAGGAGGAGTCATTTGAAGTTGATGCGTTGTTTGATGGGGAGCCAGTGGAGAGAGTGGAGACAGGAGTGATTGTAGTCACAGGACCGGGTATGGGTGAGCAGGCGGGTGGTTGAGTTCTGAACCATCTGGAGTCTATGGAGGGAGCGGGAGGTGATGCCGGTGAGGAGGGAGTTGCAATAATCCAGACGGGAGGAGATGAAGGTGTGGATGAGGGATTCAGCAGCAGGGGTGAGAGGCAGTCTGATGTTTGCGATGTTGCGGAGATGGAAGTATGAAGTCTTGATGATGGAGCTGACATGGGGATCAAATGAGAGGGTGGGGTCCAGGATGAAGCCAAGGCTGCGAGCCAGGGGGGAGGGGGTGATGGTTGAGTCATCGATGATGAGTGTGATGGGTCCGGTTTTGCTGTGGATTTGGTGCAGACGAGGACGCGACCTCTGTGCTGGTGCACAGACATTGTGCTGATGTAGATCTGGGTATCGTCTGCGTAAACATCTCCGTGGAGAGGTGTATGCAGCTTCATAGCTCCACCAGGTCTCCATCCCTCCCGTCTGCCACCTGTGTCTCATTCAGGCTCTCCTGCTGCTCCTCCTCTAGCTTCATTTATGGTAAACATTTCGGCTCACCTTCTCATATCATTTCACTTTATTTGTTGGCGCCTGTCGTTCCAGTGACTTTTTACACGTTGGTAAAACTTCTCTGCAGCGGCGCTTCTTTTGTCCATCACGTTGCCGCAAATAGGCCCTTCGATTTATAACGTTAATTGATTATCTGTGTCTCCTTGCGCATTTGCGTGCACCACTGGCGCTGGTGGGACAATTTTCAATCCAATTGTATTTGTGCTGCGCCTGGAATGTTCGTCGATCCATAATGTTCCATGATCCATGTTAATTTGGATTTAATTTGAGACGCGCTCCATTCTGACAATCTGTAAGGAAATATGAAAGACACAGAAATGAAAGTCAAACTTAACTACAAATTCTTTCTTTAAAGGGCTCCTGAGGACTGATCAGGTGCTCCCAATTGCCCTGATTGCTTTACCTAGACTGGACCTGCGGCTAATTAAGACAAGGGGAAACCACACACACACACACGCACGCGCGCGCGCACGCACGCACACACACACACACACACACACACACACACACACACACACACACACACACACACACACACACACACAGCAGGCCCTGCAAAGCAGAGGGCGGTCACACTGATGACACCATCATTAGTTGTGTTTCCATTACAGTTTTTCGCAAAATAATAGCGATATTTCTACAATTGCGACTTGCAGGTGTTTCCATTGAAGTTGAGTTTGAAGTCAGTGACGGGCCGGCGCACACACCTGAACACAATTACCCCTTACCAGCAGCTGCCACAGTGATTACGCACGGGGATCTGCCCCATATCCCGTCCCCTGCATGCTCAAATCCAACCAATGGTCAATGCAAATCACAACATGAAGTTACAACGCATATAAACGAGCGTGATTATCAATTCAAAAGAAAATGAGTGGCAACATGTTGCTGGCTGCACTAGTGAATGCAGTGAGCGCAACAGAGGAAAAAAAGGAAATAAAACTGGTCCGATTTAGAGATGTAGGGGGAAAAAATTATTTGATTTTTGACTGATTTGGTGCAATAATCAGAATGTCGTGTATTATAACATTGCACCTAAATCACTTCAGTCAGCAGCACCGGTGTGTGCTTTTCATCCCCTCATCTCGCCACTGTGTCAAATGCGCACACACACAGGCAGCCTGTCCCATGGATTCTCTACATAATTCTAATCGATTTCTGCCATAAAAAATTCTCTGTTCTTCTCCCCCGGCTCTGCTTTTGCACAACACTCGTCTTTCTGCTAGCGTTGCCTCAAAGTTTTCCACTTGCTGAGGAGGTTTTGCCACGGCTTATCGAACCCTTTCTCCCTCATTTTCTTTTCATTTTCCGCTCCTTTTCCAAAGGAGAAGATGGGTCACATCATGACGTGCAAATGCGGAAAACGTGTTTCCATTACCCGATTTTTATTGCGATATTTAGATTTTGCGCATTTCTGAGGGTAATGGAAACACAGCTAGTGAGTGCTCGAGTGACACTGGTGACATCACCAATTCTATAACCGAGTGACATCACTGGTGACGTCACCAATTCTATACATAAGTTATATCATCAGTGATTTATGATGCAGTTGAGTGTGTCCCGGGGGGGTGGAGTGTCTTTATCAGCTGTCTGTGTGAATGTGGACTGTATGGAGTGTCTTTATCAGCTGTCTGTGTGGCTGTGGACTGCATGGAGTGTCTTTATCAGCTGTCTGTGTGGCTGTGGACTGCATGGAGTGTCTTTATCAGCTGTCTGTGGACTGCATGGAGTGTCTTTATCAGCTGTCTGTGTGGCTGTGGACTGCATGGAGTGTCTTTATCAGCTGTCTGTGGACTGCATGGAGTGTCTTTATCAGCTGTCTGTGGACTGTATGGAGTGTCTTTATCAGCTGTCTGTGGACTGCATGGAGTGTCTTTATCAGCTGTCTGTGGACTGCATGGAGTGTCTTTATCAGCTGTCTGTGTGACTGTGGACTGCATGGAGTGTCTTTATCAGCTGTCTGTGTGACTGTGGACTGCATGGAGTGTCTTTATCAGCTGTCTGTGGACTGCATGGAGTGTCTTTATCAGCTGTCTGTGTGGCTGTGGACTGCATGGAGTGTCTTTATCAGCTGTCTGTGGACTGCATTGAGTGTCTTTATCAGCTGTCTGTGGACTGTATGGAGTGTCTTCATCAGCTGTCTGTGGACTGCATGGAGTGTCTTTATCAGCTGTCTGTGGACTGTATGGAGTGTCTTTATCAGCTGTCTGTGTGAATGTGGACTGCATGGAGTGTCTTTATCAGCTGTCTGTGTGGCTGTGGACTGTATGGAGTGTCTTTATCAGCTGTCTGTGTGGCTGTGGACTGCATGGAGTGTCTTTATCAGCTGTCTGTGGACTGCATGGAGTGTCTTTATCAGCTGTCTATGTGACTGTGGACTGCATGGAGTGTCTTTATCAGCTGTCTGTGTGGCTGTGGACTGTATGGATTGTCTTTATCAGCTGTCTGTGTGGCTGTGGACTGTATGGAGTGTCTTTATCAGCTGTCTGTGTGGCTGTGGACTGCATGGAGTGTCTTTAACAGCTGTCTGTGGACTGCATGGAGTGTCTTTATCAGCTGTCTGTGTGAATGTGGACTGCATGGAGTGTCTTTATCAGCTGTCTGTGTGGCTGTGGACTGCATGGAGTGTCTTTATCAGCTGTCTGTGGACTGCATGGAGTGTCTTTATCAGCTGTCTATGTGACTGTGGACTGCATGGAGTGTCTTTATCAGCTGTCTGTGTGACTGTGGACTGCATGGAGTGTCTTTATCAGCTGTCTGTGTGACTGTGGACTGCATGGGGTGTCTTTATCAGCTGTGTGTGTGTGTAGGGAGTATCTGCCTCACAGACCTGTTTCCAGTGGATCTATTTATACAAAACCCTCTGGCTCCTTCACGTTTGCCACTTGTCTTTCTGTCCTGTTCTTCCCTCCCTGAGATGTCAAACCCCTCCATCACACCGGCGCCTCATCCGTCTGCACATCACCCGTCTCTCGGTACAACCATCCACGCGTTTCCACCTCCCCCTATTTCCCCCCTCTCATGTTCTGCTTGGGGACTGCTCCGCAGATTCCCAGTCGATCTCATTATAGAGACATTCCAATAGACAGCGAGGGAAACGAGCTACAAAGGTTGTTGCCAGTAGAATAAAGATAACAATGCTCCGTGGCATGAGCGCAGTATCTTTACAGCGTGTTCCTCCTTGTCATCTTCTGACAGTCTCATTCACTGTGAGGTGAACGCCATGAAAGTCATGTGCAGTGATGTGTCCAATAATACAATATTATTGTAAGCTAACTAGGTGTCTTTTTCCCCGCCTCAGGTAGTAAAGATAGCAGATAGTTTGGGGGTACTGGTGCGCACAGACAAACACATACTGGCCTCAGGCTTCAAGGAAGCTACACCACCATACATCCAAGCTGGTTCCTGGGGGTCCCCAGCAAAGAGGGGAACAATTTATTCCATCCACAAGTAACACAATGACACAATATGACTATTTTGGTCATGGGTTTCTTACACTTTCTGTAATAAAACATCTAAAAGCAAAAAATCTGTCTGAGAACGGCGATGTGCGAGACTGTCGTTACATTAAAGACCGCTAGAGGTCGCTGCTAATTCCTGGTTACAGCTCCCGACTCTAGTGTATGCACTGCACCTGCACGCATACACTTTTTTACACTGGGAACGATTGCTTTCGTTCCGTGCGTGCCTCCCCTATCCCCCGCTGGTCAGCTTTCACATTACAAATGTCGTCCATGCCCGGGAACACTTGCCCCCCATACAATAGGTGGCGATATGCACCTAGTTGGCTTGCGATCCGCCAATAAACACAACAAAGAAGAAGAGTAGGCTCATTACATTACCTTTTTCAACATTTGCCAAGTGGATTAAGTGGATAGTATTGGAGTAGATGATCAGTTTATCCTTTGGTTTGGACTTTTGTTTCTGTGATCTACTACAAGAGGTAAATACAAGTTTGTGTGTTGTTTTCTATACAGTGACAAACTTAAAATGTAGCCTGGCATCGCCAAAGCAATTCACCTTGCACTGCATTGCATTTGCAAATGAGCTAGCTGGGAGCTAGCGTCAGGTTCCCAGGCTAACAAAAGGCCGAACCATAGCTGGACGATAGATAGCTGGTCGTCACACAGTAAAGACATAGCAGTCCACTTCAGTGTTTGGGGTACGCTTGTGCTCACACTCAAGTGTACCCCGCCCCGGGCACGCATGAAGCGTTCCCCAGACCACCTTTTCAAGTGGGCCCGGGTCACGGAACACAACGTTCACACTGATCAAACGAACCGGACCTGGGGTCAGTTTGGGGACAAGTGTGCTCGGAAACGGTCCCGGGTGGTCCCCAGTGAGAAAGCAGCCTTACTCACACGACCGCACAACGTCGCATCCGTAAACATTGGTCGTTTTCACCACCTTGATAATCGACCAATGTTGTCGTTTTCCTTGTGAGGACGGGTTGACAAAACACCTCAAGGCTATGAAATGATAGATAAATTAATTTCAAATAAAACCAAGAAAATAAACGAGTCACATGAGTTACTGATCACAGCTCTTATTTGCTGTATAGTTTTGGTTTGTGGTTGCAGTGTTTGGTTCCAATGTGTGGGAAAACCTGATAAGGAGCAAGACAAATCTATACGAAACATAAATCGTGACATTCTTCACACGAGTTTGAACCCGTCAGGATTTACAAGTTGGTGTTTTTAAGCATCAAGTCATTCCAGTGTCTCTCCCCCTCTACCCATGAAGCACAAGGTCAGCTGGGTACGTGTCAGAAAGAGTAAGGGTCCCTGATGGGAAGCACATCAAACACAACATCACTGAGCCTGGGATTATTTATGTGATCATGTCAAAGTCAAGGGCACTGAGAAGACGAGCGAGTCATAAATATTACACCTTTATTTACCACCCCCTACAGTATGTATCCAGCATTGCACGTTCAGCCGTGGAGTGCAAAACAGTACAAATTATTTTAAATAGCTTGAATTTGATCAATTCACACTAACATTCTAGTTCTAACTTAATATGTAAAATGTGTGTGTGTGTGTGTGTGTGTGTGTGTGTTCAAGATAAGATGTAAAATGTGTGTGTGTGTGTGTGTGTGTGTGTGTGTGTGTGTGTGTGTGTGTGCGTGTGCGTGTGCGTGTGCGTGTGCGTGCGTGTGTGTGCGTGTATGTGTTCAAGATTCAAGATTTTTTTCGTCACTCTGTTGTACAAGTACGCACGTGTGAAATTCTTGCTGTGGGCTCCGTTACAGGCGAGGTGCAGTAGGTAAATAGAGCAAAATCACAGCAAACAACAAATATAGCAAACAATATATAACAAACACAACACAATAGGGCAATATAGTTAAATAGGAGATAATGTAAACAGTGTATGTAAGGCATTTGAGGTCAACAGTAAAATAAAGTAGAAGTAATTAAAAAAAAGTATTAAAATAGAATGAGATGGAACAGATAGAGAAGTGTCCAGTGTCCAAAAGTGTCCACTTGTCAGTGGAAGTGTGTGCAAGTGTCAATAGTACCGTGTGCAAATTTCAATAATACAGGTGTTTGTGTTATTTATTGAGGAGTCTCGTTGCCTGCGGGAAGAAACTGTTCCACAGGCGGTCTGTGCGTAGCCTACTTTCGAGACTCTGTATCTTCTCCCTGAGGACAACAGGGAGAACAGGCTGTTGTGCGGGTGGGTCGATCTCCCGGGACTTCTGTGTGTGTGTGTGTGTGTGTGTGTGTGTGTGTGTGTGTGTGTGTGTGTGTGTGTGTGTATGTGTGTGTGTGTGTGTGTGTCTGTGTGTGTGTGTGTGTGTGTGTGTGTGTGTGTGTGTGTGTGTGTGTGTGTGTGTGTTTAGATACTGTATCCATTACAAACATTTGCTTCAACACAGGGTAGAGGTATTGTAGAACTAATACACTGTTTAGCCTCCTTATAGAGCAGGGCTATTCAACTATATTGTTCAGGGGCCACATTGTCAGAAAGCTAAGGGCCCGGGAGCCGGACATTTCTCTGAGCTAATATTATCATCATCAGCGCCACCACATATTTTATTTGTTTTATTTCACTACATTAGTACAGTTGCCTAATCATAGCCTCATGGTCCATGTTTAGATTTTCTTGGTAGCCTAATTATATTTTCTTTTTAGAAACACAAATTAAAATCAATCCACAGATGAAAAATGGAAGCAGGACTTGATTTTTTTTTAATCTGCTGCTAAAGCCTCTGTCATCGAGAGAGGGGGAGTAAGAGAGGAGAGAGGGGGAGGAGAGAGACAGATCGAGAGAGAGGGGGAGAGAGAGGGGGAGAGAGGAGAGACAGAGAGTGGAGGAGAGACATAGAGAGAGAGGGGGGAGTATTAGAGGAGAGAGACAGATAGAGAGAGAGAGGGGGAGAGAGAGGAAAGACAGAGAGTGGAGGAGAGAGACATAGAGAGAGAGGGGGAGAGAGAGAGGGAAGGGGGGGGGGGGGCGGGGGGGGCGGTGAGAGACCCCCAGGACCGGTGCTTGGGCCGGTGTGACTTGATTGGCGGGCCAGATTTGGCCCACAGGCCGCCAGTTGAATAGGCCTGTTATAGAATATTTGAAAATCCATTATTTACTAAATGCGACACACAGCACTCAGTGTATTGGGGTTACCTGTCATTTGAACTGTGCATAATGTTATAGACTGCTATGTCAGCACATTGTAATGTAAATACACAACAGTAAAAGTGCTGTTTGTGTTTACACACAAGTTCCTGCAAAAAAAGTGATTTGAGCGACTCATTTTCACATTTAAATATAGACGAGTAGGCTAATTACTGTTTTCCTTCCCACACAAACTCTCTCTATGAGCTATCCGGGAGAATACGCTCAGTTACTTCTGCATAACTGGTTTAAATTCAAGTCCGATTTGCATTAAATTCAATTGCACTCGCTTAATTTCTTATAAATCATTTTGCCGCTGCTCTCTCTCGCGCTCTCTCTGACCTTAATGAGCCGGAGCACAGTGGACACTAAATCATCCTGGACAGCAAATTACGCTAATCTGACAGCACCTGCAAAGCACCTTCATAACTGCCTGAAACCCTATGTCTGTGTGTGTGTGTGTGTGTGTGTGTGTGTGTGTGTGTGTGTGTGTGTGTGTGTGTGTGTGTGTGTGTGTGTGTGTGTGTGTGTGTGTGTGTGTGTGTGTGTGTGTGTGCGTGCGTGCGTGCGTGCGTGCGTGTGTGTGTGTGTCTTGTATCTCCCAGGGGAGAAGGTCACCACCCAGAATACAATGGGTTGGCAAGGCATTTAGCAGCCATCAGAAAGTGCCTGCCTCTCCTCTCGCTGGAGCCTAAAGGTGAAACTTAATAAGTAGACACACACACACACACACACACACACACACACACACAGACACACGCACGCACGCACGCACGCACGCACGCACGCACGCACACACACACACACACACACACACACACACACGCACACAGGCACACACACACACACACACACACACACACACACACACACACACACACACACACACACACACACACACACACACACATTAATCCACCTTGCCCACCATTCTCTGCTGGGGTGTTTGACCTTTATCAGATGGGGAGTGCTAACACGCTAATAGCGCTGTCCACACTCCAATTAGAGCCGGTAGGAGAATGGCTGAAACGGGCGCAGGCTGCCGCTATGGATCTGACTGAGAGATGGGAATTCCACAGGCCTCCAAAGAGAGGAGGTCAGAGAGAGAGAGAGACAGAGAGAGAGAGAGAGAGAGGGAATAAGGAAAGAGAGAGAGGAGGAGTTAGCGCCCCCTCCAGTCAGTTGTCCTACCTGTATACCTGTTGGTGCTCTATGAAAACCTTCTAATAAATGTTGGGTATATTTGCTCGTCTTCTGATTTGCGCCAAAGATCTTACATTGATCAGAACTGAAGGCTAATAACTTGTTCCACTGACAACATCATGGCTGCTGTGCTCTTGTCAAAAAAGCAGAACAGCTTCGTCTACGGCGGGGGTGAGCGGAAACAGTATGGCCGCCCTGTACCTCCGTAAAAACGTTTGTATATATTTTTATATTATCAAAGCGGCCAACAGATTTCAAAGCTGATGGGCTTAATGGAAAGAGCGTGACTCCAACTGGTTTTAACAGTTGTATCGATTTGGACATTCAGTGGCGTTTTTAGCCTGCCGAGAACGTAGCGAACGCCAGAAGCTAATGCTAGCTATGTATAGCAGTATTTATATATCAGACATGACATATGACATAGCGTTCCATTGAGTCATACGTCATCACCCCTTTTTAGCCACAGCTTTTCTTTTTTTTTTACTTTGAGCACAAAATGAGATTATTTGTAAAAAAAGAATTTTTTTAAAAAAATACTGGTGAACAGTGTGGTTAATCAACAGAACAGGTCATGACTCTGCAACACATGAAATACTTTAAGTGAGAAAATACAGTGGAGGACGGCACGGTGGCTCAGTGGTTAGCACTGTTGCCTCACAGCAAGAAGGTCCCGGCCCCGGATTCGAATCCCGGTCCGTCCCAGGTCCTTTCTGTGTGGAGTTTGCATGTTCTCCCCGTGTTCGTGTGGGTTTTCTCCGGGTGCTCCGGTTTCCTTCCCCCACCAAAACACATGTTAGGGTTAATACTCCTGTCAGTGCTCCTGACCAAGGCAATGGCAAAAAGAACTGGAGTTGGTCCCCGGGCGCTGCACTGCGGCTGCCCACTGCTCCTAGTTCTAAGAAGGTTCCTAGTAGACTAGAGGATGGGTCAAATGCATGAATTCCCCCATGGGGATCACTTTAACTTTAACTTTAAAGGACTACAGTTTGACCCATTGGTCATCGTACTCAATATGTGACAAGGGCATTAGCACCAAAATGGTTTGTTCTAATCCAGGGGTTTTCAAAGTCTGAGACTGTGGGCCTCCCCACAGACAAAACTTGGAAAAAGGAGCCCCCCTCACTCAAATCCTGGATGCCTATGGGATCATGATTATCTTATTTGATCCCATAGACACTCAGCAGTTGAGCCAAGATAGCCTGATATTGCTGTCAGACTACACCAAATACATAGAACATTGGGGAACTAGTAAAAATCCCCCAAACTACTGTATCTCTGAACTATCTCATTAACCAAATCACACACATTTGGGCTATTCCATGTGATCTCCTTTTGATAACTGATGTAATATTTTTTTTCACTTCCAATGACTGAGCCTCCCCTGAAACTGCTTGGAGCCCCCCTGGGGAGGCCCACCTCCCACTTGTGTAAGTAACTGTGTGTAAGCTGCTGGTACCTGAATTTCCTTCGGGATCAATAAAGTATCTACCTACCTACCTACTTTGAAAAGCCCGGTTCTAATCACTTTAGGTGTCAGCTACAGCCATACAGTCTCAAAGTTATATGAAAATAAATACGGTGTCAGGTTTCATGTGTATTGTATGTCTGCATATTGTGTGTGTGTGTGTGTGTGTGTGTGTGTGTGTGTGTGTGTGTGTGTGTGTGTGTGTGTGTGTGTGTGTGTGTGTGTGTGTGTGTGTGTGTGTGTGTGTGTGTGTGTGTGCAGAGCAGGGTGTGGGCAGATTAAACCGAGTGGTGATGTGATATGAGACATGCCAGGTTATTGAACCCTGGCTGATTGGGTGGTAACGGGGATGATTGCTCTGTTCTTTCCCGCCCTCTCCAGCCTCCCCTTGAGCT
This sequence comes from Poromitra crassiceps, assembly GCF_964638095.1. Lineage (NCBI taxonomy): Eukaryota > Metazoa > Chordata > Actinopteri > Beryciformes > Melamphaidae > Poromitra > Poromitra crassiceps. The sequence continues at coordinate 30,177,399 of NC_139630.1, forward strand.
TTATTGGTTTTTCAGACAGTCACACCGAGGAGACAGTCACACCGAGGAGACAGTCACACTGAGGAGACAGTCACACTGAGGAGACAGTCACACTGAGGAGACAGTCACACTGAGGAGGAGACAGTCACACTGAGGAGACAGTCACACTGAGGAGACAGTCACACTGAGGAGACAGTCACACTGAGGAGACAGTCACACTGAGGAGGAGACAGTCACACTGAGGAGACAGTCACACCGAGGAGACAGTCACACTGAGGAGACAGTCACACTGAGGAGGAGACAGTCACACTGAGGAGACAGTCACACTGAGGAGACAGTCACACTGAGGAGACAGTCACACTGAGGAGGAGACAGTCACACTGAGGAGGAGACAGTCACACTGAGGAGACAGTCACACTGAGGAGGAGACAGTCACACTGAGGAGACAGTCACACTGAGGAGGAGACAGTCACACTGAGGAGACAGTCACACTGAGGAGGAGACAGTCACACTGAGGAGTCACACTGAGGAGGAGACAGTCACACTGAGGAGGAGACAGTCACACTGAGGAGGAGACAGTCACACTGAGGAGGAGACAGTCACACTGAGGAGACAGTCACACTGAGGAGGAGACAGTCACACTGAGGAGGAGACAGTCACACTGAGGAGGAGACAGTCACACTGAGGAGACAGTCACACTGAGGAGGAGACAGTCACACTGAGGAGGAGACAGTCACACTGAGGAGACACACTGAGGAGGAGACAGTCACACTGAGGAGACAGTCACACTGAGGAGACAGTCACACTGAGGAGTCACACTGAGGAGGAGACAGTCACACTGAGGAGACAGTCACACTGAGGAGTCACACTGAGGAGGAGACAGTCACATCTTCAAAGCTCACATGATGAGAATTAACCATGGGATCATGATTATCTCAGCAATTGAGCCAAGATAGCCTGATATTGCTGTCAGACTACAGCTACATAGAACATTGGGGAAAATAGTAAAAATCCCCAAAACTACTGTATCTCTGAACTATCTCATTAACCAAATCACACACATTTGGGCTATTCTATGTGATCTCATTTTGATAACTGATGTCATATTTTTTTCACTTCCAATGACTGAGCCTCCCCTGAAACTGCTTGGAGCCCCCCTGGGGAGGCCCGCCTCCCACTTGTGTAAGTAACTGTGTGTAAGCTGCTGGTACCTGAATTTCCTTCGGGATCAATAAAGTATCTACCTACCTACCTACTTTGAAAAGCCTGGTTCTAATCACTTTAGGTGTCAGCTACAGCCATACAGTCTCAAAGTTATATGAAAATAAATACGGTGTCAGGTTTCATGTGTATTGTATGTCTGCATATTGTGTGTGTGTGTGTGTGTGTGTGTGTGTGTGTGTGTGTGTGTGTGTGTGTGTGTGTGTGTGTGTGTGTGTGTGTGTGTGTGCAGAGCAGGGTGTGGGCAGATTAAACCGAGTGGTGATGTGATATGAGACATGCCAGGTTATTGAACCCTGGCTGATTGGGTGGTAACGGGGATGATTGCTCTGTTCTTTCCCGCCCTCTCCAGCCTCCCCTTGAGCTTTATTGGTTTTTCAGACAGTCACACCGAGGAGACAGTCACACCGAGGAGACAGTCACACTGAGGAGACAGTCACACTGAGGAGACAGTCACACTGAGGAGACAGTCACACTGAGGAGGAGACAGTCACACTGAGGAGACAGTCACACTGAGGAGACAGTCACACTGAGGAGACAGTCACACTGAGGAGACAGTCACACTGAGGAGACAGTCACACTGAGGAGGAGACAGTCACACTGAGGAGACAGTCACACCGAGGAGACAGTCACACTGAGGAGACAGTCACACTGAGGAGGAGACAGTCACACTGAGGAGACAGTCACACTGAGGAGGAGACAGTCACACTGAGGAGACAGTCACACTGAGGAGACAGTCACACTGAGGAGGAGACAGTCACACTGAGGAGACAGTCACACTGAGGAGACAGTCACACTGAGGAGGAGACAGTCACACTGAGGAGGAGACAGTCACACTGAGGAGGAGACAGTCACACTGAGGAGACAGTCACACTGAGGAGGAGACAGTCACACTGAGGAGACAGTCACACTGAGGAGGAGACAGTCACACTGAGGAGACAGTCACACTGAGGAGGAGACAGTCACACTGAGGAGTCACACTGAGGAGGAGACAGTCACACTGAGGAGGAGACAGTCACACTGAGGAGGAGACAGTCACACTGAGGAGACAGTCACACTGAGGAGGAGACAGTCACACTGAGGAGACAGTCACACTGAGGAGACAGTCACACTGAGGAGGAGACAGTCACACTCAGGAGGAGACAGTCACACCGAGGAGACAGTCACACTGAGGAGGAGACAGTCACACTGAGGAGACAGTCACACTGAGGAGGAGACAGTCACACTGAGGAGGAGACAGTCACACTGAGGAGACACACTGAGGAGGAGACAGTCACACTGAGGAGACAGTCACACTGAGGAGTCACACTGAGGAGGAGACAGTCACACTGAGGAGACAGTCACACTGAGGAGTCACACTGAGGAGGAGACAGTCACATCTTCAAAGCTCACATGATGAGAATTAACCACTGGGGCCTCTGGCTTCTGTAGGCTTATTGACCGTAGGGTTTTCTTTTAATATGTTATTGTATGTTTTTATTCTATTGTTTTACATTGTATATTTTTATTGTATTGTTTTATATTGTATGAACAAGGGACTGGAGATGTAAAATAGCAAAAGCTATAATCTAGTGCAATGCAGCTTTTCTCTTCGGAGATTAAAGCTTTTTTTGTACGTTGTCCCTGAAATAAACTTCTAAATAAAATAAAAAAACAGTGAGGAGACAGTCACACCGAGGAGACAGTCACACTGTAGAGACAGTCACACTGTAGAGACAGTCATACTGTAGAGACAGTCACACTGTAGACACAGTCACACTGAGGAGACAGTCACACTGAGGAGACAGTCACACTGTAGAGACAGTCACACTGAGGAGGAGACAGTCACACTGAGGAGACAGTCACACTGAGGAGACAGTCACACTGAGGAGACAGTCACACCGAGGAGACAGTCACACTGAGGAGGAGACAGTCACACTGAGGAGACAGTCACACTGAGGAGACAGTCACACCGAGGAGACAGTCACACTGAGGAGACAGTCACACCGAGGAGACAGTCACACCGAGGAGACAGTCACACTGAGGAGACAGTCACACTGAGGAGACAGTCACACTGAGGAGACAGTCACACCGAGGAGACAGTCACACCGAGGAGACAGTCACACCGAGGAGACAGTCACACTGGAGACTACAAAACCAATAAAAAAAGAATTGTAAAAAACGAAAATACACGAAATACACATGGCCTCCGTTGCCCCTCCCACTGCACCGTGGTGCCCTGAGATCCCTAAGGCCACCTTGGCAGTGCCCTGCTAGCAGACTGCTACTGTCAGTTACTTTAAAAGCGTCAGTGGTCTCAGTTGAATGTAGCTGCTCTATGCAAAGCATGTGTGATTGGCTCATTTGAACACACATTTCAGAAAAGTTGCAAAGGCCAAATGACCTTGCCTCTAAAATGATGAAATTCCCACCCTGATTGTCACAAAGGAAGCGTGAACATTTGCATGGGAACTATAGTTGCTTGAATATTTGTCTTGAGAGGTATGATCTATCTGTCAACATTATGAAATGGGCTGCGGAGGTTTGTTGAAGCATTTCATCCTGTACACAAAATCCCCAATATCCGTTTCCCAGATGGAAGTGGGGGAAATGGAAATGAGAAAACGAAGAATGTGAGCAGAGGCGTTATCTTGGGGAAATGTATGTGGCAGGTTGGTATTATAGCATGTAACCAGTATGGAGGCTAAATGTATGTGGCAGGTTGGTATTATAGCATGTAACCAGTATGGAGGCTATTCAGCGGAAACCTGAAGAAAAACGCAAAGCACATTGGGGCAACAATGGGACAGATGGATCGGCACGCATGTAGAAGCAGACAGCTTAAATTGGCTTCTAGAGTGTTTCTGTAGACACGTTGAGGCATAATGGGGGAAAAATGCAAAATACTAAAAAATCTCTCTGCATCTTTATCTGTATTTATGGGTAATAGTGGATACCAGCCAACATGTTAATGCAACCTTCCTGTGCTGAAAGGACCATTTCACAGCAGTATACCCTTAGCTCTGATTCAGCCCTGTCACACAGCAGTGTACCCTTAGCTTTGATCCAGCCCTGTCACACCACAGTATACCCTTAGCTCTGATCCAGCCCTGTCACACCACAGTATACCCTTAGCTCTGATTCAGCCCTGTCACACCACAGTATACCCTTAGCTCTGATTCAGCCCTGTCACACCACAGTATACCCTTAGCTCTGATCCAGCCCTGTCACACCACAGTATACCCTTAGCTCTGATCCAGCCCTGTCACACCACAGTATACCCTTAGCTCTGATTCAGCCCTGTCACACCACAGTATACCCTTAGCTCTGATCCAGCCCTGTCACACCACAGTATACCCTTAGCTCTGATTCAGCCCTGTCACACCACAGTATACCCTTAGCTCTGATTCAGCCCTGTCACACCACAGTATACCCTTAGCTCTGACCCAGCCCTGTCACACCACAGTATACCCTTAGCTCTGACCCAGCCCTGTCACACCACAGTATACCCTTAGCTCTGATTCAGCCCTGTCACACCACAGTATACCCTTAGCTCTGATTCAGCCCTGTCACACCACAGTATACCCTTAGCTCTGATTCAGCCCTGTCACACTGCAGTATACCCTTAGCTCTGATTCAGCCCTGTCACACCACAGTATACCCTTAGCTCTGATCCAGCCCTGTCACACCACAGTATACCCTTAGCTCTGATTCAGCCCTGTCACACCACAGTATACCCTTAGCTCTGACCCAGCCCTGTCACACAGCAGTATACCCTTAGCTCTGATTCAGCCCTGTCACACCACAGTATACCCTTAGCTCTGATTCAGCCCTGTCACACCACAGTATACCCTTAGCTCTGATTCAGCCCTGTCACACCACAGTATACCCTTAGCTCTGATTCAGCCCTGTCACACCACAGTATACCCTTAGCTCTGACCCAGCCCTGTCACACAGCAGTATACCCTTAGCTCTGATCCAGCCCTGTCACACAGCAGTATACCCTTAGCTCTGATTCAGCCCTGTCACACCACAGTGTACCCTTAGCTTTGATTCAGCCCTGTCACACCACAGTGTACCCTTAGCTTTGATTCAGCCCTGTCACACCACAGTGTACCCTTAGCTCTGATTCAGCCCTGTCACACCACAGTATACCCTTAGCTCTGATTCAGCCCTGTCACACCACAGTGTACCCTTAGCTCTGATCCAGCCCTGTCACACCACAGTATACCCTTAGCTCTGATTCAGCCCTGTCACACCACAGTGTACCCTTAGCTCTGATTCAGCCATGTCACACCACAGTGTACCCTTAGCTCTGATTCAGCCCTGTCACACCACAGTATACCCTTAGCTCTGATTCAGCCCTGTCACACCACAGTATACCCTTAGCTCTGATTCAGCCCTGTCACACCACAGTATACCCTTAGCTCTGATTCAGCCCTGTCACACCACAGTGTACCCTTAGCTCTGATTCAGCCCTGTCACACCACAGTGCACCCTTAGCTCTGATCCAGCCCTGTCACACCACAGTGTACCCTTAGCTCTGATTCAGCCCTGTCACACCACAGTATACCCTTAGCTCTGATTCAGCCCTGTCACACCACAGTATACCCTTAGCTCTGATCCAGCCCCAAAGGCATTGCAAGTGGGCCGCCAAATCATTTGCAAACATTCCGATCTTTATGAGAAAAAAAACTGTATTATCATGTATGTGAATGCATTTCTCTTACATTTGTCGTACCAGCAATTAACTAAAGTTTTATTATTTTTGTACCCCTACATTTCCATAGATGTAGCTGTAAGAACATAAATCAGACAATGAATGTTAACTCATTCACCGCCAATGACGTCTTTGACGTGTTATCAGCAATGGCCTTCCCCGCCAAGGACGTGTTTGACGTGTTTTTGTTTTTATTGGTGCAGCGCCTGCAGCAAACACTTGCCCAGCCTGTCACACAGACACAGGTCCCTGCCTTCAAAGGGTAGCCGACAGCACGCGATCAAACACATACCGCAGCTGTTGTTTTGAAATTGAGCAAGAGGGAAAGCAGAGAACGGGTAACGCTTCCTTGTGCAGACAGGAGAAACGCCATTGAAACGCCGAGCTGGAGTCGCCTTCCTCTGTGCCAGCCAGGAGAAAACGGGAGAAAGTAATCAAGAGATGTGTTTGATCATCGGAGGAATGAGGAAATGATCGATCAGTTTGCGAGGGCGGTGAGGACGTGTTGAATAGCCGAGGGGAAAACGGGAACGATCATAGATATGACAGGGAGACATGGACGAGGACGGTGTACCAGAACAAATCAAAATAAACACAGGAACAGCTAGGCAGCAGCGGGCAGAAGGCACTCACAGCAGCCCGCTGTCCTTCTCAAGAGCTCTTCAGTTGGTTCATGAAATCGCTGGGCTGCTCGCCCTCCAGTGTTGCTCCTGGCCAATCCCAGCGCCACAGGGCGTGGTTATTGCTTATCCTATGTTGGGTTAGAAATCTAAAAGGGGGATCGTGTGTGTGTGTGTGTGTGTGTGTGTGTGTGTGTGTGTGTGTGTGTGTGTCTGTCTGTCTGTCTGTCTGTCTGTCTGTCTGTCTGTCGGTGTGTCTGTCTGTCTGTCTGTCTGTCTGTCTGCACACTCACACCGAGTAAACTGTATTGTTGAATGTAAAAAAAAAGCACTTCATGTGTGTATATATATATATATATATATATATATATTTTTTTTGTCATTTGTGTCCTAACGAATAATATTTACATGTCTGATGTCAATACAGTTCAAAATAAAAGAATTGAGAGTGAGTTATGCCTGAGATTGTGCCCTTTTACAAAAATGCTTTTTTCTCCCTTTTCTCTTCCCAGACAGGCTTTTTTGGTGAACATGGGGTGTATAAAAAGGGTTATAAGTAGAGTACAGAACATGCTAAAAGCTAACTTTCTTTTTGGGGGTGAAAGTAGAGACTTAGATCTTCATTTCGAGGTATTGGACATCACTGTAGTCCTAGTACAGAATTTACTGTGGGTCTTGAAAGATGACCAAACATTATGGAAATACTTGGCCTGTGCCAAAAATGCCAGTCAGATATTGGCAGTGAATGAGTTAATGAGGTGTAATAATAATTAATTTCCCCCAAATTAATGGCGACCCACAGGCACACACAATTAACATTAAACTTAAATACAGAATGAGAGACATTTCTGATGGTATGGAGCTGGGATTTGCCTGAACAAGTCAATTATCTTCCCTCATTATTCCCGCGAGGATACACCTGGCAAGGAAGGAGACATGTGGACATGTGGTTCAATGCTGACCTCTAGCGTTCAGCGATGTCATTACAGCAACAAATCAAAGTTTGGCCCTTTCTCTGCTGCGAATGTCAGTGTCACCGGTTGAAAGCAGGGAGTGTTGACGAATCCTCAACAACAAATGTTATATCTTGTCCAGCTCAGTGGCCTTGTGGTCTGAGTGTCCGCCATGAGACTGGGAGGTCTCGATCCCTGGCCGAATCATACCAAAGACTATAAAAATGGGACCCAGTTTCCTCCCTGCTTGGCACTCGGCATCAAAGGGTTGGAATTGGGGGGTTAGATCACCATATGATTCCCGAGCACGGCGCACACCGCTGCTCACCGCTCCCCCAGGGGATGGGTCAAATGCGGAGAACAAATTTCACACATTGTGTGACAATCAGTGGGACTTCACCTTTACTTGTCTATCCAAATTTTTTGATTGATGGACCTTTTTGTCTTTGCCATTTAGCCTTTATTAGGTAGAAGAAAGTGAAGAGACGCAGTAACATTTCGGGACGACATGTGACAAAGGTCCAGGATGCTCAAGAATCGTTGATTTCTTTTCATATTGGTGGCCATTTGCCTTATGCTGACTGCCAGCTGAACTTTATGGTTTACTCACCTTTTTATTCAATAATACATCATTGGTTAGGAGGCTAAAAGAACCCAAGTCAATTCAACCCATTATAATAGCTTGCAATTGCAAATGCCAGTGGCAGATGATGGGGACAGAGTCACAGCCTACACTATTTGTCACTTGCTATAGGTTGAGTGAAAGTTATGCCACATTGAAGTTACTCCCTTTCCCCCACTGCACAGTTATCTAGAGGGCACGCAATCATGAGCGGCAGGCAAAGTGGAAGAACTTGAGCAATTACTGCTCTTAACCCATTGATACCTGATGCAGCATTTGCGTGTATATCCCTCATTTGTGTGCATATCCCTTTAAGACCGCGAACCGCGTTAACGTGGTTCGCGGCCTTAAAGGGATACACACACAAATGCTGCATCAGGTATCAATGGGTTAAGCACCATTATTCAGTCCCATCCAAACCCATCTCTGTCTTTTTCACTGTTCTCATATATCGCCGCTTTCAACGGCAATCAGGCGAATGCAGACGGCTATACGATTCACTGGAGCAGGCGGGCTGGGTTAAGCCTGGTACACACATAAAGATTTTCTAAATCTTAACAGATTTTTTTTTATCTGTGAGAGACCCCACACATGAAGATAAAAAAATCATGGATTGAACCGTTTTGATCGTATTGTGTGTGGTGTGCTCCGATATTCCCAATACAGCACACCACATACATAAAGGTCTGTCCTACGACAGTCTAGACTAGCACACATGGGAAAAATATGACCTGCATGCAGTCATGTTGGGCAAAATGCGACTCAAAGAAAAACAAAACGACCTCCAAAAACTCAATAAAAGGCAGAATTATGTTAATAAATCTCATCTGCTACAGCCATTGGATTTGTATCACTATTATATCAGGGGATTAACAAGAAATTAGCAATCGCAACGGGAGAGAGGGTTAAAAATAGGGAGACTCCTGCGAAAGTTGGCAGCTATAATCTCCAATGTGTGGCCCTTCGCTTACTTGATGGAAGTCAGTATGGCCCTCAGGAAAAAAAATGGGCCCACCCCTCCTCTAGACTAGTGTCGTCCCCCAAGCCAGAAATCTTGCGTGATCAAATGTGATCTAATGTAGTACCCTGACTGACCTGTAGGAGGCAGCCATGTGCGACAGGGCATATAAACTGCCGGAGAACGAAAAGAAGAAGACGCGTTAAACCAAACAGAAGAAGAAGAAGGAGTGACGTCTTCTTCCTTATTTTGTTGTGCTTCGGGAGTTGTCGGCTTTCCCCACAAAACACAAGAGGACTTTCATCGTAAATATTGAACAGGTTTAATATTTACGATCGTCGGCCCCGACCATTTTCCAAGCAGATGGTGGGGAGAAATGGACACACCTCACATCACAGGATCATCTTGTAGGATCATCTTTAGAGCCATCAGATGATCGGGCGTTTGCTGTCCTTGGTGGGAAGGGGGGAAATCGGGCCAAAATCAGCCAGATTATCTTTATGTGTGTACCAGGCTTTACGGGATGAGAGAGAGAGTGCAAAAGGATGGAGGGAGGCCAAGGAGAATATAGAACAGTGGCTAACAGTGAGTATTCTCCTTTCGACTATATTGAGGGTTTGGATCCCTCTGGAAACTCATGTATTGTTTGCAAGTGATCCAGGCCACAAGGAATGTGATTGGAGAATTGCCAGAGATGAAAGAGAGAGAGAGAAAGAGGGGTAGTAGGAGGATGCAAATCAAGTCGAAGAGACAGGGCGGAGAAGGAAGCGGGTGTGATGTGTTGCATTCAATATTCACCCATAGGACGCACGCTAGCACACACACACACACACACACACACACACGCACGCACACGCACACACACACACACACACACTCACGCACGCACACGCACACACACACACACACACACACACACACACACACACACACACACACACTCACACTCACACAGCAGCTTACCATTGAAAGCCATTTACCATTGTATCACCCGCCCTGTCGCAGAGAGTGATGGCTACAGTTTCTAGGTAAGAAGATATCAAAGGTAGAGTATGAGGAAATCAAAGAGAGGGTGTTCATTATAGGGGGAGATGGAGACGGAATCTTACTGCTTACTACACTGAGTGAGATATATTAAGGCACAAGAATATCTCTGTGACAAAATTTGTAAAATAGACTTCTTCCCAGACAGTCAGTGGTGAAATTTTAATCCAATTCAGTGCAATAAAGCACCTAGTGAAATTGAGAGGGAAGCGATAGAGAAGAGAGAGAGAGCATCAACCTTCTCCTTTAATTGGGAGTTGGCCCAATGATTGGGAAAGTAATAACATAGTAAAAGTGAGACAGACGCAAGGACGAGACTGAAATGTCTGTATATTATGCCTAAAACATCTGTATACTGGTCTTTTATTATGCCTAAAACATCTGTATACTGGTCTTTTATTATGCGTAAAACATCTGTATACTGGTCTTTTATTATGCCTAAAACATCTGTATACTGGTCTTTTATTATGCCTAAAACATCTGTATACTTGTCTTTTATTATGCCTAAAACATCTGTATACTGGTCTTTTATTATGCCTAAAACATCTGTATACTGGTCTTTTATTATGCCTAAAACATCTGTATACTGGTCTTTTATTATGCCTAAAACATCTGTATACTGGTCTTTTATTATGCCTCCACCGGCGACAGCCATGGCCAGAGGCATAATGCTGTCGGGTTGTATGTACGTACGTTAACGTGATATCTCAGGAACACCTTGATGGAATTTCTTCAAGTGATTCAAACCTCCACTAGGACCCAAGTTGGTGGTCAAAGGTCAAGGTCACTGTGACCTCATAAAATACATTTTTGGCCATAACTCAAGAATTCATAGGCTAATTATGACCAAATTTCACACAAAATGTCTAATAGGGTGAAATGATGAAGTGATGACATTTTATATCCAAAAATGCAAAGGTCAACTTGACTGTGACATCATAATGTTTTGCTTCCTGCTGTAGCTGAGAAAGCGTCTTGGGACATTCTTCAAAAACAGCTGAAGTGCTGTCACTTACTTTTGCAGACACCAAAATCATTTTTGTTGACCTAATAATCACATCAATGATATTGATTTGGACCGCAGGATACTTGTATGAGTCCACACACTTCACTTCCTCTGCCTGGATGACAGCCAGCACATTGGGTGTGGCCTCCTGTTCCTCTGGTAGTCCACCACAAGCTCATTGGTTTAGCTGATATTGAGTTTCAGGTGATTGTCATTGTGCTGCTCTCTTTCAATCCTCTAGTCTGTACTCCTCTGTATGTTTTATGAGTCTGGACAGACATGATGTCAACTGCAATTCGGTGGCAGAGCTGGAGGCATACAACCATGCAGCAGTTATTTAAAAAAAAATATATATATAATATGGGGAGTATTTGTCAGGGGAAATATTGAAGAAGTTCAGAATAGGTGTTTAAAATACAAACACAGCACTTTGTGAAGGAAGTTTTTTTTCCACTCGGACACATCATCACACACTGTGTGTGTGTGTGTGTGTGTGTGTGTGTGTGTGTGTGTGTGTGTGTGTGTGTGTGTGTGTGTGTGTGTGTGTGTGTGTGTGTGTGTGTGTTCAGGTTACTTAGCCTTCACAATCTGGAAGGACAATGTATTCAATTTACAAACTAATTCCAACCATCAACCATTATTCCAACATGCAAAATTAGACTTGTGTAAAATAAGTGTACAAATATGATAGGCTCTACTTTGTAGGATCAAATAATCAGGTCAGTATAATCCCAATACATGTCATCTGTTTCTCCTCAAATGTGCTTTGAAGTGCACATGATTGGTGGAGAAATGAAAGTCGAGAAAAAAAGAAGCAGTGTTTGACAGGGCAGTTACTTAGCTCTAGTTAGTAGCTCTATGGAGGTTTGTGCAGTGAAAAGGAAACAAAATGGCCACTAACAAGAGCTTGTGTGATGTCAAGTGGGTGAGCTTGTAGCTGTCTATTCTAAACCACATGCAGCAGCTCAACATGAGCTGTGGTTGCTGGTCGGCCACATATCCGGTTCAGAGCACGCTGGCATGAGTAGTTGGTTGCCGCTTCTCTCTGAGGTAAACTGTTTGTTGCAAGAATGTATCATTTATCTCGCAGGACTCTACGTCAATTGCATTGTTTCTTTTTTTGGCAATTTTATCTATTTATTACTTAATTATTTATTACTTACTTATTTTATTACTTATCACTCTCATCTTCTTCAGAAGCAAAAATTATTAGAACTTAAAGTGGCACATTTACAGAGCTAGAGGATTGACTATATAAATACACTACGTACTGTGCACAAAGCCAGAAAGCAGCAGCTACATAGAAAAGTTCAGAGGGGCAGTGACCTCACACAGGTTCCAACCCAACGGAGCTACTGCGTAGAATCTGGCCCACTAAATCGGAGGTATTTTGGTCTGCACATTTAATATAGCTCAGTGAAAGTAAACACACACACACACACAGGCTTTCAGGTTTTTTATTCAATTTACAAACTAATTTCAACCATCAACCATTATTCCAAGATGTGTAAAATTAAACTATTATGTAAAAACATCAATCACATCATTACATGTTTTTTTTACATTATTACAACTGTACAAATATTATTACTTTGTAGGATAAAATAATTAGGTCAGTATAATCCAATTACATGCAATCTACATCTATTTCTCCCCAAATCTGCTTTAACTGTAAGCACACATGACTGGTGGAGAAAATGAGTCTTAACAAAATGTAAGGCCGTGTGTGACAGGACTGTTACAAAGGCTTCGCATCAACGCCAATTTGCTGGCCGGCCCCCGGAGCATAGTCTGGGCCTCCGGGCCCAGCTGGGTCCCTGGACGCTGCTCCTGGATTTATCGAGAGTGAGGAGGACATCATCACCGCGCCGATGACATCACAATGGGATATATGACATCATGTGACACATGTGATGTTCTTGTCCAATGATAATGTAAGTACAGCTAAAAATATATAACATAGTGTGTACTGTGAAAAGAAAATAATTAATTATTATTAAATTATTTGTATTTGTTATTTATTAGTTTTTATTCACTGAAATAACCGTAATATTGTCCCTAGGTTGTTCAGATCTTGGACTCACTTTGTTTTAGCAAATATGGGGTTAAATATTTAGACCAGCCTCCACCGGCAAATGGTATTTGATTGACAGCAAGCCAGCAAGCAACCCGACTAGTCATGACATGGGGATGACAATTTTGATGACAGGTGTCTTAACCAATCAGAATTTTATTGAGTTGTGGTGTTAGCCAATCACAATTAGTTGTGGGTGGGATATTTCGAGGGATTCGCGAATCCAAGCCAACCAGGAGACTAGACGGACGACAAGGAGGGAGGAGTTTATGATCATGTGGTTGTGACATGCATGGGGTTGTGATGAGGAAATGGGCGCGCAGCGGTACTTTTCAAAGGATTTAATCTGGAGCTGTCAAGCTATATTTTCGCCATTTCCAGGCTAGCTTGGAGGGCTTGCTTGTTGCTTTTCAAGACAATGGGGGGTTTTGTCATCAAGTGAACGTCATTGGTAAGTTAAAACATTCTTTTTTATTGCTGGTGGCGCTGGGTGCTGGGGCAGCTGATGTCGGTGGGCAGCATGGACCTATGGGCAGGGGGAGTTTTGGACCCGTCTTCGGGTTTTAAAGTTCGTTGTGCTTGTAATTTCGGAGCCTTTCTGTGTATTGAGCTAATTGTTAAACTGTGGTTGGTTGTGTTACTGACAGACTGTAACGATACAGCGACCTAAAGAACCTGGCTGTGTGTTATGGGATCAGGGTAACTACGTGCGTAGCCATTTAAGAGAATGGGAGGTGCTAGTGGTTTTACGTAGCGAGTGCGTGGTGGAACGGGAGAGAGCGAGTGGGCGTGTGTGTGCGTGGGTGAGACCGCGCTCAGCAAGACAAGGAGGAGGCTGCGTGTGAATGAATGAGCGGACAAGTCTAACGTTAATAGCAAAGTTAGCACGTAACATAGAATAATAATAACAACTGTACTGTACGGAAGAAGTGGTCGGTAATAAATGCAACATCATCTCAAGGCTGAAGGTGTGTCCCGGTGTACTGTTGTGTCTCCCGCTGCTGTGTATTGTGGGTGGTTGGTCCCGAGGCTAGCAAGTAAGCTACTTCGGCCCTGGAGGACAGAGGAAACCTCCCCTGTGCTTCTCGACTACGGTCTGGGAGCAGAAGCAGGAAAGATCTTCCAACACTGGCGACCGCGGCAGGACGTTCTAACGTCCAACAAGCAGCAGTGGTGAGCACAAAAACAGTGAAATAAACCGGGACAATTACCAAGCCCACCTGGCTAAAAGCTAGCTACCAGGGGTGCTAACTGCTAATTGCTAACTGCTAAGAAGACCACGTGCGATGGTACGCATACTACGCAACGGAAAATGGCCGTCGCTGAACGGGGGGAAGGAGCTTATACTGGGTCCCCTTATAGTGGCGTTCAGCTCGATGCTGGCGGGCATGGAAGCCCGTGTGTTAAAGGAGGTCGGACGGCTGTTGGAAGCCACGCCTGCCTGGGCAGAGGAGCTGATGCGGGCGCTACGAGATGTCACGCAGCGTGTGGACTTGCTGAGCGCGGTGGTGGCGCAGCGTGGTGCACGGCCGGAGGAGCCGCAAGAGAGACTGTGCTGGACATGCAAGGAGCCGGGGCACCGAGCGAGGTGGTGTCGCAGCGGTCCCGGGGAACAGACCAGGTACGCGGGACAACGACCTGGACAGCAGGGAGCCTGCTGGGCATGCGGCGCGATTGGACACCTGGCTAGAGAGTGTCAAAAGGCTGTCGGAGATCGGAGGACAGCGGGAGAAGAGAGACGTGCAGGCGGCGGGCAGGTGAGACTCTGCTGGACTTGCCGTTCGCCGGAGCACTTAGCCAGAGACTGCACTGAGAGTGTGAGTGGACGGAGAGAAGAGAACGTTTTTCCCGTCAGGAGAACGGTGCTCCAGGGGAACCGCCAGAAGGAAGAGAGAGACATCCCCTGCAACGCTGTGACGGCCGGGGGAGCGACGCTCGTGTCTCCGGGGGAGCGAGAGGGGTTGCCGCCGGAGGAGCCGGCCCAGCCTAGCTGCTGCACACCCCCCACGGTTGCTGCGGAGGTGGAGGTCGCTGTCGTTGGTGTTCCCCCTGCTGTCCTGAACACGCCGCCCCCTGGGGGAGGGGGACAGGAGGACGAGCGAGGGCGACATGGCGAGGGCGACATGGCCATTTGGTCGGTCGAAGCGGAGGAGTGGAAACGCAGGCAGGCGGAGGACGCGGATATCGGTCCGGTGTACACGTGGGTGGTGGCCGGACGCCGGCCCCCTGTGGAGGAGATTCACACGTTTTCCGGTGCCACGAGGGGACTGTGGGATATGTTTGCGAAGCTGCGTCTGAGTGAGGATGGAGTTTTGGAGAGGGGGGAGAAAAGAGGGTTCCAGACGGTTGTACCCAGCTCCCTCCGAGGGCTGGTACTGCGGTGGGCGCACAAGGGCCCCGGCTGTCTCGGGCATCGCGGGCCTGAGGAGACGCTCCGCCGTGTTCGTGGGGGACACTACTGGGGCAAACACAAGGAGGATGTGCGGAACTACTGCAGTGCGTGTGAGGACTGTGGGACACAGGGGGGGAGTCGAGGAGAGTCACCTGGCGGAGGAGTGACCCCACTTGGGGAGTCGAGGGCCCCCAGATCCGGTCCCCCCGGATCCAGTCTCTTAAGCCACGAAGAGACACTCCGCCATCTTCATGCAGTTGGCTTCTGGAAAAATCTTCCGGATATAATGAAAGGAGGAGAGGAGATGAAGGACTAACCCCACTGGGGGTTGGAAGGGAGTCTGAGGATAGTGGGGGTGGTGTCGCGGCGCGACATCAGCGGGGCCCTCGTTCCCAAAGGCCGAACCGCCGGCGAAGATCACCCACCAGGCATGGTGAGTGGGTGGATCACTGAGTTGAACAGTTTGATGGACAGTTGCTGAGTTCAAAGGATAACTCATCCTGACAAGGTGCAAGCCGAGCGCTGCCTTGGTCAGAGGAAGAAGAAATGTTTTGCTGCTGTCCAAATGTTTTATATGTTCTAGAAGAAAAAGAGAAAAAAAAAGCCTTGAGTAGTGGTTTGCATACCACATGTGATGTGATCAGAACTTGAAGCTGTGCTATAATTCCCTGTGAGGGTAATGTTTTTGACTTAAAAGAAGTTTAAGATTGAATTTTCACGCTCGCTAATTTGCTCAAGATAAGCCATAGTCTGTATTATGGGTGTTATGAATGCCTTTGTCATGGTTTATGTCCACTGTGATATATGCTCACTCTAGAAAGCTTGTTGCTGCTACTTAATTAGATAGCACTGAAAACCTGTACCTTTACTATTGCCCACTGTCTTACACCTAGACTGAATGCAATAAGGATTGCTTAAATGCATGTTAACTCATTGAATGCCAATGACGACAGCTGTCGTCAATTCAAATACTGACGTAGAGTGCCAATGACGACGGTTGTCGTCAATTGCGTTTTTTGACGGTGGGACGTGGATCAATCCCTGATACATCTCTGGTACAACTATTGTAGCTATAGACCCCTTATACGCCTACGTCACAATGACAACAAAGCAAGCTGCGCGCGCAACGTGTAGGCAGAAAGCAGTAAGCTTTGCATAGACAGACAGCGAAAACTCTGTCAAAGCCCCGCTGTCAGGACTGCTCTATGCCCATCTGCAACACACAGTTATATTTTAGTTTTAAAATGCAGTTCTCGGCTTACTACCACAGCTTATCGCCTGGTGATAAGCAATGTTATGCATCGAAATTAACGTTGTTTAATGGGACATGTCTTACAGACCCATACGCACTGGCGCTGTCAATTGGCCAAGCCTAGTGGCCAGCAATACATATCGTGCATTCCTTTATAACTGGGGATAGCGTAGATAATTATTCTGTAACTTGCAAAGATATATTGTTATGTTGATAATGCACACAATTCAATGACATTATGTAACGTTACTTGGTCGTTAACTAACCGAGCGATGTGGCTGAGCAGCCTACAGCTACAGGCAGCTTACCTGATTATGAAGAGCACTACAAAGTCGGGCATTTTTAACTCATTCACTGCCAACAACGTATGAACACGTTTTCAGAATCCAGCTGTTCCCTGCCAACAACGTGTTTACACGTTTTTGGCATCGATTTTTTTTTTTTGACGGTGGGTTGTGCATCTAAGCCTTTTACATCTCTTATATAATTATTGGAGCCACCGAACGTTTACAACCCATTCCACCGACCCACTAAGTGGCAACAGTGCTCTCCTTGCTAGAGGAAGGAAAGCATTTTTTTAACTTGTCAAGCCATTCTCAGCCCAGCCATTCTCCTTTTCGCGCTGATTGCTGGCGATGCGGGATTGCAAATTTACATAATAGATTCAGCCGATCTACTATGATCGGGTGATAGATTACAGGTGGACGAACACACTTTGAAACACGCAGCATAAATATGACCAGAATCGCAAAAGCTTCTCTCAACCAAAACTCCAAACGAGTGAGTCCATCCCGACTTCCTCAAACAGCGGCTGTGCAGACAGGCACAGGAGAGCAGCAAAGCACTGACTGGTGACAAGCTTGTCCGCCCACGGAGGGCGGAGTTGAAGCAACTCGAGAGGGAGGGAGAGAGAGAGAGAGAGAGAGAGAGAGAGAGAGAGAGGGAGGGAGAGCGAGAGGGAGGGAGAGAGAGAGAGAGAGCGAGAGGGGGAGGGAGAGAGAGAGAGAGAGAGCCAAAAATGAATGGTTAAAGTGACAGTTCCATCCAATTTCACAAAAAGCCGTTTATCTCTGAATATTCTTTTTCACGCTAAAACCATGCTGTATTCAACTGCTAATGCTTACATAACTACTAACTCTACAAACTAACTCTTTTAGACAGAGAAAGTACACATTCTATTAGTACTTTTGAGATATTGTATGTTCACAAACTCCAAGCTGAAACGAATCCTCGGCTCTTATAAAATGAGCCATAATCCTCAAAAAACGGCTTGGCAGAAGCTATCTACAGCAAAAAAAAACGTCTGGCAGTCAATGTGTTAATGATGTCCTCGTTCCAATCAGTTCAACTTAATAATGACATTATTTAACGTTACTTGGTCGTTAACTAACCTATGTGGCTGAGCAGCCTAGTTTCAGTTTAGGCAGCTTATCTGATTATGAAGAGCACTGCAAAGTCGGGCATTTTTAACGATTTCCTCTTTCGGCTTGCAACCAAAGACACCTACGGTTAGCCTCGCACACACGCAATAGAACACAACACAACACAGTCTGTTACACTATCAACAAAGCAAGGAGTAAAGTTTTACCGAATCCCGTCAACTCATACTGCTTTTAATGCTAACCGTAGGTGTCTTTGGTTGCAAGCCGAAAGAGGAAATCGTTAAAAATGCCCGACTTTGCAGTGCTCTTCATAATCAGGTAAGCTGCCTGAACTGAAACTGTAGGCTGCTCAGCCACATCGCTAGGTTAGTTAACGACCAAGTAACGTTAAATAATGTCATTATTAAGTTGAACTGATTGGAACGAGGACATCATTAAAAATGCCCGACTTTGTAGTGCTCTTCATAATCAGGTAAGCTGCCTGTAGCTGTAGGCTGCTCAGCCACATCGCTCGGTTAGTTAACGACCAAGTAACGTTACATAATGTCATTGAATTGTGTGCATTATCAACATAACAATATATCTTTGCAAGTTACAGAATAATTATCTACGCTATCCCCAGTTATAAAGGAATGCACGATATGTATTGCCGGCCACTAGGCGTGGCCAATTGACAGCGCCAGTGCGTATGGGTCTGTAAGACATGTCCCATTAAACAACGTTAATTTCGATGCATAACATTGCTTATCACCAGGCGATAAGCTGTGGTAGTAAGCCGAGAACTGCATTTTAAAACTAAAATATAACTGTGTGTTGCAGATGGGCATAGAGCAGTCCTGACAGCGGGGCTTTGACAGAGTTTTTGCTGTCTGTCTATGCAAAGCTTACTGCTTTCTGCCTACACGTTGCGCGCGCAGCTCAATGTTGACAAGCTGTATAAGGGGTCTATAGGAGGTCTATAACCTATTTTACAGAACCCTTAGGTGGCGACAGTGCTCTCCACATAACAGAAAGGCAAGGAAAAAACAAAGAAGAAGTCGTTATGGAAACGGAAATCGCATCGCATCCGTATGCATCGATATGCTGAAGCACGTTACTGCAGCTGTGCCTGCAGCAGCCAATCTGCTCCCACAATTGAGCCGCTCTGTGTCGGTTGCGACAGCACATCCGCACATCCACACCGTGGAGTTATTATTCTCAACTGGAAGCATCGTTGCCGGTGACAAACACACGCGGAACGCTGTAAAAAAGCTGCACCCTTCACTGTGCGCACAGCAAACTCAGCAGAGAGCCACCACAGACAGGAGGAGGAGTGTGCAGTTGAGGCGAGGCGGGGCGGGGCGGGGCGGGGCGGGGGGGGGGGGGGGGCACGCAGAGCAGCACGCAACACCCAGACAGACCCAGGCAGCAGGACAGGATTGACAAACGCAAGCCAGAATATCCGATGCCCACCAGCAGCAAATCAAGACCAGCAAGAAGCTGCAACCAGCAGCGCACGCAGGGGCCAGCGCTGCTGGTTGTAGCTAAAAATATTATTCTGCCAAACAAAATTCCCTGGCCTAAACTGTTTTATTGAAGGAAATTATTTTTGAGGTGTGACTACATTAGAAAAGATTAGCTTCAGAGTCAGTGTGTGCTTGAAATGTTTAATTTCACAAAAGGCCAATTATCTCAGCTTCTAGAAAAAAATTGCTGTTTTTGGATGAATCAAGCTATCTTCTCCGGCTCATAACTAAAGAACGGAAAATGGGATCAATAAACTTTTTTTTGCAGATGATAGAATAGAGTCTCATCGTTCTTTGTGCGTGTTCAGTGTTTACATAGTAATATCACACAATATTCTGTGGGCCTCGAGAAATCACTGAAAACGCTCTGAAACTCTGGCACTGGGAGCGTCCGTTCTCCAAAAGTGGCTGGCACTCAATGAGTTAAGAAAAGAAAACATGTTGTATCTACGGTGCTGGAGTGCAATTGTTGTGCTGAAAATTGCTATCCAGAGTGGGGGTAGTGTTATGGGATCAGGGTAACTACGTGCGTAGCCATTTAAGAGAATGGGAGGTGCTAGTGGTTTTACGTAGCGAGTGCGTGGTGGAACGGGAGAGAGCGAGTGGGCGTGTGTGTGCGTGGGTGAGACCGCGCTCAGCAAGACAAGGAGGAGGCTGCGTGTGAATGAATGAGCGGACAAGTCTAACGTTAATAGCAAAGTTAGCACGTAACATAGAATAATAATAACAACTGTACTGTACGGAAGAAGTGGTCGGTAATAAATGCAACATCATCTCAAGGCTGAAGGTGTGTCCCGGTGTACTGTTGTGTCTCCCGCTGCTGTGTATTGTGGGTGGTTGGTCCCGAGGCTAGCAAGTAAGCTACTTCGGCCCTGGAGGACAGAGGAAACCTCCCCTGTGCTTCTCGACTACGGTCTGGGAGCAGAAGCAGGAAAGATCTTCCAACATGTGGAAGACAACTCATAATAGTCGGCCCTCACCAATAAGTAAAAAGGCGCACGCGCACACAAAGACCTCAGACTTGCACATTATATTGCAGGCTATATATATATATTGTGTGTGTGTGTGTGTGTGTGTGTGTGTGTGTGTGTGTGTGTGTGTGTGTGTGTGTGTGTGTGTGTGGGGGGGGGGGGGGGGGGGGTTACGGCATAGAAGGCCCGGTTCTGATAGGCAGGTTCGCCACTGGTACCCTTAGAATATAATGCTAATGCTAAACGCTTACATATTGTAACTTTAAAGCCACCCAAACGGCAACAGATTTCATTTAAGCAAACCCATACTTTCAACTGCTACCCCTGCCGCCCACAGTGCCCCCCCCCCCCCTCCCCCCAAGAGTATCAACACTGTACAGTACACAGACTACAATAGGACAAATCAGCGTGACATCATATTATATATACATATAGACATATATGACATGTAGTGTTAAAGTTGTGTGAACTGTCGCAGTTTTTAAAATGAAGCAAATTTAGTAAAAAGCACAGCCTGCTAGCGCGAGGCACTCAAGGCTGGCTCCATAGGGTAATATAAGCTGCCGTTTGTTTACCAACACTGATCCCTCATATACAATTACATTTTTATCCGGTCTATTTCTGTCATGGTGGGCACCTTCAGACTGACTCTGGTAACTGAGCGAGGGAATAGAGGGAGTCATTTTGGATGCTTTGGAGTTGACTTGGTTCCCAACGTTCAGTCTCCTGAACAGCAGAGTACAGCTGGTCACTTTGGGGTTCTGTGGCTCTGCTCTCTGCACATTGCCCTGGCGGCCTTGGTGGGACGTTGGAGCTGGAAGGTGAATGAGCAGAATCTTCCTTTGGATCTTCAGGTAGCTGCAGCATTGAGTAGAACTCTGCGTTTTGGTGGAACTTTACGTTAGCGTAGAGATCGCTGGTTGGGTCAACTCCAGCAGTGGTGACAGAGGTGTAGACAGGATCGATGGTCACAGGTGGCCTCTGGGTTGGCTGGCCTTCACCTCTGATTTCTTCATATTCACCATTAGCCTTGAACATAGGAGGGAGTGGTCGCATGTGAGAAAGAAAATGAATTGAATAAGTTGAACGAAATAATAAAATAAAAATAATTTGTTGAAACTCAATTATTGTAAGACTAAAATGTTCATGGGGAAGACAGTATTTGTTCTCTGTTTACTCTGTTTGCAATGTGTTTGTGGATATATACTGTATATATATATATTTTTAGATTAAGTTTGTACTCAAAACTACTGTGAGAGTTCTATCAAAAGTGAGCAGTCACCTCCCCAGCATCTTCCTGTGGGCCTCCAGCACTGGACACCACCACTGAAAACATATTGGACAACATGTGTTAATCTGACTGACCAACGCCATCTCCAACACAATAGGAACGTTTTCACAAGAACGGCTGTGAAACGGTTGAATCTCAACGTAAATTGAAAAACAGATGTAAAACATGACGCAAATAAACCAAGTTTGTTTATGTTATGGTTTAGGTTACGGTTCATAACAGTCAGTATACGTCAGGATTACCTCCGCCAAGGAGGTTATGTTTTCCGTGCGGTTTGATTGTCCGTCTGTTTGTCTCTTAGCAGGACTACGGAAAGATTACTGGGCAGATTTTCATGAAACTTGTTGGAAGGGTGTAGCATGGGCCATGGAAGAACCCGTTACATTTTGGAGCGGATCTGATCCGGGTCGAGTCAAGGGAGGGGCCCATAGAGACACTTCATGAAATAGGCTACGCCCCGTTTTTCCTGTGTTGGCCGTGGTTTATGAATGATGACGCTCTCCGCAGTGTCTCTATAGCTACGGACAGGAAGCTTGTAGAGCAGCGGTTACCAACCTTGGGATCGTGACCCCAAGTGGGGTCGCCTGGAATTAAAATGGGGTCGCCTGAAATGTACACTCTTTTTTTTTTTTTACACCACACACAATTTAAAACTACCGAAGCGGATTCAGGTCACACGTGAAAATGTTATTTGAGTTCTGAGTTTTAGTCATGATTCAGGGAATAAAGTCAGCATTCTAAAACAAAGTTAGAATTCTGACTTTAATCAGTCAGAATGTTTAAAGAAAAAGGGTCAGTATTCTCGGGGGAAGGAAGTGTTTTCTTTACACCACACACAATTTAAAACTACCCAAGAGAATTTAGGCCACATGTGATAAATGTATTTGAGTTCTGAGTTTAATGTCACAATTTTGAGGAAAAAGGTCTGAATTCTGAGAGTAAATTCAGAATTCTGAGATTAATGTCAGAATTCTGAGATTGAAGTCAGAATTCTCAGATTAAATTCAGAATTCTGGGGGGGGGGGGCAGAATTATGAGAAAAGACAGTAGACTTCTGAAAAAAAAGTCAGAATTCTGAGTTTAATGTCAGAATTCTCAGAGTAAAGTCAGAATTCATAATCCACAAGCCCAAAAAGGTTTGGAACCCCCCTGTTGTAGAGAGTCAGGCTTTGAGGGGTGGGGGCAGTGGCTAGGTGTATCTGGGTTAGGGTTCTGATCCGACTCTCCGAATGCAATTCTAGGTCAATGTAAGACTGTCATTACATTAAACGAGCACAGCCTCTAGCGTTTACGGCCAAATAAACGTTACCTTAATTTTAAAGCAGTTTTTGTGAAACTATAATGTTTTTGGCCTGTCGAACAACGTTACTGTGCCACAATTTTTGAAGACTTTACTGATGATATGAATGTCATATTGTGTGTGTGTGTGTGTGTGTGTGCGTGCGTGTGTGTGTGTGTGTGTGTGTGTGTGTGTTACTTGATGGTTTTCTGGCAATCCTCCTGTAAAGCATCAGCATGGCCAACAGTAATAACGTTACCATGACGATTAAACCCACAACGAGAGGTGCCACACGTCCTCCTGGCCAAAGAAAGACAGAAAGAAAGGAAGTAAGAAAAAGTGATGGAGGCAAGTCCTGAACAAGTCTAACCCTGTAAGTTTAACAAGGAGTCACTTCGCACTTCAAGCAATGTGATTGAAGGGCCAATGGCGCACAATTGCTCAACTGTGATGTCACTTGGGCAGTTGTGATGTCATTAGTGATGTCACTTGAGCAACTAAATGTACAGTTGCAAATCTGAGGGGTGAGGGAGTCAGAGCCGTCTCGCAGCGAGGGAGGTCGGCATGTTGGCATGAGGGCCGAGAGGTCCGGTAACACGGAGGTCAGATAGGAGAGTAAGATGTAAGGTCTGTGTGTGTTCTGGGCGGATCCCACCAGCGCACTCCCCAAGTTTGAAGTTGAAAGTCGATCTGACGAATGGTTCTTGAGATAAACAACTTTTTGTGTTTGCCAGTAGGTGGCGCTATGCCGAGTCTGTGTGTGTGTGTGGGGGGAGGGAGGTGGTGTGATATCGCCCCGGCCGACGTCACGAAAGTGACACAAAATGCTTTGTGACACAAAACGTGACGTAAATCGTGACTAACAGACGCGCCGACCAACCGACCAGCATGTCCACCAAGGCCATTTTATTATAAGGATGCTCTGTATGGGTATCCAGTTTGAGGGGGTGATTGATTGATTGATTGATTGATTGATTGATTGATTGATTGATTGTGATACAGTATAAAATAATTCATCAGGATATCACAATAAAGTCGTTAAACTCATTTCCATTGTGGTCTTGAGGTCTCGGCTGGGAGGCAAACAGAAAAGGGAATGACACTATTGGTATCCCATTTTACAATGATACACATGAGAAAACATCAATATAGAACAATCAAGAATAAAAAAGAGATACAAACCAACACAACACATGTTTTGCCTTATATGCACCACCCATTGAAATAAATCAATATAATTCAGATGAGCGCACTCCTTACCAGCTGCTTGTTCAGGACTTGTTGTAAGGTTGGTGTCCGATGTCAACACATCAGTAGTTTCTGACTCAAATGCAGACATGGTGGAACTGTTCAGAAATGCAGGTGGCAGAGTAGATCCAAGCATGACTGGTTTAGGAGTTGTCTTGGGACCTGGAAGCATAAACAATACATATTATATTTACTAATCCAAAAAATTTGGGCAAATCAATAATCACTTATTTAAGAAAAGATGATTTGGTCGTATGGGAAATGAGTTACTGGTTTACAATAACTTAACTTGACTAAAAATAGAATAATGAAGAGCATAAACTTACCATCTATAACTTTGAGATTCACTTCTATAAATGAATCAAAGCCAGGCTTCTCCAATCCACAAGAGTATTTCTTAGAGTCCGACTTTTGGAGGTTATTGAAGGTCACATATAAATGTGCTCCACTATTAAGTAAGTATATTCTGTCCTTTCTTTTATCTTTCCCAGGCTTTGCTTTGATGATGATGTCTTTGTATTCTTTGCATGGATGTTGACAAAGATACTTTACAGCTTCTCTTGTGTTTGTCCAAACGTCCCAGTTTGAGCATGTGAATTTCACAGTTTCTCCAACACGGCCCTCTATGTTGAGAGGCTTCATCTCCACAACACTCAGAGCTACAAGAGAAAATCAAGGAAATAGTTTACAATTATTACCTGGAGTTTATCAGTCAACATCTCTACAATATAGTCAAGACAAGTTTATTTGTATAGCCCTAATTCACAAGCATGTCTCTGAGGGCTTTGCAGAGAATATGTCTAGCTAAGCACTATCAATAAACAGAATTAGAGAGAGGGAGAGGGGGAGAGAACAGATAGACAAGCAGACAGACTCACCAGGAAGAAGACAGCAGTAAATGTAGATATTTTTCATAATGACGACTATCAAGAATCGAGTGTGAAGTAATGTCCAGTACTGTAGTTTTCAACAGTCTCTAACCTGCTGATAACCACACAACAGTTTTCTTCCTTTTTACCACGACGGCTCCACCCTCTTCCTGCTTTTAGTATCATAACTCTGATCTATTCATAGAGACACTGCGGAGCGTGTCATCATTCAGAAACCACGCCCAAAACGGGGGGAAACAAAAACTCCCCCCCCAATCCTAGCGTACTCCTATGTTGTGTGCATGGTCGCGTGTTGCACGCAAAGACGGCCAACATAGCTGCGACAGCACGCTCCTGTAGGTTCTCCCTCCACAACATCCGCAAAATCCGTCCCTTTCTCACAAGGGAATCGACTCAACTCCTGGTCCAGTCACTTATCATCTCTCGCCTGGACTACTGCAACGTGCTCCTGGCCGGCCTACCTGCCACCGACATCCGACCGCTTCAGCTCATTCAGAACGCTGCAGCCCGTCTGGTATTCAACCAACCCAAATTCTCTCATGTCACTCCCCTCTTCCGGGACCTTCACTGGCTTCCCATCTCGGCACGCATCAAATTCAAGACACTGGTACTGGCCTACAGGGCAGTACACCAGACAGCTCCTCTGTACCTGCATGGTCAGGTTCCAAACCTCTCACCGCTCCCTTCGCTCCTCCACTAGTGCAGGACGCCTCGCACCTCCTTCGTTATGGGGGCTCAAAAGTCGCTCATCCCGATCTCGACTCTTCTCGTCCCTGGCACCCCAATGGTGGAATGAGCTTCCACCTTCGGTCAGGATGGCTGAATCACTGCCGATCTTTCGGAAAAGACTAAAGACACACCTTTTCAGGCTCCATCTGGGCCCTTCTTGAACTAACTTCTTTCTCTCTCTAAAAAAAAATACTAACTTAACTTTACCACTATTCCTTCAGATGTTGTAGTTATCATAGACTGTGTTGCATAGTTGATCGCTCTATTGCTGACAAAAATGTGTTATTGTAAGTCGCTTTGGATAAAAGCATCTGCCAAATGATGTAATGTAATGTAATGTAATGTAATGTAATGTAACAAAGATATATATACAGAAGATGAACACTCCAACTTACTTCCTTGACAGCTAGATCCACATTTTTCTTCTCGCCAATTCTCAATGGCTTCCTTGCTCGGGAGTACAAAAAAACTTTAATTGTCGAATTTTTACATTTGTTGTCTGCGCAGCCCACCACACAACAGCTTGTGAATGGAGAGTTTCTCCCATGATGGGCGTGGCCTATTTCATGCAGTGTCTCTATTGTGCCTCCTGTTGCCAACAGGTCTAAACTACACACTAAACACGTGTATAAGAACAGCTGGTTAGTTTATTTTCAAAATGTGTTTTACTGATTAGATGCTTCAAATTATAATCAGTAATATAGTCAATAATATAATATACTGGAGAATCCAAACTCTTTTGTTACTTTCAGGTTACGTAGCCTTCACAATCTGTAAAAACAATGTACCGTAGGCTATTGTCAGTAAGTGTACACAATATTATTACTCTGTAGGATAGAATAATCAAGTCAGTATAATCCCATTACATGGAATGTATTTATTGTGTGACAGGAGGGTTACTTGGAAGTGCTGTAGCTCTATGGAGGTTTGTGCAGTCAAAAGGAAACAACATGGCCGCTAACAACAGAGCTTGTTGCTGTGTATTCTAAACCACAGCAGCTCAACAGGAGCTGTGGTCGGCCACATCCGGTTCAGAGCACGCTGCACAAGTAGGTGGTTGCTGCTTCTCTCTGGGGGGGATTGTTTGTTGCAAGATTGTATCTTTTATCTCGCCAGGACTCTGCGCCAATTGCATTTTGCATTTAGGCCTCGCCCGCCCTGCAGCTTGCCAAGCTTGCAGTGCAGCTCGGCCGCTGTACCGAGCCCACACATCGGTGAGGTCGACCACACTGTCGACCTCTGCAGATTAACGGTTATTATATATATGCGGTTCCGGGTCGGGGCGCGGGTCTCATGTCTGCGGGGCGGGGTGGGTTGCGGTACTGATTGGTCATATATGCGGGTTGCCGGGGCGTGGTCGGTATTGCACGTCACGGGGCCGGGTCTTGAAAATCAGACCCGCGCAGGACTCTTCTTTGTGCACATATGAAAATGATGATATATATGATATATGTACTATAGCCTATACAATCTGTTCCACAACAGTGACACACATGGTTTAGATATGAGGCAGGAGTGCAGTGGCAGGTCTGGTGAGTGAGTTCCTCCACCAATAGGCTAAGTGTTATTATTATTGAATAATGAACACAGGTTAGGGTATGGATCAGGCTATAGGTGACTGGCAAGCTGAGCAGGTTAACGACCACGGGTCAGGCTGGCCAATGAAAGAAGAGGCGGAGGCAATTATCCACTTCAAAGGACTAACGTTTCATCCTTGGAGTGGAGTTTGAGGAGCAGAGATCGAGATGAGGCAGGCAGGCAGGTTTGTTTGGTTACACTGATAATCAGCGGACAGGACAAACTGAAATCCTCCTCTCATGCGCAGCGCGCGGGAACGCACGGAGGCATATTAAACATGGACCTGGCTATCCTGAAAAGCTTTGTTTTTAACTATCAAAATTGTGGGGGTTTTCGCCGCACTCGAGAGAGAGAGAGAGAGAGAGAGAGAGAGAGAGAGAGAGAGAGAGAGAGAGAGAGAGAGAGAGAGAGAGAGAGACTCTGGACATGTGGCGTGAGAACATGTGGCGTGAGAATTGTTTGGGCAGAGTGAGCGCGTGAGATTGAGGGTGAAAGAGTTTCAATCAGGAGAGAGACGAGAGACCAGTGAATGAACACAATCATATTTATTACAATTGCTTGATGATGATGATGCATTACATAATATCATGAGAATTAGGTATGGACACCACAGGGAGATATCGAGAGAGAGCTGCATCAGCCCTGAGCCGGGGGTATGTGGGGGAGGAGAGAGCAGGGAAGGGAGGAGGTGGGAAGGGAATGGGAAATGTGGGGGAGGAGAGAGCATGGAAGGGGAGGAGGTGGGGAAGGAGCAGGGGAAGGGGGTAAGAGGAGATAGCAGGAAAAGGGAGAAGGGGGAGCAAGGGAGGGAGAGCGGGGGGTGGGGGGGGAGAGAGCAGGGCAAGGGAGGAGGTGGGGAGGGAGCAAGGAGAAAGGGGGAAGAGGAGAGAGAGCAGAACAGGTAGGATATACTGTGGCTGGGCGATATGGTCATGAATAGTCACAAGGAACAGGGGAATGTGGGGGAAGAGAGAGCAGGGAAAGGGAGGAGGTGGGGAGGGAGCAGGGGGGATGTGGGGGAGGAGGGAGCAGGGAAAGGGAGGAGGTGGGGAGGGAGCAGGGGAAAGAGAAGAGCAGAACAGATAGAATATACTGTGGCTAGGCGTATTGTCATGAATAGTCACAGGAGACAGTAAAATTTAGCAATCAGGTTATGTATTTTACTTATCAGGTGAAAAGAGCCAATGAATAATAATAATGAATTGACACTTAATTTAAATTGAATCCTTTTTATAAAACATCACATCGCACCCTCATTCCCGCAAACACATCCAGTGTATGTTTATGTGCGTGCATGCTGTATACAAGAGGCAGTGCGTGTGTGTGCACGTGCACTTGTGTGTGTGTGTGTGTGTGTGTGTGTGTGTGTGTGTGTGTGTGTGTGTGTGTGTGTGTGTGTGGTCTCTCATGTCAGGTTAATTGTGACAGTGCTGTAGGTATCCTCCATGCTGGCCTGGTTCAGACTTTGATAGATGGACGCTGGAGCTGCATCCTGAGAAAATCAACATTGTTGATAATTAATTAATTAACTAATTAATGATTTGGCTCAACATTTAAAGTATGAAAGGAGAGAGAGAACACAGCTTGGACATGGAGAGGACAGTAACTCTGTAGCTACTGTTGTTACTCAAATAGTTTGGACACTTTGTTGCTGTGGTAAAAGGGGAGTCTTTTGTTATTATTTAAATGTTTTCTTTGTTCTTTACAAAAGCCCCCCCCCCCCTGCCCACTGCTGCCATGGTAGCACAGCAGCACTTTGGAAATGTGGCAGTAAGATGGCTAAATTAGATGAGTAACATCTGTAAATGAGAAACATACATGGCCTCCTCTGTCAGAGGGCGTGACAGTGCTGTAGACTTGGTTCTGATCGGTAGTAGCTGGGTTGAGGGTTTGATAGACACTGTCTGGACCTGCAGTCTGTGGAAACAGAACAAAACTGTTGACAGACTAGTATAAAATATAATAAAACAAAATAAAATAAAATACAGTACAATCAAATCAAATGTGTAGTGCTAAGCTCACTACTGTAGCGGAGAGGCGCAACACCCTTTATAACACAGAGAAGATAAAGTCATCTATATTCTCGTTTTACTATCGGGAATATGGCAAATAGGTGAATCTCCAAAAATGTTGGCATGTTCCTTTAAAGACAAAAACATTTGTATTTGTGGAACTAATTTTTGTGTGACTATACGTCATTTTCTTAGTACTAGGGTGGAGACTCTGGAGATGATGCGCCATGGCTGCAATTATGTAAATCGCAAGCTCCGCGGGCTCCCAAAATTGTGACCGACAGACAGACACCGCCCACCTACCTAGGCACCATTGTGCAACTGTGCGCCATCGGCTCATACTACTGTCACAGTTGCTCGAGTGACATCATTGATGACATCACAACTGCGTGAGTGACATCAGAGTTGCTCCAGTGACATCACTGATGACATCACAGTTGCTCAAGTGACATCACTGATGACATCACAGTTGCTCGAGTGACATCACAATCGTGACTGACACCGCCACAGACACCACTTAGCCAATTTAAGGTGCAATCTTTTCAAAGTTTGATCTTGAAGTAATCCAAAAGTAATCAGATTAGATTACAATTGTTTTGTTATCCAAGTTACTTGGATACTTGTTACTTATTACAAAAATGGTCATGTAATCAGTAACTTGTGAAGTAATCTGGCTAAACTCTGATGTTTTGGAATGCTTTTTGAAAATTAATTTAGCCTTAATTCCTTGGCCTTTAGACATCAAAATATGCTGTTTCAATGAGTGATCCATCACACTGCTATGTTGCTATCTTAAAGGGAACAGTCACCTCCACAGCATCTTCCTGTGGGCTCCCAACACTGGACACCACCACTGAAAACAGATTGGACAACATGTTAAACTGACTGTTTTACGTCTGTGTGTGTGTGTGTGTGTGTGTGTGTGTGTGTGTGTGTGTGTGTGTGTGTGTGTGCATGCACGTGCGTGCGTGTGTGCGCGTGCCTGCGTTACTTTGTGGTTCTCTGGTAATCCTCCTGTAAAGCATCAGCACAGCCGTCAAACTCAATAACAAGGTTACCATGACGATCAAACCCACGACAAAATATGTCACACCACCTCCTGACAAAAGACAAACAGAAAGAAAAAGCAAGTCAGAAAAATGAATGGAGGTAAGTCATGAACAAGTCTATAAGCCCTCGTTCACACCGTACACCAAAGCTACACAGCGCTAATGGCAGTTTCATTCCGGTGTTCTTGTTAACAGGCGAGACCGTTCACACCAGCCGCACGCCACGCCACAGCCACGCTGCAGCGATAGTTTCAACTTCTGTTCTATTTTGCACCCGAGCTGCCAGGCATGAAGTCAATGCAAGTTGTGAGCGGGGGGGCGGAGCCTGAGCAAAAGAGAGTGCTTCTGGTGTGACCGGTTTAGCGTGACACTCAGCTTCTGTTAGCGCTGCTTCTGTATAGCGCCTGGTGTGAAGCGAGGGTAACCCTGAGGCGTCTCTTCACACCTCTGACCACTGTTTCCTCTTCACAGTCTCTGCACTGAATCTACTGTTATCATTTAAACAGGCCTTGCAGTAACTCAGTGAATATCATTACTCTCTGAATCACCTGAAATGTGAGGATATATACAATACAATATCAATACAATACAATATCAATACAATATCAATACAATACAACACAACACTATCAATATTGAATTTGTATCTAGTTTTAGGGGGTAATCATTTGCTGTATACTGTATGCACCAGCCATTCAAATACATAGAATTCAGATGAGCGCACTCCATACCAGCTGCTTGTTCAGGACTTGTTGTAAGGATGGTGGAACTGTTCAGAAATGCAGGTGGCAGAGTAGATCCAAGCATGACTGGTTTAGGAGTTGTCTTGGGACCTGGAAGCATAAACAATACATATTATATTTACTAATCAAATAATGTGGGCAGATCAATAATCACTTGATTATTTGAAAAGGTGATTTGGTCTGCTATGAAAAATGACTAAACATCGAATAATGAAGACCATATACTTACCATCAATAACTCTGAGATTCACTTCAATAAATGAATCAAGCAAGCCAGGCCTCTCCAATCCACAATAGTATTTCTTAGAGTCTGACTTTTGGAGGTTATAGAAGTTCACATATAAATGTGTTCCACGATTAAGTAAGTATATTCTGTCCTTTCTTTGATCTTTCCCAGACTCTGCTTTGATGATGATGTCTTTGTATTCTTTGCATGGATGTTGACAAAGGTACTTTACATCTTCTCTTGTGTTTGTCCAAACGTCCCAGTTTGAGCATATGAATGTCACAGTTTCTCCAACACGGCCCTCTATGTTGAGAGGCTTCATCTTCGCAACACTCAGAGCTACAAGAGAAAATCAAGGAAACAGTTTACAATTATTACCTGGAGTTTATCAGTCAACATCTCTACAATATAGTCAAGTTTATTTGTATAGCCCTAATTCACAAGCATGTCTAGAGGGCTTTGCAGAGGTATGTCTATAAGCAATATCAATCAACATGATTGGATAATCTTAGATTATCCAATCATGTATGCATACAGCAACGACAGTGTTTATGCACAAACTATCTTAAAGCAGACAGACAGGCAGGCAGACAGACACAGATAGGCAGACAGGCAGACAGGCAGGCAGGCCGACAGACAGGCAGGCAGACAGGCAGACAGACAGACAGACAGACAGACACAGATAGGCAGACAGACAGGCAGGCAGACAGACAGACAGACAGACAGGCAGGCAGGCAGACAGACAGGCAGACAGACAGACAGGCAGACAGACAGACAGACAGACAGGCAGACAGACACAGATAGGCAGACAGACAGGCAGACAGACAGACAGGCAGACACGCAGACAGACAGGCAGATAGACAGACAGACAGACAGACAGACAGACAGACAGGCAGACAGATATATAGACAGACAGACAGGCAGACAGACAGACAGACAGACAGACAGGCAGACAAGCAGACAGGCAGATAAGACAGGCAGACAGACAGAGAGACAGACAGGCAGACAGACAGACAGGCAGACAGACAGACAGGCAGACAGACAGACAGGCAGGCAGACAGACAGACAGACAGACAGGCAGGCAGACAGACAGACAGGCAGGCACAGACAGACAGGCAGGCACAGACAGACAGACAGACAGACAGACAGACAGACAGACAGACAGACAGACAGGCAGACAGACAGACAGGCACAGACAGACAGACAGACAGACAGACAGACAGGCAGACAGACAGACACAGATAGGCAGACAGACAGACAGGCACAGACAGACAGACAGACAGACAGACAGACAGACAGACAGAATCAGAATCAGAATCACTTTTATTGCCGCAAGTTACATATGAGGAATTTGTCTTAGTGTCTGTATGCAGCGTAGCGGTCACATCAATATACAGAGATAAGAAGTAGGAAGATAACTAAAGACAATCACAAAGTTGCAAGTGCAATCAAATCAAGTAAATATATACAACACATGAGTGGTGAAGTGTTCTGTGGATGATAAATATGAATTTACGTTGGATTTACATGAGATTTACAGACTGAGTTAAATAGACGTTAAATAGGCAGTGAATTTACATGAATTTACAGTCGGAGTTAAATAAGAGTTTACATTGAATGTACATGAAATGTACAGGCTAAGTTATAGGCATTAAATGTGCAACAGACAGACAGAAGTAACTCACCAGGAAGAAGACAGCAGTAAATGTAGATGTTTCTCATCATGACAACTATCAAGAATCGAGTGTGAAGTAATGTCCAGTACTGTAGTTTTCAACAGTCTCTAACCTGCTGATAACCACACAACAGATTTCTTCCTTTTTACCACGACAGCTCCACCCTCTTCCTGCTTTTAGTATCATAATCTATTCATTGTGCCTCCTGTTGCCAACAGGTCTAAACTACACACTAAACATGTGTATAAGAACAGCTGGTTAGTTTATTTTCAAAATGTGTTTTACTGATTAGATGCTTCAAATTATAATCAGTAATATAGTCAATAATATAATATACTGGAGAATCCAAACTCTTTTGTTACTTTCAGGTTACTTAGCCTTCACAATCTGTAAAAACAATGTATTCAATTTACAAGCTAATTTCAACCATCAACCATTAGGCCAACTAGGGATGGGTCGGGAGTACTCGTGTACTCGAGTACTAACGTAGTACTCGAGTAACATTTCAGCTGTTCAGGTACTTACCCCACCCTCCACCCCTTTAAAAATGTAGCTCTATGTATGCCTTGTCACGTGGATCTGGCAATATTACAGGCAGCAGAGTAATGTTTGGAAGTATTACAGGGGGGGGGGGATTAACGACTGTGCAGTGCAAGATATGTGTTGGAGAAAAATATAAGTTCCATGCCATTTCCTAATCAATATTTCCTAATCAATAAGCTATAAGCTATAATTGCATACACATTATGACATGACTGCTCTGACCCATAGCACACTGACATTTCACCCAGAGCAGAGGACTTCTCTTTGCTGAAACCTTGGGCAGTGCATCATGTTCCATAACAATTGATACAGACAGGAGCCTGCACGACGCACACACACAATTCACCCCCTCCTCTCTGCCTTTTTCCTCCTCCTCTTCCTTTACAGTATAAATCTATGTTACACTGTCGGCCATATTGCTGAATAATTGACTCTGTATGACATATCAGAATGTGTACATTGAGATTCATGCCCTCTGTCAATATGCATATTGCAGAGAATGTAAGCTATTAAATATACTTTATGTTAAACAGTCCTGGACTCAAGGCTCAATTACCCACAAAATACTAACTTAGGTTAATATACATATTTACAGTTATATACAATGTCATTTTGACACACCCACAACATGCAAACATTTCAGATTCTTTTAGATATCAGACGACAGCTTCAGTAATGAATTATGAAATTAATTCAGACTTACCCGCTCTCGTAGATATCCTGTTCGTGACGCCAATTGATAGAGAATAAAATATATTCTTTCCGCTAAAATGTATATGTAAATGTATATCACAGCTTATCTAATACCAAATTAATTGAGCCTTGAGTCCAGGACTGTTTAACATAAAGTATATTTAATAGCTTACATTCTCTGCAATATGCATATTGACAGAGGGCATGAATCTCAATGTACACATTCTGATATGTCATACAGAGTCAATTATTCAGCCGCGATGTCACAATTTGACATACGCTTTATACTGTAGGAAGAGGAAAGCAGAGAGGAGGGGGTGATGACTTGACTTGGAGCCTACAGGGCTGTCTGTCTGTATCAGTTGTTTGGGAACCCGATGCACTGTCCAAGGTCTCAGCAGCACTGGACAAGGTCTCAGCAAAGAGCAGAAGTCCTCTCCATGGGGCCGGGCGAGACAAGACGTCAGTGTGCTATGGTCTATGGGTCAAATGGCATGGAACTTATAGCATAATTAGGCCTATAGCTTATTGATTAATGTGTCAGATGTAATTAGGCCTATAGCTTATTGATTAGGAAATATTGATTAGGAAATGGCATGGAACTTATATTTTTCTCCAACAAAAAGTGAGCTGAGATAAATCTATGTTACACTGTCGGCCATATTGCTGAATAATTGACTCTGTATGACATATCAGAATGTGTACATTGAGATTCATGCCCTCTGTCAATATGCATATTGCAGAGAATGTAAGCTATTAAATATACTTTATGTTAAACAGTCCTGGACTCAAGGCTCAATTAATTTGGTATTAGATAAGCTGTGATAAACATTTACATATACATTTTAGCGGAAAGAATATATTTTATTCTCTATCAATATGTAAAGTTAAACTTGCGACATACGACCAGTTCGATGCTTAACCACATGCCCGTAAAGCACAAGGAGGAAGTAACAGGGACAGATGAAAAGCATGCGTCTCGCATAACCTCGTTTGTTAGCAGTAACGGACGCCGCTGTGATGCTGTCAGGGCAGAGAAGACTTCCCAGCTCGTCACGAAAATGGTGGCTGGAGATATGCCCCAGTTAAATGAGACAGACACACGCTTCTCCATAACGCACGCCCGATAAAACTCATTCAAAACTTTGCAGTAGTTTACTGACCCCTCTGTCGTTTATAGCCACAAGAATTATGGAGAGAGAAAAAAAACTATTTTTGAGAAACAGTCGCTTTATGGCGATCACTATTTAGCAGCTAACGTTAATCACTTGTTTGAAGTTTTCACCTTTTGCCGTTGTGTGGATTTATGTTACTGTAACAGTGATCAGGAAGCAGTATGGATTATACCGGACATGTATTGGGAATATCTGAGCCGTCACTTGTTCCACAACACTTTTGTCTACTTGAACGAAGCGCTAAACAGCCAACCACCAGAGTTACTGCGGTAGGCTAACAGCTGCTAAGCTAACGTCAGATCACCTTACCACAGTCCGTCGTTGATCTCTCCTCACAAAAAGTGCTCCAGGCAGCGCTTTCTCTATGCCAAAACGCTGTCATGTGTGAACAGCCAGTGTAAATGGTAACTAAATGCAACTCACCCGTATATTAGCCGACCCATTAACATAGCAGCGACTCATAGTGGCTCTCCTATCATTAATTAGCCCGCCAATCCTCATGTGTCCAATTAAAATGCCCTTAACACACAGCAACAGGGCCTATACCATGCACACTGTGTGTGTGTGTGTGTGTGTGTGTGTGTGTGTGTGTGTGTGTGTGTGTGTGTGTGTGTGTGTGTGTGTGTGTGTGTGTGTGAGTGTGTGTGACTAACTATACCCCATAGGCTATAATCATTTTCCCTTATTGACTGGGCCACTTTACGGTCAGAAATTGAATTCTCACGCAGGCTGGTGTATCCGGAGGGGTTTGCCGCGGCGACCACCTTCTTTGAGCAGCCTCAGTGATTGTTGTGTCACCATGATGATTGACACGCATCGATTCCCCCGCGCGAGGCGGCTCGTCTTCATGATGTCATTGTGTAGTAATTGGATTGTAATTGGTGTTTAATTGCCTGTGTGTAATGCTATACTGGAACCAGTCTCTGTGGAGAGAGACCTTTCCACTTGCACAGTATGGTGTGGTACAGTACATGTAGGACTGTTGTAGAGTTCTGCCATTGATCCAAGTCCCCAATGATAGCATTGATTTAATTCTAGAGTCTCTCGGGGCATTTCTTAATTGAATATATCACCTGGTTTTGCAATTCAGTCTCTTGAGCTTACACAATAATGATATCTTTGGCATCTGCCAATTCTGAATCCTATGTCCCGATCCAATGTGAATCCTATGTCCCGATCCAATGTGAATCCTATGTCCCGATCCAATGTGAATCCTATGTCCCGATCCAAAGCCACTTGACCTCTAATCTCTGGCTTGTTACAACCTTGTTTCAGATCTAATATCACATCATGCCAGTTGTGTGCTGCTGTGTGTACACACACACGCTTCCCCCAGCTTCTCCCTGGCTCCTCTGTTTATCAGCCAGCAGACACATGTGCTGCTTCCCCCAAAGGCATTGAAATCCATTAAGAATTAATTAGCGGCAAGATGGCTCTCGTTCTTAACTCATTGAGTGCCAAGGACGGACATGTTCGTCATTTCAAATAGTAACGTAGAGTGCCAAGGACGGACATGTTCGTCAATTGCGTTTTTTGACGGTGGGGCGTCGATCAAAGCCTTCTGCCTCTGATGTACAAATATTATAGCTATTGGATGTGTCTAACCTATTTTACAGAACCCTTAGGTGCTCTCCACATAACAGAAAGGCAAGGAAAAAACAAAGAAGAAGTCGTTATGGAAACGGAAATCGCATCGCATCCGTATGCATCGATATGCTGAAGCACGTTACTGCAGCTGTGCCTGCAGCAGCCAATCTGCTCCCACAATTGAGCCGCTCCGTGCATCCGCACATCCACACCGTGGAGTTGTTATTATTCTCAACTGGAAGCATCGTTGCCGGTGACAAACACACGCGGAACGCTGTAAAAAAGCAGGATGTCGAGCTCCCTTCACTGTGCGCACAGCAAACTCAGCAGAGAGCCACCACAGACAGGAGGAGGAGTGTGCAGTTGAGGCGAGGCGAGGCGGGGCGGGGCGGGGCGGGGCGGGGGGGGGGGGGGGGGGGGGGCACGCAGAGCAGCGCGCAACACCCAGACAGACCCAGGCAGCAGGACAGGATTGACAAACGCAAGCCAGAATATCCGATGCCCACCAGCAGCAAATCAAGACCAGCAAGAAGCTGCAACCAGCAGCGCACGCAGGGGCCAGCGCTGCTGGTTGTAGCTAAAAAATATTATTCTGCCAAACAGAATTCCCTGGCCTTCACTGTTTTATTGAAGGAAATTATTTTTGAGGTGTGACTACATTAGAAAAGATTAGCTTCAGAGTCAGTGATGTGCTTGAAATGTTTAATTTCACAAAAGGCCAATTATCTCAGCTTCTAGAAAAAAATTGCTGTTTTGGGATGAATCAAGCTATCTTCTCCGGCTCATAACTAAAGAACGGAAAATGGGATCAATAAACTTTTTTTTGCAGATGATAGAATAGAGTCTCATCGTTCTTTGTGCGTGTTCAGTGTTTACATAGTAATATCACACAATATTCTGTGGGCCTCGAGAAATCACTGAAAACGCTCTGAAACTCTGGCACTGGGAGCATCCGTTCTCCAAAAGTGGCTGGCACTCAATGAGTTAATCAATTCCGTGTGATCTCGCAGATGCATTCAGAAGCAGAGAGAGAGAGAGAGAGAGAGAGAGAGAGAGAGAGAGAGAGAGAGAGAGAGAGAGAGAGAGAGAGAGAGAGAGCTGGGATTTGACCGACATGGGTTTTTGAAGGCCGATGGCCGTCATTTTGTGCCAATACAAATTTGACCATTTTTACTTATTGAGTTTCAGAATGTGTATTCCTGTCAGTGTGGAAACGCAGAGACAGAATTTACACCATGGAACACCACGACCTGGTAGACTATTACAATGCGACCTGCATTTGCATAATGCCTCACAAGGTGATCAAAAACAAACATGGCAGGTGATGTGATGCTGTCACCCCCACAGTGTTCCCCCCATATAGTGTTGTATATATATATTGTGTGTGTGTGTGTGTGTGTGTGTGTGCGCGTGCGCGTGTGCGTGCGCGTGAGAGTGAGTCTATAGCCTTCTTCTTTTAGACAGGGAAATATTTGTCCCACAGTTTGAACATGATGTTTAGATGGCTGGGTTAAGCAAAGTGCATCCAGATACATTTATTATTAACAGCTTAGTTGTATAAGCGAGGCAAAAAGATCGGATCGGATTGGTATCGGTATCGTCAGATAGGCTACTCAACGTTGCTGGTATCGGATCGGTATCGGACATGAAAAAGTGGTATTGTGCCATCCCTACTTTTAACATGTTAGCCACGAAACATATCAGGCTACCTTCTTTTTTCGCTTCCTCCAGTACATGTGCTGCCCCCCCTCTGCTGATCTGAGGAGAGCCGTAGACACACACATGCTTCCTCCAGTACATGTGCTGCCCACCCTCTGCTGATCTGGGGAGAGCCGTAGACACACACATGCTTCC
Organism: Poromitra crassiceps; assembly: GCF_964638095.1. NCBI lineage: Eukaryota > Metazoa > Chordata > Actinopteri > Beryciformes > Melamphaidae > Poromitra > Poromitra crassiceps. The sequence continues at coordinate 30,216,650 of NC_139630.1, forward strand.
TCCAGTACATGTGCTGCGCACCCTCTGCTGATCTGGGGAGAGCCGTAGACACACACATGCTTCCTCCAGTACATGTGCTGCCCACCCTCTGCTGATCTGGGGAGAGCCGTAGACACACACATGCTTCCTCCGGTACATGTGCTGCCCACCCTCTGCTGATCTGAGGAGAGCCGTAGACACACACATGCTTCCTCCGGTACATGTGCTGCCCACCCTCTGCTGATCTGAGGAGAGCCATAGACACACACATGCTTCCTCCGGTACATGTGCTGCCCACCCTCTGCTGATCTGAGGAGAGCCGTAGACACACACATGCTTCCTCCAGTACATGTGCTGCCCACCCTCTGCTGATCTGAGGAGAGCCGTAGACACACACATGCTTCCTCCGGTACATGTGCTGCCCACCCTCTGCTGATCTGAGGAGAGCCGTAGACACACACATGCTTCCTCCAGTACATGTGCTGCCCACCCTCTGCTGATCTGAGGAGAGCCGTAGACACACACATGCTTCCTCCGGTACATGTGCTGCCCACCCTCCTCTGATCTGAGGAGAGCCGTAGACACACACATGCTTCCTCCAGTACATGTGCTGCCCACCCTCTGCTGATCTGAGGAGAGCCGTAGACACACACATGCTTCCTCCAGTACATGTGCTGCCCACCCTCTGCTGATCTGAGGAGAGCCGTAGACACACACATGCTTCCTCCGGTACATGTGCTGCCCACCCTCTGCTGATCTGAGGAGAGCCGTAGACACACACATGCTTCCTCCGGTACATGTGCTGCCCACCCTCTGCTGATCTGAGGAGAGCCGTAGACACACACATGCTTCCTCCGGTACATGTGCTGCCCACCCTCTGCTGATCTGAGGAGAGCCGTAGACACACACATGCTTCCTCCGGTACATGTGCTGCCCACCCTCTGCTGATCTGAGGAGAGCCGTAGACACACACATGCTTCCTCCGGTACATGTGTGCTAGCCGCTTCTTTTCACCCGACAGCGGGGAGCTTCACCGGCAGGACGTAACACATGGGAAGATCACACTTTTCCCACCAGTTGTGCAGGCTACCTTTCTTCCAAGTGTTTTGGACTAATGGTGAAGTTGTCTACATGCATGCTGCCTCTGGTACACTCCACCTTCAGCCTCGTGTACCAGCCCAGACGCCAGAATAAAATGTTGCCATTGTACATTTTTGTAATCCACTTATATGGAGAATATGAACATTTTTGAGCCAAAATATGTTCCATATCACTATTTGTTATTTCTAGCTACGTGAGTAGCTAGACAGTATTTCTAGCTACGTGAATAATTAACGTTATATACACGTCATAGAACAAATCTGAGGTATAAGGATGTCAAAGTCACAGTATCAGAATCAGGGGAAATTGAGTCATGCTACATTTGCTCGTACTCAGGTATGGAAAAATGTAAACATCAAACATTATAAGAGGCATAGGAAAGTACCATAAACAATCAAATAGAAGTTACGTACAGTAAAGTGTCAAACATTCCCACATTCAATCTCAAGTACCATTTAGTAAAGTGAAATATCTAAGGTACATACTATTTCCTTATATATCACAGTGAGAGTATAATCATCATCATCATCATAATAGGTATGGAGAAAGGTTAGGACAAAGGTGGACCCGTTAGCCTTCCTGACTTGTAACTTTCTCGTCATGAGAGAGCTGGTTCTGTGAAACACATAAAGAACTGAGAAGAACCTTTGTGAAATGTAAAGTTGGAGAGCAACACAACCACACAAGAAGGGCTCCATGTTTATTCAGAATGGCACTCAAGTCGTCTTAGTGTTAAGTATGCAGCGTTCTCTCCACCTCTTCATCCCCCTGTAGAATAGATCATAGTTGATGTTCTTGTTGTCAGGCTTATAGTATATTATCACGGCTAACTGAGGTTGCCTGAGGAGACACTTTTGAGCATGGCCCTCGGGAGGCAGGGGGAGCTCACCTGACTTTTATCTTCACTAACACACAAACCACACACTCAGATGAAGACAACAATGCCTCGCTGGCGCGTCCATGCATGAAAGAGTGATTGGAGAGAAGAGGGGGAAGAAGAGCAGAGAAGAGAGCAGAGAGGAGAGGAGAGTGTTTATTTAAGTAATGAGCTCTTGTCTCCATGCTTTACGCTTCCAGCTGGGTGTTTGGTTCTTCTGGATGCATTTAATCTACACAATGGATTGAAGTGAAGAGGAACTCTACCTTGTCGACTGGAGTTGCCAAATACCTACTTAGAAAGAGGCGGGGCTTGTGGAGACACACAGCATGTCAATTGATTACACTTGGCCCATGGCAGCATGAGCCACATCTTGTATCCTAGCCTCTCTCTTTCCATGTGAAATGACCTCAGCAGTAAACAACATCTTAAACAACAGTTGTTATTATTATTAATAATAATAATAATAACAATAATTCATTTATTTTATAAAGAGCTTTTCAATGACTCAGATGCTGACACTGTATGAGTACATAGACAACAAGATAACAACAGGCAACAGATACAAGTAACAGTTAACACAGAGGGGAAGGAGGGAGAGTGAGGGAGGGGCCAGACAGAAGAGAGGGGGAGTGGAAAAAGGGGAGGAGGTGAGGTAGGAAGAGGTGGTTGAGGGTAGGGGAGGTTGTAAGCTTGGGAGAACAGGTAGGTTTTGAGTGGGGATTTAAAAGTGGGGAGTGAAGGTGAGTCTCTGATAGGCCGGGGGAGGGATTTCCAGAGTCGGGTGCAGCTCTCGAGAATGCTCGATCTCTAAAGCTTTTCAGTTTAGATGGTGGAACGCCGGTGAGGGGAACAGTGGATGAGGATCGGAGGGTACGGTCAAGGCGATGGGGGAGAAGGAGGTCAGTCAGATAAGGGGGGACCAGGCTATGGAGGGCTTTGAAGGTGAGAAGGAGCAGTTTGAAATTAATTATATGGTGTATGGATGGTACATAATGGATGGTGATCCCTCGAAATCTGAGCTGGGCTGTGACGGAGGTTACGTCACACATTCCGAATGCACCGCCCACGAGGTCTGTGGTTGGTCAATTCATTTCCATGTCTGTTACGCATCCTTTTTTTTTGTCTCGGGGAGCGGGCATTAACCCATTTCAGAGTTGTGTTCCAAACGTACATTTATCTACGGCTGGCTACTGTGATTATGTAAGACGCGGAAGTCCAATCAATCGCACCGCCAATCCCTCTTCCTTACAAGGGCGCGGGAAGCTCGGTGCGGTGGGTGCTGCAGCACCCCCTGGTGGCAAGAGATGTTTTTTTTTTTTTTTTTTTTTAAACAGTGCACCTGAACGCAACATGCAAAATACCCGCTGAATAAGTGTCCAAATGTTCATGTAATTCTGGCCAATACTCCACTTCTATTATAACATTTCAGTCTGGAAGAGCAGCCGTCCCCCCCAGTTGAATCGGTGGCTACGGCCTTGCAGCACCCCCTACCTAAAAGTACTAGGCGCCAGTGACCTACTTCAACATGAGACAGACGTCAGTATACACATGATGATATAGTTGTGAGTGACGTGTATAACGTTATTCACATTCTGTGTCTAGAAATGTGAAAAGCAACTGAAATTTTTATGGTCTGGAATTTCCCCTCAAACCTCTGGCATGGCATGACTGCATCAGAGAGGACGTTGTTCATATATTGTAAAGGAGAGGTTAGAGATTCACACGCAAGCTGCTGTCAAGATGGAGGAAAACACTCGAGAGCACTTGATGCTTCTTCTCTGCACGTCTGTTGGATGAGAGGGAAGTGAGACAACACTTGAGTTCATTTGAGGGGCATGGCAGCATGGCCGTCTGCGGCGTGTGACACTGTTGTCCCATATGTGTGCTCAGCTTGCCAGCGCCTCCTCATGTTTCATCATCATCCTGTTTGACTTCACACATTTGTCACAAGCTTGTCTTGGTGTGTGTGATCATGCCAGATGTTCCACACAGAAGTGTGACAAGAAGAGGCCTACAGTATATTCTTCTATCCTTCTGTTATTCTATGAACTGAGATTAAATAAATGGCTCATTGTGGTTGAGAAGAATGTGTAGCTTCTTCTTCTGATATTGATTTCTGTTAGAAAATAAGTGTTGCAACACTTTGTGTCTCTTCATACGATTTGTTCCTCAGACTTTGCATTTTATTACGGGTTGATGAGCTGAATCATTAATTACCGCGGTGGAGAAGCAAATGTCAATGGGATACAGAAGAAGGCCTAGTTAAGCCGGGACTGCTGCCACTCAGTTCGCACAGCTTAAAATGAAGTAGTTCATGTTCATAGTTAACAATTTTGAATTTTGAACTAAGTTCAGAGTCACAACAGATTAGCAATTCACGTTAATTCCTTCATTCCTTTTAATGATCTCCGCAGTTGTTATAAAAGCACCGTGTGAATATTTTCAACTGCCCCCCCCCCCCCAGTTCATAAAACTGGATGGGATAGTTATGTTTTAGATGAGCTTTAGTTGTATTCACGTATTCCCATGATGTGACATGCGTTTCATACCAATATGGTGCTTTACAATACACACAGCATATTGGCTGTATGGGTCATTTCGATTGTAATCACCTGTTAATTGATGGTCTACCTGTCAGGTATGTCAAAGTGTGTGTGGACCCAAATGCAGAAGAACAGGCAGTAGGCAAGGTTTTGAGGAGCAACAACGGTTTTACTGAAACTTAATTAACAAAAAGAACAAAAACCCACTAGCCAGAAGCTAGGCTGAACTCAGACACAAAAGGTAATTCACTGAGGACAATATACATACCACGGCAGGGGAAACAAAGACTCGACAAGGACAACACACAGACTGAGACAATAGACAGGTAACTAATGAAACATGAGGGACAGCTGGGGAAGGCAGGAACACAGAGGGCAAAACGAGAGAACTGATTGGTGGGGAGAACTCAGGTAATGGGGCAGACTAACGAGACACATAGGCAACAGGTGGGAGGAAGGGCAGACTAACAAGGGAACATGGGCAACAGGTGGGGAGAAGACAGAGACTAATACACAAGGAATAGACATAACAAAACTCCGATCTGCCGATGCTAACCTACTCACCCCCATCACCAAGACCAAGTACCGCACCTTGGGGGACAGAGCCTTCACCATTGCTGCCCCAACCCTCTGGAATTCCCTGCCCCTTAACATCCGTAACTCTGACACACACACTTCTTTCAAAAAACAACTCAAATCCCACCTTTTCAAGAAAGCCTACAATATCTGACTTCTACCTCCACCTTCCTTTTTCATTTTGCAACCCCCATATTTGTTTTTGTTTTTTGTGTATTTGTGTGTGTATTTGTGTAAAGTTTTATGTTATAATATACTGTTTGTGAAGCGTCTTTGAGTAACTAGAAAAGCGCTATATAAGTCATAATGTATTATTATTATTATTACACTACCAAGATGGCCTTGTGGTGATTTCCACATACCAGCTTGTTCAAGTTAATTGGCTCTCCTCTCTCATTGGCTTAATGCTATGCAACTATTTAATTATATATATATATATATATATATATATATATATATATATATATATACACACATAGAAGAATAAATTAAATCTATGAAAATATTATATATATTTTTACATATTTAGAGGTATAATAAATGAAGGCTATATGAGAGCATCTCTCCCCTCTCTCTCCCACAGTGAAGAAGCCTGTCTGTATCCCTCTGTGGTCTATCTCTCCCCTCTCTTCCCCACAGTGAAGAAGCCTGTCTGTATCCCTCTGTGGTCTATCTCTCCCCTCTCTTCCCCACAGTGAAGAAGCCTGTCTGTATCCCTCTGTGGTCTATCTCTCCCCTCTCTTCCCCACAGTGAAGAAGCCTGTCTGTATCCCTCTGTGGTCTATCTCTCCCCTCTCTCTCCCACAGTGAAGAAGCCTGTCTGTATCCCTCTGTGGTCTATCTCTCCCCTCTCTCTCCCACAGTGAAGAAGCCTGTCTGTATCCCTCTGTGGCCTGTCTCTCCCCTCTCTCTCCCACAGTGAAGAAGCCTGTCTGTATCCCTCTGTGGCCTGTCTCTCCCCTCTCTCTCCCACAGTGAAGCCTGTCTGTATCCCTCTGTGGCCTGTCTCTCCCCTCTCTTTCCCACAGTGAAGCCTGTGCCTGTCTGTATCCCTCTGTGGTCTATCTCTCCCCTCTCTTCCCCACAGTGAAGCCTGTCTGTATCCCTCTGTGGTCTATCTCTCCCCTCTCTTCCCCACAGTGAAGCCTGTCTGTATCCCTCTGTGGTCTATCTCTCCCCTCTCTTCCCCACAGTGAAGCCTGTCTGTATCCCTCTGTGGTCTATCTCTCCCCTCTCTCTCCCACAGTGAAGAAGCCTGTCTGTATCCCTCTGTGGTCTATCTCTCCCCTCTCTTCCCCACAGTGAAGAAGCCTGTCTGTATCCCTCTGTGGCCTGTCTCTCCCCTCTCTCTCCCACAGTGAAGAAGCCTGTCTGTATCCCTCTGTGGCCTGTCTCTCCCCTCTCTCTCCCACAGTGAAGCCTGTCTGTATCCCTCTGTGGCCTGTCTCTCCCCTCTCTTTCCCACAGTGAAGCCTGTGCCTGTCTGTATCCCTCTGTGGTCTATCTCTCCCCTCTCTTCCCCACAGTGAAGCCTGTCTGTATCCCTCTGTGGTCTATCTCTCCCCTCTCTTCCCCACAGTGAAGCCTGTCTGTATCCCTCTGTGGTCTATCTCTCCCCTCTCTTCCCCACAGTGAAGCCTGTCTGTATCCCTCTGTGGCCTGTGTCTCCCCTCTCTTCCCCACAGTGAAGAAGCCTGTCTGTATCCCTCTGTGGTCTATCTCTCCCCTCTCTTCCCCACAGTGAAGCCTGTCTGTATCCCTCTGTGGCCTGTCTCTCCCCTCTCTTCCCCACAGTGAAGCGTGTCTGTATCCCTCTGTGGTCTATCTCTCCCCTCTCTCTCTCACAGTGAAGAAGCCTGTCTGTATCCCTCTGTGGTCTATCTCTCCCCTCTCTTCCCCACAGTGAAGCGTGTCTGTATCCGTCTCAAACACAAGGACATGAATGATTCAACATCTGGCTGCTCTACATCTGCTGACATCCATCCTCTGTGCCACAGGGATCCAGCAGAGACAAGTGTGATCTCCTATCCGACCCCTTCCAGATCATTTGTGCTCCATTTTAAAGCTCATATTCAATTTCTGCACATTTGGCGGTCCCAAATTGCAGCGAGCGGTTGAATTTTGAGGACGTTGACGTCTAAAAATCCTGCAAGGTACACAACATGCTTCTGTTGACCAACCCTGCTGCTCTGTGATTATAAAGGATGAGAGAGGCAGAAGATGCGTCTGTTGACCAACCCTGCTGCTCTGTGATTATAAAGGATGAGAGAGGCAGAAGATGCGTCTGTTGACCAACCCTGCTGCTCTGTGATTATATACGAAAGGACGAGAGAGGCAGAAGATTTAGCATTTTCCTCAAAAATGTGAAATGGTTTCCTAACTTGAGAGCTTGCATTTTTTGTATGTGTGTTGTGAGAAGATTTTCCACTATTCCACTATTTGTCACTCAAACACATTACTTAAAGAAAAAAAATAAGGCAATATTTTATCATGAAACTGTGACCCCAAAAAAAATTGACCTTAATGTTTTGGAATGTATTGTTGGTGTTGTTTTAATTGCTTATGCTTCAGAGAAAACAGATGCTTTCAGTCATTCTTTACTTGACTTTTGCTTTTACGAAAGTCGTTTTGTTATCTTCTCTCCTTTTCTCTCCCCCCTCCTTCCTCCGTTCTCCTACCTATATGCTTTATGATAAATGATCATAATAAAAATCTTTATGCATATTCCAAAACAGTTCCAAAGTGCTTCACAAAGGACGCATAAAAAAACACATCAAACTAGAGGGCACTCGGTAGATTGCATACCTTCGCCACCTGATAAGCCACACCCATTAACACCCCCGCTTTTGGCCAGTGGGCGTGGAAAGTTAAGCAGTTCTAAGTTCATGTGCATGAAACTTTGTAGAAAGGTAGGTCAGACCTAAAGGTAGGTCAGACCTATACGTTTCCTCAAAGTTTTCTGCACATCTGTTCATAACTTTTTGAGATATTCTGTGGACAAACAGACAAATAGAGAGACAGAAAGACAGTTAGTTGGTGGAGATAATAAACTATAGAAATTTGGTTTAAGAAGTTAATTAAAGGATGAGTCACATTGACTATGTTTACATGCACACAATATTCCGGTTTTTGCCCATATTCGGAAAATGACAATATTCCGACTAAATGAATAATCCACTAATATTCCCGTTTACATGCAGCCGTAGCTCGCCCTCCCCGACACATGAGGGGGGGGGGGGGAGAGAGAGGTGCAGGTAGGCAGAGTTTTTCTGTTGAGAATAAACAGAGGATCACTTGGTCCATTTCAGGAGCTTGCTGCTGGAAAGTTTGGCGTTGTGATACTTGCACATCCAAGTCTTTCAAAGTAGGCTAGTAGCCTATACCTCGCAGACTCGCAAGCATTTTGGACTTCCGTGGTCACCACACTCTCTTTAAATAGCCTATCGCTCTCTTTAAATCGACGTTTCTCATCTCCACCTGATCAGAAATGTGGGCTTTTCTTTTCGCATGCCAAAAATGATGGATTATATGATTAAATCGCCTCTTCTAGTTCTTTCTAGCACACATCAGCTGACCGCAAGAAGGCAACATGCGTCGCAAACTGCAGTTAAAAACCCTGATTGAGACACATATTCCGAATGCGCTGTATACATGATCAAAGACTCCTCCTAAAACCCGAATAATACTGGAATAACCCAGATGTCTTAATCGGAAAATGCTAATTCGGAAAACGGCCAAATTCGGAAAATGCTACTGGAATATTCTGTTTACATGACCCTTATCAAATTCAGAATATTGTCATTTTCCAAATAATAGTGGAATATTGTGTGCATGTAAACGTAGTCACTTAGCCCGAGCTCCTCAGGCAGGTTAATCTGCAGTCACTACAGACATAATGGCAAAGGACTATTAGCTGTTTTTATTCTAAATTTTGGAACAGCCAATAGGAACTTGCCCAAGAACATCAGACCTCATTCATAGTGTTTAAACGTAAACCCCCCTCCAGTGTATTTTGTCATTTTAAAGATATATTCATGCCTGATATTTCAGGATTCAATGAGAAACACTGAGAAGCAGCCTATAGAGTTATGATGGTAATGATTAGGAGAAGGGTTAATAACTGAATGAGAAACACTGAGAAGCAGCCTATAGAGTTATGGTGGTAATGATTAGATGAAGGGTTAATAACTGAATGAGAAACACTGAGAAGCAGCCTATAGAGTTATGATGGTAATGATTACATGAAGGGTTAATAACTGAATGAGAAACACTGAGAAGCAGCCTATAGAGTTATGATGGCAATGATTACATGAAGGGTTAATAACTGAATGAGAAACACTGAGAAGCAGCCTATAGAGTTATGATGGTAATGATTAGATGAAGGGTTAATAACTGAATGAGAAACACTGAGAAGCAGCCTATAGAATTATGATGGTAATGATTACATGAAGGGTTAATAACTGAATGAGAAACACTCAGAAGCAGCCTATAGAGTTATGATGGTAATGATTAGATGAAGGGTTAATAACTGAATGAGAAACACTGAGAAGCAGCCTATAGAATTATGATGGTAATGATTACATGAAGGGTTAATAACTGAATGAGAAACACTGAGAAGCAGCCTATAGAGTTATGATGGTAATGATTACATGAAGGGTTAATAACTGATGAGAAACACAGAGAAGCAGCCTATAGAGTTATGATGGTAATGATTACATGAAGGGTTAATAACTGAATGAGAAACACTGAGAAGCAGCCTATAGAGTTATGATGGTAATGATTAGATGAAGGGTTAATAACTGAATGAGAAACACTGAGAAGCAGCCTATAGAGTTATGATGGTAATGATTACATGAAGGGTTAATAACTGAGGAGAAACACAGAGAAGCAGCCTATAGAGTTATGCATATGATGGTAATGATTAGATGAAGGGTTAATAACTGAATGAGAAACACAGAGAAGCAGCCTATAGAGTTATGATGGTAATGATTAGAAGAAGGGTTAATAACTGAATGAGAAACACTGAGAAGCAGCCTATAGAGTTATGATGGTAATGATTAGAAGAAGGGTTAATAACTGAATGATAAACACTCAGAAGCAGCCTATAGAGTTATGATGGTAATGATTACATGAAGGGTTAATAACTGAATGAGAAACACTGAGAAGCAGCCTATAGAGTTATGATGGTAATGATTACATGAAGGGTTAATAACTGAATGAGAAACACTGAGAAGCAGCCTAGAGTTATGATGGTAATGATTAGAAGAAGGGTTAATAACTGAATGATAAACACTCAGAAGCAGCCTATAGAGTTATGATGGTAATGATTAGATGAAGGGTTAATAACTGAATGAGAAACACTGAGAAGCAGCCTATAGAGTTATGATGGTAATGATTAGATGAAGGGTTAATAACTGAATGATAAACACTCAGAAGCAGCCTATAGAGTTATGATGGTAATGATTAGATGAAGGGTTAATAACTGAATGAGAAACACTGAGAAGCAGCCTATAGAGTTATGATGGTAATGATTAGATGAAGGGTTAATAACTGAATGAGAAACACAGAAGCAGCCTATAGAGTTATGTTGGTAATGATTAAAGGGTTAATAACTGAATGAGAAACACTGAGAAGCAGCCTATAGAGTTATGGTGGTTTTTGGAGATAAGGTTGGAGAAATCTGCTGCTCTCACATCTTTATCCACTTTCTGATTTTGTACCATTATGTCCTTGATAATACTGTAGGACACATGCAGTTTCTAAACCTTCCATTTTTGGCTTGTCTACATTTTCTCTACACTGTCTGAGTGTTTTTTTTATCTAGCCATGGCAGGGGTTTGCTTCTTGCTTCCTGTCCTTTTCCATTTGTCCCTCGGCATCACTATACTGATATAATGACTGCCTCTGAACGTCTGAAATCCACGTCACAGGAGTGCAGTGTTGGGGGTAATGCATTACTAAAGCAATATATTACAGGCTATATATTACTTTTAGCAGTAATGCAGTAATATAACTTCAATAATATTATACCAGTTACTACTATTATGTCAAGTAACACATGTTACAATTTTAAATTGAGCAGCTGTCAGCTCCTCGTTGCATTGACTTACTTTCTTGTAAAATGTGTAGCTAGCTAGTTTTTGGTGACAAACTTTATAGATGACAATAACAAAAGAAAAGGATAACATTTAGAATGTTGGACGGTTTACGCGGTTGAAATTCTGTTTCGGGATGGTTCGAGGCGGCGGTGTAATTTTTAGATTATTTTGGTGAAAGTAACACAAAAGTACTGTAATAAGTAAGTTACTCTACACAGACAGTAATATTGTAAATTAACTTATTACTTTCAAATGAAAGTAACTAGTGATATGTCGTATATTACATTTTGAAAGTAACTTGCCCAACACTCACTGAGTATGACATTGAAACCCCGGGTGGTGGGCCCGGGGTGGTGGACGTAAAACGCTTGCTTTTCACGTCGGCAGTGGTGTAATGTAAGAAGTAATAATACAGTACTTACGTATTTTTTCCGAGTATCTGTACTTTACTTGAGTATTTATATTTCTGTCAACTTTCACTTTTACTCCACTACATTTCCCCTAAGCATATTTTAGTTACAAAGTAAAATCAGAAGAAATTTGGTAGCCTGCAATTAAGCAGGTTTGGCGAATGCAGTGCTGTTAGCTTGCAAGTTATATTAATCACAATACTGGCTCTGGCCAAGTACTGGAACCAATGTTAGCAATCCACTCTCCTGCTGGCCACTTACTGCATTGCATACTGTACGTGTGTGCATACGATAACTGTACAGTATAACAAACAAAAGTTTGTGTTTATGGTTTATTTATTTATAATTGTTCTACTGTACAATATTAAATTAATGAATGATGAATTTACTTTTTATTTAATATCTTTTTCCTGCTTTGTTTTTCCGGTTTTGTCAGTTAAAGCTAACAACCCAATAACTACATTGAAAGAATGAATGGTGAAACTAGGCAGTTTTAGACCCTTTTTGGGGGACTTGAGCCCACCCAAAAATCATCTCACCCCACCCAAAAAATACTAGACATCCAGACGAATCCGTAGCTATACCAGCCATGTTATGCTAGCTCGCTGGAAAGCGGGTGTACCGCTGCAAAGTTTTTGACAAGTTTAAATGGGCATGACTCCTCAATTGGGTCCCTTGACCTCTCACATCAAGATATCTGAATGAAACCTCATTCAGGCTGATTAGAACCACACGAGTCTGAGCCGTGTGAATAATGTGATGATGTGTGTAGTTCTTCGTAGATCTAGCCTCTTCATTTTGCTCTCAAAGTGCACCAGATTGATTCATTTTTATTTTAAAAAGTACAACATTTTCTCCCAGGGGGGGGGGGGGGGCAAGCCCCCGGTCCCCCCTAGGGGGTCTGGGGTCCGGGATGTTCTGATTGGGGGCTGAGCCCCTCCAAAGGTCTAATCCTAAAACCACCCCTGCTAATATTAGTAAGTAGTGAAGAAGCAAGGGAATGAGTGACTGAGTGAATAAACTAATAATAAATAAATAATAATAAATAAATAGAATAATCTCACCACCCTATAATTGGAGAGGGAAAGCCGGCACGGCACTGCACAATTGCTCAACTGCGCGAATAGAATAATGAATAAGCAAATGCATAACTGAACTGACTCGATGCGTTACATTCACGCACATTCTTCTGGACTATTCTCTTTGCACATTGCACATAGTCTTATACTCTCCCTCATATTGTGAGCATTTGCATATTCTTGCAAACACTGTAGAGCTAACAAGTACCTAAACCAAACCTACGCCCTTGTTTCTAATTAAACTTAGCCTAATTGGCATAAAGATGATTCTCATTATGATCGAATGAATAAATACGTGAACGAGTGCACACACACACACGCGCGAGTGGGTGATCGAGCGAGTCACTTAGCGCGTGAACAGGCAAATCTGGAAATAAGTGTTAATGATTCCGTGTAAAAAGATCTCCTGCGCTCCCTCGCTCTCCTCTCTTTTGGTCTTTTTTAAATGACCAGCGAAGGCTGAACATGTGGTGTGGAGGAGGGGAGATGGAGGAAGCTCAACATGTGGTGTGGAGGAGGGGAGATGAAGGCTGAACATGTGGTGTGGAGGAGGGGAGATGAAGGCTGAACATGTGGTGTGGAGGAGGGGAGATGAAGGCTGAACATGTGGTGTGGAGGAGGGGAGATGAAGGCTGAACATGTGGTGTGGAGGAGGGGAGATGAAGGCTGAACATGTGGTGTGGAGGAGGGGAGATGAAGGCTGAACATGTGGTGTGGAGGAGGGGAGATGGAGGCTCAACATGTGGTGTGGAGGAGGGGAGATGGAGGCTGAACATGTGGCGTGGAGGAGGGGAGATGAAGGCTGAACATGTGGCGTGGAGGAGGGGAGATGAAGGCTGAACATGTGGTGTGGAGGAGGGGAGATGAAGGCTGAACATGTGGTGTGGAGGAGGGGAGATGAAGGCTGAACATGTGGTGTGGAGGAGGGGAGATGAAGGAACATGTGGCGTGGAGGAGGAGATGAAGGCTGAACATGTGGCGTGGAGGAGGGGAGATGAAGGCTGAACATGTGGTGTGGAGGAGGGGAGATGAAGGCTGAACATGTGGTGTGGAGGAGGGGAGATGAAGGCTGAACATGTGGTGTGGAGGAGGGGAGATGAAGGCTGAACATGTGGCGTGGAGGAGGGGAGATGAAGGCTGAACATGTGGCGTGGAGGAGGGGAGATGAAGGCTGAACATGTGGTGTGGAGGAGGGGAGATGAAGGCTGAACATGTGGTGTGGAGGAGGGGAGATGAAGTCTGAACATGTGGTGTGGAGGAGGGGAGATGAAGGCTGAACATGTGGTGTGGAGGAGGGGAGATGAAGGCTGAACATGTGGTGTGGAGGAGGGGAGATGAAGGCTGAACATGTGGCGTGGAGGAGGGGAGATGAAGGCTGAACATGTGGTGTGGAGGAGGGGAGATGAAGGCTGAACATGTGGCGTGGAGGAGGGGAGATGAAGGCTGAACATGTGGCGTGGAGGAGGGGAGATGAAGGCTGAACATGTGGCGTGGAGGAGGGGAGATGAAGGCTGAACATGTGGCGTGGAAGAGGGGAGATGAAGGCTGAACATGTGGCGTGGAGGAGGGGAGATGAAGGCTGAACATGTGGCGTGGAAGAGGGGAGATGAAGGCTGAACATGTGGCGTGGAGGAGGGGAGATGAAGGCTGAACATGTGGTGTGGAGGAGGGGAGATGAAGGCTGAACATGTGGCGTGGAGGAGGGGAGATGAAGGCTGAACATGTGGTGTGGAGGAGGGGAGATGAAGGCTCAACATGTGGTGTGGAGGAGGGGAGATGAAGGCTGAACATGTGGTTTGGAGGAGGGGAGATGAAGGCTCAACATGTGGTGTGGAGGAGGGGAGATGAAGGCTGAACATGTGGTGTGGAGGAGGGGAGATGAAGGCTCAACATGTGGTGTGGAGGAGGGGAGATGAAGGCTGAACATGTGGTGTGGAGGAGGGGAGATGAAGGCTCAACATGTGGTGTGGAGGAGGGGAGATGAAGGCTGAACATGTGGTGTGGAGGAGGGGAGATGAAGGCTCAACATGTGGTGTGGAGGAGGGGAGATGAAGGCTGAACATGTGGCGTGAAGGAGGGGAGATGGAGGAAGCGAGTGACAGAGCCAACAGTTGTAAAGATGACTGATGTGTGCAGCAGACGGGGAATGTTTTACGACCTGTAGCAGCACTCTCTTTAAGTGTGTATAAAATTGATGGCCAAGCATAATTGACCTCTGTAGCCGCTACAGTATTAAAAGCTGTTCTCCTCCTTTGGAGGAGAGAGGGAGTTTTTCCTTCTTCTTCTCCTTCTTGACATGATTTATGTAACTCAGAGGAGGGTTGGCGTTTCAACACCTCGGCCAGCTGATGGATTTTTCGGAGGCGAGCCAGAGGATAAGAAGGAGGGAGGAGGAGGAGATGTAGGGAGAGGATGAGAATATATCGAGAGATGGGGCGTCTGGGTAGTGTGGAGGTAAAAGCACTCGCCTGCCACCGCGGAAACCCGTGTTCAATTCCCGGCAGCGGCACTTACACAGCATGGTCAGACGTTCCTACGGACACGATTGGCCGTGTCTGCGGGTGGGAAGCGAGGCCTGGTCGCTGCACCAGCGCCTCCTCCGGATGGTGTGCCTGCTCGGGGGAGGGGGGCGAGTGGAACTGGGGGGGAATAGCGTGTTCCTCCCATGCTACATATCGGCATTGGCAATCGGCCAAAAGACTTGGATAATATCGGTGTATCGACATCGTCCAAAATCCAATAGGGAGGAGAGGAGGACAGTAGGCTACAGGAGAGTGAGTGGAGGAGGGAAAGGAAAGGTGGAGAGCAGCGAGGGGAAGGAGGGATGCTGTGCGCATGCTGAAGGATGGTATTTATCACCATGTCCTCAAGGCCGTGCCTGCATGGGATAATAGAATCTGTCATCTGCATCCAGCTATTGACAGCTGGCGTCGTCATATCGGACATGTTTCATGATCTGTGTGTCATATGGGACAACGGTGGCTCTGTGAAGAACGCCACGGCTCGGTACGCTAGCTACATACTGTATGCTGATGCATACTGTAGGCTAGCTACATACTGTATGCTGATGTGTACTGTAGGCTAGCTACATACTGTATGCTGATGTGTACTGTAGGCTAGCTACATACTGTATGCTGATGTGTACTGTAGGCTAGCTACATACTGTATGCTGATGTGTACTGTAGGCTAGCTACATACTGTATGCTGATGTGTACTGTAGGCTAGCTACATACTGTATGCTGATGTGTACTGTAGGCTAGCTACATACTGTATGCTGATGTGTACTGTAGGCTAGCTACATACTGTATGCTGATGCATACTGTAGGCTAGCTACATACTGTATGCTGATGTGTACTGTAGGCTAGCTACATACTGTATGCTGATGTGTACTGTAGGCTAGCTACATACTGTATGCTGATGTGTACTGTAGGCTAGCTACATACTGTATGCTGATGTGTACTGTAGGCTAGCTACATACTGTATGCTGATGCGTACTGTAGGCTAGCTACATACTGTATGCTGATTAGGGCTGTGGCGATTCACTTATCTCCCGATTCGATACTATCACGATTCTTGGGTGCCGATTCGATTTATATTGCGATTCTTAAGTATTGCGATTCTACGATTATTGCGATTCGATATTACGATTTATTGCGATTTTTGTTTATTTTTTTCTTTCCTTTTTTCAGTTTGTTTGCTTTTTTACACTAGATTAGAACATGGGAAAAGTTGAATCATACACTAGAGACTGTATATTATATATCATGAGTAGGGCTGGGCGATATAGTTAAAAACAGGGGCGGACTGGGATCATAATTCAGGCCGGGCATTAGATACCAAGCAGGCCAGGCCGATATGGGCCAACGCACGTGAAATTTGGGCCGTTTGAAGCCAGATTTGGGCCGTTTGAAGTCCAATTTTACAATGAGATGCACCCACTTTAACCCTGAAGTGTAATTATTACTTCAGACTAACTAATAAAGTAATAAAACCACTAGTAAACCAGTAGGCGGCGCCTGGCCTGCTGTTCAGTGAGTGGCCTGACTGCAAGCACCCAAAAAAAAAAAAAAAAATTAATTTGCGATTATCGATTCTGGAATAAAAGATCGATCCAAAAAATCGTGACATTAAAAATCGCGATACTTAGGTGAATCGATTTTTTCCCCCACCCCTAATGCTGATGTGTACTGTAGGCTAGCTACATACTGTATGCTGATGTGTACTGTAGGCTAGCTACATACTGTATGCTGATGTGTACTGTAGGCTAGCTACATACTGTATGCTGATGCGTACTGTAGGCTAGCTACATACTGTATGCTGATGCGTACTGTAGGCTAGCTACATACTGTATGCTGATGCGTACTGTAGGCTAGCTACATACTGTATGCTGATGCGTACTGTAGGCTAGCTACATACTGTATGCTGATGCGTACTGTAGGCTAGCTACATACTGTATGCTGATGCGTACTGTAGGCTAGCTACATACTGTATGCTGATGCGTACTGTAGGCTAGCTACATACTGTATGCTGATGCGTACTGTAGGCTAGCTACATACTGTATGCTGATGCGTACTGTAGGCTAGCTACATACTGTATGCTGATGCGTACTGTAGGCTAGCTACATACTGTATGCTGATGCGTACTGTAGGCTAGCTACATACTGTATGCTGATGCGTACTGTAGGCTAGCTACATACTGTATGCTGATGCGTACTGTAGGCTAGCTACATACTGCATGCTGATGCGTACTGTAGGCTAGCTACATACTGCATGCTGATGCGTACTGTAGGCTAGCTACATACTGCATGCTGATGCGTACTGTAGGCTAGCTACATACTGTATGCTGATGCGTACTGTAGGCTAGCTACATACTGTATGCTGATGCGTACTGTAGGCTAGCTACATACTGTATGCTGATGCGTACTGTAGGCTAGCTACATACTGTATGCTGATGCGTACTGTAGGCTAGCTACATACTGTATGCTGATGCGTACTGTAGGCTAGCTACATACTGTATGCTGATGCGTACTGTAGGCTAGCTACATACTGTATGCTGATGCGTACTGTAGGCTAGCTACATACTGTATGCTGATGTGTACTGTAGGCTAGCTACATACTGTATGCTGATGCGTACTGTAGGCTAGCTACATACTGTATGCTGATGCGTACTGTAGGCTAGCTACATACTGTATGCTGATGCGTACTGTAGGCTAGCTACATACTGTATGCTGATGCGTACTGTAGGCTAGCTACATACTGTATGCTGATGCGTACTGTAGGCTAGCTACATACTGTATGCTGATGTGTACTGTAGGCTAGCTACATACTGTATGCTGATGCGTACTGTAGGCTAGCTACATACTGTATGCTGATGCGTACTGTAGGCTAGCTGCATACTGTATGCTGATGCGTACTGTAGGCTAGCTGCATACTGTATGCTGATGCGTACTGTAGGCTAGCTGCATACTGTATGCTGATGCATACTGTAGGCTAGCTACATACTGTATGCTGATGCATACTGTAGGCTAGCTTCATACTGTATGCTGATGCATACTGTAGGCTAGCTACATACTGTATGCTGATGCGTACTGTAGGCTAGCTACATACTGTATGCTGATGCATACTGTAGGCTAGCTACATACTGTATGCTGATGTGTATGCTGATGTGTACTGTAGGCTAGCTACATACTGTATGCTGATGTGTACTGTAGGCTAGCTACATACTGTATGCTGATGCATACTGTAGGCTAGCTACATACTGTATGCTGATGCATACTGTAGGCTTTGGTGTGGTGCACCTGTGTGCACCTTTAACAACACTTGTAAGACAAGACATTCTAAAGGTCACCACTGCAGAAGAATCTTGGATGGTCGTCGTTGAAAGCTCAGCGTTGCTAATACATATTTTTAATGATTATTATTATTTCTAAAGATACTCCTCAGGTTTCCGTCAAGCTGTTTTCTTCAAAAATGGCAAGATGGCAGCCGTGTCTTTTTCTGTGTTTCTCCCGGTGCACCCAGCCATCACAGCGAACAGTATATTAAAAATGTTCATTAGCAGCGCTGAGCTTTCAACGCCGACCGTCCAAGATCACAAGACCCTTCTGCTACGGTGAGCATTGTTAGTCCGACCACGGCTTGAGACTTAATTGTGGGCTTTCCTAACGATCGTATGAGGGACTGTGTATAGGAGCGTAGTGACAGCACAGTCGTGAAAGGGGCTAATTGACATGTGATGATGTTTTGCAGGAGAACACACATTCAACATTTCTAGAAATCAGAGATTTAAACATTAAATATAAAACATATCAATCAGTTAGATGCGATTTTGTTCGATCAAATCCACTAAATAAGCTTAGGTTTAGCTTTCTTTTGTCAGACCTAGATGGAGTTGTATACGGTTCAGTTGTACTTTAGTTTGGTAAGTTAGTTGGAGATAGTCTGCAATGGAGGGGCAGTTATAATCAAGCGCTTGCAATCCTCCATCAGACTGGTGCCGCAGGGAATCAGAACACCCCCCGTGTGAACTCAAAAGCAAAACAAAATAAAAAAGATTCTGATGTGGGTACAGTTAATGATTTCAACAGCTCATGGAAAGCCTGCATTCTGCACTAAAGGCAGCTTTTTTTTCATTAATCCAGTGTTGAGTGGTGGGAAAATTGATGAATTTGACGATTATTTGGGGGCCTGTATAAGAGCCTGGAGTGTTTGACGGATTGCTCTGCTGATTGTCGCCTACGATAGTCCCAGATCACCGCTGCTGCACCTAAGTGCAATGTGCCAATTACTGTTATTCCAGCAGAGAGGGAGGGCACTCCAACCTCCCATAGATTTGGTCCAGAATGACTGTATTGTAAGTAGAGAGATAACAGTGGAATTACAATAAAAACAGTCATTCTTCTACAGTTACATTCTCTAATTGTGTTCACTTCTCGTAAATGAAATACAGTAATGCTGAAATGTAACAAATCGTGAATTTGCTGGGGACCCCGTGGAACCCCCTCAAGGGGGGTATTGATCTATTTATCTCATAGGTATGATAACATGATTTTATTCCTGTGTGTCACATTTTTAAGGCAGTTAGGCCTGATTTCTACTCTGAGACACTCAAATGTGTTAAAATACACCCTATGTTACACTGTGATACAATACACTCTGTGTTACAATACTGTGTTACACAGTACACCCTGTGTTACACTGTGTTACAATACAATCTGTGTTACAATACACTCCTACACATCCTTCTGACTCCCACATCAGCCAGGTGGCACACGCACGCAGGTGCGCACACACACACACACACACACACACACACACACACACACACGCACGCGCTACAGGCTGGTTCATAATGAGAACCTGCAGAAGAGAGGGAGGGGACAGCACAGCGAGATGACAGAGTCATTGTTTAATAAAACAATAGAATACATTTCATGCGTGATCTGTCAGCCGCTGTCGTACGTTGCCGAGCGGGCATCGACGCCATGTCAGGCTGGAATGTGCTCGGAATGGTTTCCAGCACTGAATCTGTACAGTGTTGTACACCATCACCATCACCAGGGCCATTTCTTTCTTCTTTTGTATTGTTCCTAACCTACGCTATGTTTCTGTGGATGTGCATGATAGGCTGTCATGCAATACAATTTATTTTTTTAAACCAACATGACGTTCCGTCTCCAAAGGTTATCTTTGTGTGTGTGTGTGTGTGTGTGTGTGTGTGTGTGTGTGTGTGTGTGTGTGTGCGTGCGTGCGTGCATGTGTGTATGTATGAGTTACGTTGCCCCGTCTCATCAGAATATTTTATTTGTCCCTGCTTTTCAACCCACCGCTCCTCAGCAAACATTTTGACATTGAATAGACGTTGGTATGATGGCCAATACTGAAAACCACTCAAATCCTGTTTGCGCAGGCATTTAGGGTCGCAGATGATTTTGGCAGGGCTCTAATTTGCGCTTGCGACACGTGCCGTGAACGTTTCCGCATCCCCGCCGAGAATTGCATCCCCAACATATTTCGGGGCTGTTTTAACTTAGAAATTAGGGAGGTCACGTCTACCAGACAATGATATCACTTTTAAACAGTTACATTTCTGTATAAATTATTACAAGTATGCTCCCGTGAGATGGGGATGCTTTTTTTTGCTGATTGGCGGGGGAGCAAAACTCGGCAGAACACTTGGCGCAAGGCCGTATGTCCAGCTTTATGGTAAATGGACTGCATTTATATAGTGCTTTACAATGTGCCTACATTCACCCATTCAAACACCGAAGGTGGCCAGCTGCCCAAGGACGCTTCGACATGTGGACTGGAGGAGCCAGGGATCGAACCCTTGACCTTCTGGTTGGTGGACGATGATAGCTCCTGAGCCACAGCCGCCCCTTTATAACTCACCCTGATTTTTTTTTTTTTTTATCGATCCACCACAACGTTATAATGCGGCCTGGAACAGAGCAAATAGGGGCATGTGTAATGTGTGTACCGTATTTACGTCTGCTGTCCATCACATTGGTGACACAAACCGTCACAAATGGGGGGGCGGGCCAAACGTCCATGTGAGACAAAATTCTTAACGATCATCGGTTAATTATGCCCATCCCTACTGCATAGTAGGGTATGCCTTTAAAAAAAATACTGTACGGTATTCATGTCAACTTGTTGAATGTAGATGAAATATTTCTTCTGTTTTTGAAATATTCTGTCTTTGTGTTTTCCTTGTATGTGCATGTGTTTCATTATGAAACGCACTCTGCCATTTAATCCTGAGAATAAGAATCATCTTACGTGTGTGCACTCAGAGGTACATCACGTGGAATGTGCTGGTTGTGTGAACATTCCCAACAGGCAATCTTTGAAGTCAGTCCTCAATGAACAAGGCCGCCTCGCGTTCTCGTGTCACTGTGGCAGATCTACATAATATTACATTATCACCCTGAAGTGTGGCTGTGTTGATAAAAGCGCTTTGTGCATAATATGATTGGTGATGTGAATGTGAAAAGTCCCTGTGCTGCATATAATAGCACTCCATTCCTCTGTGGCAACCTCGCCAGGCACTCTCCTGCCTGTGTGTATGCTGAAGTGGTGCTCCTATCTCAGCCACTTACCTTTGTCTGATCCAGAGCCAGCCTTAGTGCTAATGTCCACCAGCTCCGCAGCTGATGCGGTACTCAAGATTCAAGATTCAAGATTTTTATTGTCACTCCATGGTACAAGTATCACGTGTGAAATTCTTGTGCTGTGGACTCCGTTTACAACATAGTACAAATATAACAGGGCATATGAGTGCAAAAACAACAAGAGACACAACAAGCAATAAGGCAGTAGAGTGATAAGACAAGTCAGAGACAGTGGCATATTCACTGCACATAGGTGCACATGTCATGTGCATACTTTAGACGTGCTTAAACATTTTAAATTCGACGTATTTGACATACAGGTGCAAATAGCATGTACCTTATTAAACATACAATTAAACATTAGACATACGTAATGGTAGCAGATACAGTACTAGGGGTGCACCGATCGATCGGCACGCAATCTGTATCGGCCGATTTGGACCTCAAATATGTGATCTGCTGTTTCCGATATTCCTTTATTGTCGCCGATCGCATAGCCGATCATGCTGCACGTGAGAAACATGAGGCAGCCCATTTTCATGTCTTCAATGTCCATCGTTTAACTTTCATATTGTGCTCTAACGTTTATATCATTGTGTTGCAAAGCACACGCTTTGCTTTCGTCAGCCAAGGCGCACCTGAATATAAGCCGCAGCAGCTAAATTGAATGATTGTTACATATATAAGCCGCACTGGACTAAGCCGCAGGTGTTTTAATGTTTAAAACTGGTCAGGAGGAGGCGTAGCGCCTGCCTGTAACAGAGATCTCCGTGTCTTATCAGCGGAGACCGTTTTGAGTCCGATGAACAAATCAATCAAAAACACTTCACTATGTCCAAGGCTACAAGATTCGTTTCATTCCATTGAATTTGGCAGCGCGGACGAAACATGGGTGGAACGAAACATGCAAATTACATGTTTTGCATCCTCATCCGTAACACAGCCAGTTCTCCATCTTTTGAAGCATGATGTTAGATTACAACGAGCTAGCTTAGCCTTCCAAAATGTTGCCGTTAAGTTTTTAGAATGTAATACATAGAATTGGGAACGTTACATTCAATTTCATTCAGACTGTGTTTCTGGCTCAATCGCCGACATTTTTCCCCCGGAGCGAGGGAGGGTGGGAGGAGGGAGGGTGTTTTACAGTAGTGGCTGATAGAGCGTAGTGGCACAGTGCTCCAAGCAGGTCGCGAGGCACATTTTTTGTCCACACACCACACCAGACTGTCAACACACCCCTTGCGTCTTTGAATCACACACATCAGCTGGTGATGAGCAGACTCAGCAGAGAGAAGTTACCTCCAGTCTTCCCGCCCGGTGCCTACCGAGGCATTTGCATGCTATTAACACGTTGAGTGCCAATGACGAGATATCTCGGCTTACAGGATCCAACCGTTGAGTGCCAAAGACGAGATATCTCGGCTTACATAAACATTTATTTTTTTTGACGGTGGGACATCGATCAACCCCTTTTACGTCTCCTATACCAATATTGGAGGAAGAGAATGTGTATAATCTATTTTACCGACCAGCTAAGTGGCGACAGTGCTCTCCAGACAGAGACAAAGCCGAGCAAAAACAGCCGCGGGTCCGCGGGAGAAAGCCATTCTCAAGGAAATAGCTGGGCGAAAACGCTTTCGATTTCACACACACACACACACACACACACGCACGCGCGCGCGCACACACACACACACACTCGAGTACCTTTGAGCATAAATAAGACCAGAATCGCAAAAGCTTCTTCAAAGCTCTCAGCCGACACCTCAAGAAACGAACGAGCCCGTTTTACAGTAATCCAGACTGCCCGAGAGCGGCCGCAGAGCCAGCAGCAGCAGCACAGACGGAGGGAGGAGTTTGGAGACACACACACACACACACACACACACACACACACACACACACACACACACACACACACACAATACAGTATACAGACTTGCCCAAGGGCACCCATAATCACAGGCACGTGAGGTGGTTCTAAAAATCCATTTATCTCAAAACTCTCTGAAAATCTCTGAAACCATGCTGTACTCAACGGCTAATATCTACATAACTACCGTACTAACTCTACAAACTAACTCTTTTAGACAGAGAAAGCACACATTCTATTAGTTCTTTTTAGATGATTGGTGTTCACGAAGTCTTAACAGAAAAGAATCCTCGGCTCTTGTAAAATGAGCCAGAATCCTCAAAAAAAAAACTGGCAGAACCTACCTACAGCATTGAAAAAAGGGCTGGCAGTCAATGTGTTAAGTCCGTGTTTGATCCATATTTGTGTGTATCCTCCTAACGTTAATAGCTCCGGTTAGCTTTAGCCGCTTTAGCTTAATCGATAAAATAGTTAACTTGGGTCAAAGTTATTTTTCTTGTGTAACAGGGAAATCCCGGAAAATTGAGGATTTTTGTTGAGTGAACTGAACTGCATTGAACTGGTAACATGGAAATCCCGAAGTGGAATGAGTTTTGTTCTTTTATAAACTGAACTGAGGGAACTGGACTGAACTACTAGCCATTTAGTTCAACACAGTCTTGTGCTCCAATTATCTCACACACAAAAAAATCATGTTGGCGGTTTCCTTTAGCCTACAAAATATAAAATATTGATGTAGAAAAAAAAGAAAATGTGCTGCACTTTCAATTTGATGCATGAAATGTAGGCCTATATGTAAAATGGAAACTGTTCTATAATAGACTGCTATAGCTGCTTACAAAATAAATAAATAAATATATATACATTATATATATATCGGTGATCGGTAATCGGTAATCGGTGATCGGTCGATGATCGGTTGGGCAGATATTTCTCATAGGTGATCGGCAATCGGTGATCGGTGGCAAAAAACGTGATCGGTGCACCCCTATACAGTACGGTACAGTACAGCTACTACACTATTTGTGTACGGCTCCGGTACGGCTGCGAACAGACCCACACTCATGTAATGTGTCAGACGCATGCAGGATCTGACAAAAATAGAACAGGTGCATATTTCTTTCCGTATGCACCTGTACAGTATCGCCCATCTATTAACATGGGCGAGAGTCTGTTCCGGCAGGTTGACCGGATCCGCACGGAGCCGTAACGTAATCGGGTGTACATTGGGTGTAAGGTGCTCGCTGTCCCTAAACAAAAATTGGCCAAAAATTGTCCCTAAACCAAATTGAATAAACTTGATCGGTATAATGTGTCCTGCACATTCTACACCTGAGACAAAGCTGGAGTCTTACCATAATGCTATGCAACATTTTCATACAAATATGGGAAATGTAAATTGTCCTATTCTTTATTGTCAATTGATACGATGGCATATTTTACATTTCCTCTTCTAAACGCCTGGCTCTTTCCTGGAGGGGGGAATTGCATAGCACACAGGAAAAGATGCCTTTTATGTTTCTGGTTTGTTTGGAATAAATAGAAGAACTGGGTAGTTAGCATACGCCACCATGGCTGAACAGACGAAGAGAACCACCTACAGAAACCCAAACGCTATCAACAGATAATCTAAGGAAAAAGTCACAGTACTACACTAGCGCCTCCTCTGGTCAGTCGGGGCGCCTATCACAGTACTACTTGACGCACTGCTCGAATGCCATCATCGGTGGGGAATCCAGTCCCGAAACACCACAGCAACGAGTGCATGATGAAGCCAATGATAGAGACGGAGATAGAGGTGGATGAGGAGAGGCTACGTATGAGAGAGCATGTTATGAATGAGGTGGATTCCAACAAAGACAGGCTGGTCTCCTTAGACGAGTTCCTGGTCGCTACAACACAAACACATTCTTGGAGCCAGATATTTGGGATACCTTGGAGCAGAACTGTTTCTGTCTTGCCAAAATATTTGATTGGTACTCTAAGGCCTACAAAATACCCTTCAGCTCGCCTCCAGCTGAAGGGTTATTTTGTAGGCCTTAGAGTACCAATCAAATATTTTGGCTCAGAATCCAGATAGTGAAGGGCAGAACCAAAAAGCATGGAACAGTGTGCCCTCTGACACCTGACACCTATCACATCTTTTGCAACCTATGCTTGTAATAGTGAAGGCGGTGAGCAACTTTAAATTGATCAGATGTTTACTATTAACTGAGCACAGTTGGATCAGACAGACTCCTGTCCCATATCATTTCAGATAACTCAACGCCAAGTTCCCCCTGCCATGCCTCTGCTCTGTGTAGGGCCAAGGTGCAGCTGTCAAAGACATACAAATCTAGAAATAAGATGCTTGTAGCGAGGAGGGCTTTACAAAACATGTTCATTTGGGAGAGCTTCAAAGTTATGGATCTTGTAGGCATCTGAAAAAGTGTGTGGGGCAACTCAAATTTTGTCTTCAGAAGATCAAAGGATGCAAATTGTCCATCAATGTACAGGTCTCTGATGGAAACCAGCCCCTTCTCACTCAAGGCATGAGAGGTTTTGTCTGACCATGAGGATAAAAAACGGTGATTAAAACAAATAGGTGTGTGAACAGAAAAATCTGGTATACTCAAAACGCTCCTAACCTGGTTTAGAATTCAGAGTTTTTCAAGCTAGAAAATTGAGCTGGTCTCCATTTTTAGCCACAGGGGTCCCTTGCCACCGTAGTGCCTAAACACTGGTAAGGCTAACCCTCCTTCAGACCGGGGTTTTTGCAAGTGAATTTTCTAAATTCTTCCAGATTTACAGTAGGACAGAATTATGGAGTCCAGTTCTTTGAATAAAGCTGATGTGTTCCAAAGATTGGTAATTAGGGTTAGGCAAGTACAATTTGGTTAGGGTATGGGTTTGGTCATGTTTACCCTCACCTTAACCCTTTTACTTGCCTAACTCTAACCATAACAACCAACATCCTTAAAACATGAATAAAAATGCAATGAAAAGCTTGAAGAGTTTTATGGCGATTCCTGTTCTGCGTCATGGCTTTCTGACAGAAATAATTCAGGGCTAACTTCTCCCATGTGCCGGCCGGACCGACCAGAGGAGGCGCTAATGCAGCGACCAGGGCACATAACCCACCGGTTTCCCAACGGCAGATGCGGCTAAATGTCTCTTTATGGATAGCTGACCAAGCCTTCGGAAGTACCGTTGAATTGAACCTGGGTCTCCGCGATGGTAGGCGAGTGCTTTTACCTCTAAACTACCCAGACTCCCGCAGGAGATCACATATTGTTGAGTCCCATCATGCCTTTCATATTGCCGGCGGCTCCCTGTTGGAACTGACGCATCATCGACTGGAGACCAGCCGTGCCGCCCATGTGGTGCAAGAGTCGAGGATCCATCATCCTGGCCATCTGCTGGTTCAGTTTGGCCATCTGAGAATGATTCACGTTCTTCGACATGTCACCTCCTTTAAACAGTCCCTTGATGCCGCCCATCTTCTTGACCATCTGGGCGACCTTGGTGTACTGTGTGAGGAAATCCTGGACGTCCAGGGTGGCAACCCCGGACCCCCGTGCCACCCTTTGGATCCTGTTGGGCTGCTTACTGAACAGCTTTGCGCCGTCTTTGTTGTCCAGTTCCTGGTCATTCATGCTGTCCATGATAGTCATGAGTTTCTTCAGTCGGGTCTTGGACATCTGCTCGTTCCCTTTACTCATGAAGTCTGGCCCGAAGCCGGGGATCATGCCCATGATCTGTTCTAAGGGGCCCATCTTCATGATGTTCTGGAAAAGTTCATACATGTCTCTGATGGTAAACTGGCCGTGTTTCAGTTTGTCCATGAACTGCTCTTGGTTCTCATCCAGTTTGAACTTGTCTATCAAACCTTCAATGTCTCCCATTCCCAGCAGTTTGCTGATGAACGGCTGTGTCTTAAACAGCTCCAAGTCGTCGATGTGTTCTCCTGTTCCAATGAAGATGATGGGACTCTTAGTGGCAGCAACAGCGCTGAGAGCTCCACCTCCTTTGGCGTGTCCGTCGAGCTTAGTGACGATGACTGACGCCACATCCACCTTGTCTTTGAAGGCCTTGGCCTGAGCCTCACAGGCCTGGCCGATGGACGCGTCCATCACGTACACAATATTGTCTGGTTGCACGGCGTTGGAGACCTGTAGCATCTCCTCAAACAGAGAGTCTTCCTGTCTGTGTCGCCCGCTGGTGTCCACGATGATTATCTCAAAGTTCTCACCCTTAAACTTCTCCACTCCCTCTGCTGCGATCACCACGGGGTCCATCTCTGTGTAACTTCCATAGAACGGGATCCTGGCTTTTGTGGCATTCTGTTTGAGCTGATCGAAGGCACCGGCTCTGAAAGTGTCGGCACAGATCAGACAGGTCTTCCACTCTTTTCTCTGGTAGTAATATGCCAGCTTGGAGCAGGTGGTGGTCTTGCCACTGCCCTGCAGACCTACAAACATGATGACATTGTTCTTCCCCTTGGTGGGAGTCCAGGCCTTCACACCGGGGTCCACCAGGTTGACCAGCTCCTTGAACATGGCATGCTGGATCATCCTCCTCTTATTCAGACCGGACGCCATCTGCTCCAGGTCTATGGCAGTCTTGACGTTCTCCCTCAGTTGTTTGACCAGCTTGATGTTAACATCGGCCTCTAGCAGGGCGGCACAAACCTCCTTCAGCATGCCGGTCAGAACCTCCTCATTGATGATGGTGGCTTTGCTGAGTGACCTCAGCGCCGCGGTGATCTTCCTCCCCAGGTCGGCTAACACCATCTTGATGGTCTGAAGGAAACGGTGTCAGCTAGATGGCTCTGTGTGTGTGTGCATATAGCGATGTCATAATGTGCGGAGGGTATTAAGGTCACACACGAGCAATTGTGATGTCACCAGTGATGTCACTTGAGCAATTGTGATGTCATCGTTGACGTCATCATTGACGTCACTCGAGCAATTGTGCTGTGATCAGTGATGTCATCAGTGAGTGATGTCGTCAGTGATGATGTTATCAGCAATGCCTCTCGAGCAATTGTGATGTCATCGGTGATGATGTGGAGGCATTTTAGGTAGAGTATTTCAGCATGCTGAGATGAACTACAGTACCTGCCACCTTCCACCTAAAAACAAAACAAAACAAAATGCTGTTGACAAAATAAGAGTCTGGCCAAAACTCTGGCTGTGTTCATTAAATGTGTTCACTCTCCCAACAGCAGCAGTATAGTCGTAGCTAACTGTTACCTCGCCACCTTTCATTTCAGTCAAGTTTTCACTTTGGCGCTGCTTGACTCATCCCAGATCTGTTCCTCCTCCTCACCCACTCACTGCCTCTTTGTGTCACTTCGTCAAACTCGCTCTTGCTTTCTGCCTGCCTGCCTGCAGTTCATATGAAAGCAGAGAAATCAGACATGCAAATGAATCAGTTTGGAGGGAAATTCAGAGCCAGATGGAAAAGGAAATTAAACAAGTAGAAAGATCGCTAACACTTTCTATGAAACCCATGTGTATAATGCATTATTATAATGTGTTATAATCTGCTTATAGCACTGTAATAATTAAAGTGATAAGTACTCATGAATTCATAATGCTTCATAACGACTAGAAATGTCTTTGCTTTTGAAATTGCTTTAATTGTGAAGGGCTGTGTGAAGTGTGTTGGGCTTTTATTGTGAAGGGCTGTGTGTGAAATGTGTATAGGGCTTTTATGAAATCACAATGTGATAACAGTGACTGTCATCATCAGTGATTTATGACAAATTACTATAGAATGAAGGAAACTGTCCTCTGCCGAATCCATTTATCTCTGCAGCGGATAGGCCAATCGATCTGAAACTGCACACAGATAGTGAGCATTGGCTCATGGGGAGTTGCTCGCCACTTCTTTTCGCCTGACAGCAAGGTGTTTCACCGGAAGGACGCAACACGTGGGAGGATCATGCTATCCTTCCGTTTCCCTTCCCCCTGAACAGGCGGCCTGACCGACCAGAGTCCATCAATGATGTCACCAGTGATGTCACTCGAGCAATTGTGATGTCATCAGTAGCTGTGTTTCCATTACAGTTTTTCGCAAAATAATTGCGATATTTCTACAACTTCGACAATGTACAATTGCGACTTGTAGGCGTTTCCATTGAAGTTGAGTTTCGCAATTCCCGTTACCAGCAGCTGCCACAGTGATTACGCACGCGGATCTGCCCCATATCCCGTCCCCTGCATACTCAAATCCAACCAATGGTCAATGCAAATCACAACATGAAGTTACAACGCATATAAACGAGCCTGATTATCAATTCAAAAGAACATGTTGCGGGCTGCGGTGAATGCAGTGAGCGCGACAGGCAGAGGAAAAAAGGTAGCCTACAACTTGTCCCATTTTAGAGATGGAGGAGGGGGGGAAAGGCTGATATGGTGCAATAGTCAGAATATCGTGTATTATAATTATAACATTGTACCTGAAACGTGTGTAATGTATTAATCACTTCAGTCAACAGCACCGCACCGGTGTGCTTTTCATCCCGCCGCTGTGCCAAATGCGCGCACACAGGCATGGATCGATTTCTCCCATTAAACATGATCTATTTTCTGGCTCCGCTTTTGCACAACACGTCTTTCTGCTAGGTAGCGTTGCTTCAAAGTTTTCCACTTGCTGCGAAGGTTTTGCCATGGTTTATCAAACCCTTTCTCCCTAATTTCCTTTCATTTTCCAAAGGAGAAGATGGGTCACATGACGTGCAAATGCGGAAAATGTGTTTCCATTACACTTTTGCGATAAACTGCTATATCGACACGTCTGAAAAACCACCTCATGAGAGCGCAAAAACGTTTTGCGATATTTGGGAGCTTTTTCGAAATTTACGTGTTTCCATTACCCAATTTCTATTGCGATATTTAGATTTTGCGCATTTCTGACGGTAATGGAAACACGACTAGTGATTATGTCATCAGTGATGTCACTCAACAATTGTGATGATGTCATCAGTGATTATTTCATCCGTGATGATGTCATTATTTAGGGATCGAGCGCGTGTGACGATTCCTAGGCTCGCCCGCTATGCGGGCTCGCTACCACCCGTCCTGCAGCTCGCCAAGATGGCCATGCAGCTCGCATTCGCAGCTCGGCCGCTGCGCAGCCTTGCCCGCAACTCGGCTGCTGTGTGGCCAATGAGACCAGCATCACTGATGATGTCGTCATCACTGATGATGTCATCAGTAGGATTTATGACATCACTGATGACGTCACAGTGGGATTTATTACATCACTGGGATTTATGACATCACTGGTGATGTCACAGTCGGATTTATGACATCACAGTGGGACAATCACAGTGGGGCAGAGAAACAAACAGACAGAGCCCCAGCTCCCATTTATATACTGATGTCAGTCAGGCAGTTGGACATGGCTGTAGAGCAAAACGAGGCGAAATTCGTGACACTGGAGCAAAATAAATAAAATGCAATGGACGGATCAGTGGGACTGGAAACGTTGCAGATCATCAAGGATTCCCAGCAGCAGCACGGCCTCAGGCATGGAGACTATCAGAGATACAGGGGATACTGCTCCCGCCGCCTGCGTCGTCTACGCAAAACACTGGGCTTCAAGATGGGCAACAGACACAAGTCCAGTGCAAATAAGTGCAGTGCAGAGAAAATGCTTTGTGACAATAGGTACCTGTTGCTTGTTCTGATGGAGGCAGAGCGGGCGTGGAGCTACGCCATGCAGCTGAAGCAGCAGGCCAACACCGAGCCCCGCAAGCGCTTCCACATGCTGGGCCGGCTGCGTAAGGCCACCCGGCACGGCGAGAGGCTGGAGAAGCTGTGTGAGAGCCCCTGTGTAGACGCCAAGACCAAGCTGGAGGTACAGGCCTACACCGCCTACCTGGCTGGCATGGTGGAGTTTGAGCTGCAGCATTGGAAGCCTGCCATGGAGGCCTTCAACAAGTGCAAGACCATCTATGAGAAACTGGCCAGTGCTTTCACCGAGGAGCTAGCGGTGCTATATCACCAGCGTGTGGAGGAGATCAAGCCCAACATACGCTACTGTGCTTACAACATTGGTGATCAGAATGCCATCAATGACCTGATGCAGATGAGGCTGACTGGAGGGGGTGGAGGCATGATGGCTGAGAAGCTAGAGACCCTGATCAGCCGGATGAGAGCCAAGCAAGCGGCCACCATCAGCGAGGTGGAGTGGCGAGGGCGCACAGTGCCGGTCAAGATGGACAAGGCCCGCATCTTCCTGCTGGGTCTGGCAGACAATGAGGCCACCATAGCTCAGGCAGCTAACGAGGAGACCAAGGAGCATCTGTATGAGATCCTGCTGGCCGAGTGCAGAGACACCATCCAGGCTGTGAGGGAGGAACTCAAGACCGAGGCCAAGCAGAGAGAGAGGGGCTCTGATACAGACAGTAGCAAGGTGTCCAACCTGCAGTTGCTGCACAGCTATATGACCTACCTCAAGCTGTGTACGGTGGTGAGGAGGAACAAGAGCATGGCCCACACACTGCAGGCCAAGCTGAAGGAAGATCAGGCCAACGAGAACAACAGGGGCCCCCGCCCACAGGACCTCATCCGCCTCTATGACATAATCTTGCAGAGTCTCACTGAGCTGTCCACCCTGCAGGGCCTGGAGGAAGACCACACCTTCCAGAAGGAGGTGGCCCTCAAGATGCTGGTCTACAAGGCGTACAGGTGTTTCTTCATAGCCCAGTCCTATGTGCTGGTGAAGAAGTGGAGCGAGGCACTGGTGTTGTATGAGAGGGTGCTGAAGTACGCCAGGGAGGTCCAGTCTAAGGCCAAGAGTCTCATCAACAGCCTCAAGGATCTGCCTGATGTTCAGGAACTCATCGCTGAGGTCAACGCTGAGAAATACTCTCTTCAGGCTGCTGCCATTTTGGATACTGATGACACCACTGAAGCCCCTGCCCAGCAACAGGTGAAAGACAACACGCGCCTCTGCGACCGCCTGGAGACCTTCCGGCTTGACTCCGCCCTGGTGGGCAAGCGGCCCAATCTGGTCCAGTTCCCCCCTGACTTCCAGCCGATCCCCTGCAAGCCCCTGTTCTTTGACCTCGCACTCAACCACGTGGCCTTCCCACCCCTGGACCACAAGGTGGAGCAGAAGGGCAAGGGCGGTCTGACCGCATACATCAAGCGCATCTTTGGCTTTGGCAGCTAAACCGAGCACAGGGCTTTGGCATGGCCTGTCGAGGAAGACCACAAGGCCCTCTGTCCCACCGCGAATTAACAACCAGACTTGGGTCAGTTGTTAATTAAAAACCAGTAGCAATTTGACCCAAGTCTAACTGCCATTGTTACTAATAACATCAGGCTGCATGGGCTCGTAGTAGCATACTGGCTCCCTCCTCTATTTGAGCTATGGAGATGTCTTTCACATTTTACAGGTTTCTATGCCTTGTTCCTTTGGCTTTCACAGCCAAGTTCAATCTCATAATTATTTTAGGTTAAACTAAGCCAGTTTGGTATAATTGTTAGCTTTTACATTTGTCTTTCCAACATAAGTGCCTTCATGTAATTAAGTCCCCAACTGGGGCGGCAATAGCTCAGGAGGTAGAGCTGTCTGTCGTCTGTGGTTCTGATGTGAGCTAAATTAGGGGTCCTTGATTCAAAAGATTGAGAATCACTTGTCCAGAGCACATTAAGACAAATTCCTATAGCAAGCTCTGGTTGAAATGGCAATAAACTCACCATATTGCTCACAATCAAGAGCATAAGGGAGAGATTTCTCTCGAGAAGTCATTCTACTTTAAGAGTCAAAATCACCCCCAGGGATTCGGTTAGCCGCCAATTGCCGGCTTTTAGGCTCAAGTAGCCGGTTGGAAATGTGCCAAATAATTAAATTCCTTATGTAAAATAGCCTAATATTGTGTGACCAATAGCCTAGGTGATGTTGCCATAGGCTACAACTTAAATATAGACTTATATATTATATATTTTCGCCACGCTGTTATGAGTGTTTGGTGAAAAAGGGGAAAAAATATAGCCGACGCTCGTTAACACGTTCACTGCCAATGACGTATTAATACGTCAAAAATAATCCAACGGTTGACTGCCAATGACGTATTAATACGTCAAAAAAATTAAATTTTTTTTTTTGACCGTGGGATGTGCATCTAACCCTTTTACATCTCTTATATAATTATTGGAGCCACCGAACGTTTACAACCCATTCCACCGAGCCACTAAGTGGCGACAGTGCTCTCCTGACTAGAGGAAGGCAAGCAAAAAGCAGCCATTCTCATGAAAATGGATGGGGGAAAACGCTTTCGTTTTCGCGCTGATTGCTGGCGATGCGGGATTGCAAATTTGCATAATAGATTACAGGTGGAACACACTTTGAAACACGCAGCATAAATATGACCAGAATCGCAAAAGCTTCTCTCAACCAAAACTCCAAGAAGCGAGCGAGTCCATCCAGACTTCCTCAAACAGCGGCCGCGCAGACAGGCAGCAGCAGCAGCAAAGCAGTGAGACTGGTGACAAGCTTGTGACGGCCGCTGCAGCCAAGAAGAACGCCCACGGAGGGAGGAGTTGGAAGCAGAGGGGGGTTTCCTGCTGTTATGGAGGAAATTACTGTTCAAAACTATTGTTTAGATGTCTGACGTCTTACTGATGCCAAAAATGAATGGTTAAAGTGACTGTTCTATCGAATTTCACAAAAAGCCGTTTATCTCGGAATAATTTTTCTGACGCTGAAACCATGCTGTATTCAACTGCTAATGCTTACATAACTACTAACTCTACAAACTAACTCTTTTAGACAGAGAAAGCACACATTCTATTAGTTATTTTGAGATATTGTGTGTTCACAAAATCTTAGCAGAAAAGAATCCTCGGGTCTTGAAAGATGAGCCAGAATCCTCAAAAAACCCCTCTGGCAGAAGCTAACTACAGTAAAAACAAAATGTCTGGCAGTGAATGTGTTAACTGTAACCCACCATGCAAAAGCCGCACACTGCAGCATCCTGTGGCCGACATCGCTTTGGCTTGACACGAGACCGAAATGTTAAAGCAGACATCCCTCGGCCAGTTCTTTTTATGTAACCATGGTCCAGAACAAGGTCCAAACAGCCATGAGAACTCGCCTCAGCGAGGAAAAGTTGGGTTAATGAGAATCGCAAGCTTCACCTTTGCACATGCAGAGTAGGGCTGTGAATCTTCACTGGCCTCACGATTCGATTCGATTACGATTCAGCGGGCTACGATTCGATTCGATAACGATTATCGATGCATCTCGATGCATCTTAAATCGATGCATCACTTTTTTCCGCAATATATGATTTATTTTTTCTCACTTTCTTTTTGCTCACTGTGTGGCTACTTTTAAAATAAAAGTGCATTTGGAATTGCATTGTATTATGATCCATAATTAAAATAAACAACTGCATGCACTTCCATTCTATTTTATTTGATTATTAAAAAAATAAATAAAAAAAATAAATTAATAATCGATTTTTGATATTTGTGAATCGATGCAGAATCGTGCACGTCCGCATCGCGATGCATCTTATAATCAATTATTTTTGACACCCCTAATGCAGAGGAGCACTTATGTCAGGTAAGGTTTCAGCCCATGCGCTCCTGACCAAACTGGAAAAAAAACACCACTCTTTCTTTCTTTCTGTGTTAATAACATAACTTATAATAATAAGTTAACGTTAGTATTACCATTAGTGTTTGATGGCTGTCAGTGTTACTGTTATTATTTGTAGCAGTGCATACTGTCAGTTTGCTGTTTGATGGGATGGTTATGCTTTAGATTAGCTTTAGCTGAATTGCCACTTTTTGTTGCAACTGTTCTTAAACAAAGTCCAATATACCAGTTTGTTCGGTTACAGTCATTAGCTCTCCTCTCATTCGGCTTAAAGCTAAAAATATTCCCACTCTGGGGCTGTGGAGTTTGGTTGACCTGTGTCACAGGCTTCATTCAGCTGCCTGCTACCTGTTTCAGTCAGTGAGTCAGTCAGTCAGTGAGTGAATCAGTCAGTCAGTGAGTGAGTGAGTCAATGAGTCAGTCAGTCAGTCAGTCAGTGAGTCACTCAGTCAGTCAGTCAGTCAGTCAGTGAGTCAGTCAGTGAGTCAGTCAGTCAGTCAGTCACTCAGTCAGTGAGTCTGTCAGTCAGTCAGTCACTCACTCAGTCAGTGAGTCTGTCAGTCAGTCAGTCAGTCAGTCAGTCACTCTGTCAGTCAGTCTGTCAGTCAGTCAGTCAGTCAGTGAGTGAGTAAGTCAGTCAGTGAGTGAGTCAGTCAGTCAGTGAGTAAGTGAGTCAGTCAGTCTGTGAGCCAGTCAGTCATTCAGTGAGTCACTCAGTCAGTCAGTCAGTCAGTCAGTCAGTCAGTCACTCAGTAGTCTCACTTGCCAGACTTCCCTCCCATCTGGGAGAGAAGCAAATCCCTTTGCGCTCCCTGCAAGCTCTGCCATTGGCCATTGGCTTTCTGCTCCCTCCGTGACGAATCTGTCAATCTCAAATGCCTGCACCGCTGTGAAACAACGTCAACAATGCTAGCTCATTGCTATACGCTGAAAACAATTGGATCCCCCGTTGTAGGGAGAGAGTCTGGTAAGCGAAACTAGGTGAAACAAACAGTATTTTTCCCCCCGCAAGTCCAGAGTGGAGATCTACACTGCCAGACTCCTCTCCCGGAAGGGACTGTTTGACAAACAGAGCTACCCCCTTGTATGTAACACATGTATGTGTGATGAATGGTTTTACACTTTAGATTAGGGGATGCAGAAAGCCTTGTAAATTAATTGTAAATGATTTACACATCATTTATACAGGAACACTTCATTTACTAAAGGTTCATGGTAGGGCTGCACGATATTGGAAAAAACTGACATTGCGATATTCCCTGCCCCTGCGATATATATTGCGATATGAAAAAATACAGATTTTCACCAGATTACCAGAATAGCTCTATTTTAAAGAAAAGAATACTTCTAGAATGATTGGGATGATTTTGTAGAGGAGTCCATCTGATTTTGGAGGGGAAATTAGGTATTTTAATGTTTCTCAACCACTGGGCTGTCGCCTATACTGTAGGCCTCAGAGCGTCATCTATCAGGGTGCATACACATTTTGACCAATGGATTTCATGAAAAAGTGAGTAAGTTATGACATTCTACTTTAAAATGTCACTAGCCTACACTTCACTTAGTGTAATGCAGCCTTTAAAACCAGGGAAAGACAACATGTATGCTGTATCACCATATTACCATATCCAACATCTAAGACCATATAGTCTCATATCACAATATTGATATACAATTGATATATTGCCCACCCCTAATATTGAGTGCCAGAATCTACCTCCCAATGATGCTATTTGCAGAAAAACATTAGATTTCATTGATTATAATCACTGCTTTCAACTTCTTTCGTTCTTCTAACGTTTCAATAAATCAACAATGAAACACCCCTGCCACTTTACACACTTGGTCTGACCCCCCGGAAACCCCCTCCAGAAACGACCAAGTGGTACACTCCGCATCTGCGGAGTTCCGGTTTTTGAGCGCAAGGCTGGCAGTACAGAGAGACGAGGATTCACATGCAGCCGACCGGTGACAAACAATTCATTCGTGAAAAGTAATAAATATACATTTAATTGCCCAGATATGTCTCTTCTCTTTTTATTTTCACTGACATGTTTTGTGTAAATAAGTCGCTATGTATGATTAACTCTACCGTAACGTTACTGCTATCATGTGATGCAACATCAGAGACTTGAAGGGGAGAGACAGCCACAGTGATAACACGGACAACTTCTCAGTAATCAGCCTTCGTGTCATAAGTTGCGGTCTTGCTTTTTGGTGTTTCAAGAGTAAATATCTCCACTCCACGGACATGTTGAGTTACAGCAGCCAGCCTGCTGTATGCGAGTGCGCTGCAAACTGTGGACAAGTCCGCCTCCGCAACCACATCGTTTACAGACGGGCTACTGTCTGTCAGCAACGCAACATAAGCAAAAGATAATTCAATTTAGGTCTCTGTGCATGTTTGTTGTGTTGAAGCTAAGCACTAATGAGTGAGTACAGTAGCGGGGCGTCTCTCTCCTTTGAGAGAGACTGCATTTCACTCAGTAGGCTACCCCTAAAGTGAGAGTTTATCAAGCAACATGACGAGTTAATTTGCTTTTGACATCGCACGTCCTGCGATGTGACTATCGCGCATGCGCACATCGCAATGTCGATGTGTAAACGATATATCGTGCAGCCCTAGTTCATGGATGACTTACAACACATTTGTATATGTTAACATAACATGTACTAATCATCTACAAATGTATATTCATGTTTTGTAAATGGTTAGTTCATCATTAACTAAAGGCTTATAAATGACTTGCGACTGAACGCTATTATAAAGTGTTACCGAAGTGATATTTTCATGGATAATAATCAGTGGAGCGAAATAAACTAACGTACAGTATGTCAACTGTGTACGAGGCGTAACAATGCACACTTGTAACGACCAGCTTGTTTCAATGACGTCACCACCCACTCATCAGGAGTTCATTCATGCCTCTCAATGTTACCACCCACAGAGTCCCATAATCCAATCACAGCCCTCTCCAAAAAAAACGTGTAGTGTGTACTCCACATCTGGAGTCATTTCTCTATGTGACCTTGTATATTAATTTTAAGAGGTGACAGCTGAGCTTACAATGTCTGCACACTCTGGACATATTTCCATACATGCACCTGCAGCCGACATCTGATCATGTGAATGGTGCACACAATAGAGTGGTCCATCTGATCATGTGAACGGTGCACACAATAGAGTGGTCCATAATGTGAATGGTGCAGACAATAGAGTGGTCCATCTGATCATGTGAACGGTGCACACAATAGAGTGGTCCATCTGATCATGTGAATGGTGCACACAATAGAGTGGTCCATATGATAATGTGAACGGTGCACACAATAGAGTGGTCCATCTGATCATGTGAATGGTGCACACAATAGAGTGGTCCATATGATAATGTGAACGGTGCACACAATAGAGTGGTCCATCTGATCATGTGAATGGTGCACACAATAGAGTGGTCCATATGATCATGTGAATGGTGCAGACAATAGAGTGGTCCATATGATAATGTGAACGGTGCACACAATAGAGTGGTCCATCTGATCATGTGAATGGTGCACACAAATAGTGGTCCATATGATAATGTGAATGGTGCAGACAATAGAGTGGTCCATCTGATCATGTGAACGGTGCACACAATAGAGTGGTCCATCTGATCATGTGAATGGTGCACACAATAGAGTGGTCCATCTGATCATGTGAATGGTGCACACAAATAGAGTGGTCCATCTGATCATGTGAACGGTGCACACAATAGAGTGGTCCATATGATCATGTGAATGGTGCACACAATAGAGTGGTCCATATGATCATGTGAACGGTGCACACAATAGAGTGGTCCATATGATAATGTGAACAGTGCACACAATAGAGTGGTCCATCTGATCATGTGAATGGTGCAGACAATAGAGTGGTCCATATGATCATGTGAATGGTGCACACAATAGAGTGGTCCATATGATCATGTGAACGGTGCACACAATAGAGTGGTCCATCCATTCATTTTTTTCCAGGTTGAAAGTTAGTGCTAGGGTTTGTTTGTCATAAAACCCATTATAAATATCCCACTGTGAAATTGCTGTTGCACTCCTGTAGCAGATGCTAGTTCACAAACTCCAGGAGCTCAACAGTCTATTATTAATCTGTGTGATAAACATTTGCCTCGTTGATATACTTACATGTGGGTTAAAAATCTGCATTCCTTTGAAATGTTTTTGTGTGCACTTTTCATGCGTGCATCCATAAGCCTCTGAATCTTGGCCCTCCTCACGGCTTTAAAGCTGGGGCACAGAGGCCGTGGAATTGCTTCTGGCAGCAAGTGTTGCACTCGCTTGCTGGCTGTGAACTAAGATCACTTATACCATGGTCTGGGTGAATACTCGATTCTGATTGGCTGCAAGGTGTCCATTAAAAAGTGATATTGTACAGTGATAATGGACACCTAGCTAAATGGTCTGTTCACCGTTCATATCAATGCGCCATAGTTTCATCAGTGTTATCAGGAGAGCAGTTTGAGCTCTATACCCCCGTTAAGGGTTAATATGACAATTTTGGATGTTGAGAAAAAAATTGACTCGGTCAAAGTAAGTATTTAAATCACCCCTGTGTGCTCAGTTTATCAAAAATAACTCTTATTTACAATTTTGATTTTCGTTTCGGAGATTTTTAACCTCGCGTCACCAGGCTCTTCTCGGCGACAAAGAGGATATTTCCCTCGGCTCGTGCACGAGCGGGGGCGAGCCCTTTGAGAGAGAGAGTGAGAGAGAGAGAGAGAGAGAGAGAGAGAGAGAGAGAGAGAGAGAGAGAGAGAGAGAGAGAGAGAGAGAGAGATGCATGCAGTGCGAGCCCCCGCTGCACTTTTCACTTCCTGAAACTCTTCGCTCTTAAATGTTAATATACTTGGCCAATACGTATCTATCATACAAAATAAAGCAAGCAGCCAAACGGTAATGTCTTCATTTAATGTAGAACGCAAAACATCGTTAAACCTGCATTCCTGTGATGAAGTTAACGTTTGAGTCGGCTTTAAAACGGAGATTGGTGGAGGTGGGAGGGACTATTTTATTTCGTGGAAGACTGATTTACAGTATGAATAACAGACATTTAGCCATTTAGATTGCTTTATTTATTACACATGGAAATATAAATGACTGGTCTTATTGTTTTGTTGGCAAGTGACCATGGTATAAGCGGGTTAATGCCCTTCGAGGTGTACATTATCACTTTTTAAGGGACTTCGCGGAGGCAAACCATCCTCGGCTTCGCCTCGGACGGTTCACGCCTCCGCGTCGTCCCTTAAAAAGTGATAATGTACACCTCGTCGGGCATTAACCCTTACATATTGATATGGATAGGTGCATGTGGAACATAGACACAGTTTCAATAGCAAAATCACAATATCATTATATGTTGCAAATTCGTATTGCAAGAATAGTTGTTACAATTTCACTCAAAATCTGCCAACTAGCTTTTAAAAGTTGGATTAAACCACCGATTGCTGAGGGAAATTATTTTATTCTTTCCAATCAAGCTGGTTTACTGGCAAACAACTGGACTGAAAAATACCGATAACTGTAGCTGAATATATAATAATACATCATATTCTGTTAGCCTGCTTTTTCTATCGTCTGCAGAATAAACAAATACCAATCATTTGAGGAAAAAAATCTCAACTGATCTCTCCCTATCCCTATATACTGGCAGTCAAAAAGAAAACTTAAAAAAGCAGAGGCTTGTTCATCCACATTGAGTGTAATTCAATTCACAGCATCTCCGCTGCGATTATAGAGGCAAGGTCTGCTGCTGTCTTTAAATCCAGGCTTAAACTCCATTTATTTTCATTATCATTAAGGTCAATCTTACTGCGAGTGACTATCTTCATAGAAAAGGCCATTAGCCAGCGCCAGCTCAGGTTCTTGCCGATGGGAATTGAGTTTGTGTGTCCTGTTTTCGGTGTGCCTGTTCATATATCAGTCTGAATGACTGTAGCTGGGTTTCCATCCAAATGTATCGCAACTTTTAATCTAATTTTCAGAAAGTCGGCAAAATAAAATGCGAAACAATGCGCGTTTCCGTCCACTGCTATTTTGCGAATTATAGAGCTGTCAATCACCTCGTGTTTGAGGCTGTCTGAGCTGCTGATCAGCTGCTAGACCCGATATACAGCTCTATTAAACACATCTAACGTTATTCATTTAAAGTTTCTTGATGATCTACAAGTAGACAAAGGTACCATAACGCCATTTTTGGATTACCAGGTGCGACTCGTCAAACTAACATTATAATCCCAACCCGATCTCCAATTTTTTTTTAAAATAGCAACGTTGGTGGACCAACGTTGCTATGTTACAATTTTGGCTCCGAAATTGTATGTAAATAAATGTGAAATTATTATCGCTTATGAAGCAGATATTTGTGGGTTATAGTATCGGCTGAAAAAATCCCCCCCAAAGTCTATAGATCCCCCCCAAAATGTATAAATCCCCCCTATCTGAAGAACATAAGGGGGGAATCCCCCCCCCCCCCCCAGTTTGCAAAGTGAATTTTAAGCCCTGCTTTTCATGTCAGGCTGTGTGTACGGGTGTGTCTCCTATCTGTTTTCATGTCAGGCTGTGTGTACGGGTGTGTCTCCTATCTCTTTTCATGTCAGGCTGTGTGTACGGGTGTGTCTCCTATCTGTTTTCATGTCAGGCTGTGTACGGCTGTCTCTTATGTGCATCTTTTGTGGTCCCCGGCTCCTCCCCCTCCTCGTTTCTGGTGTTTGTTGTTCTCATGATGAAGGTGAAAATAGTCAAATGTAAATCCAACATAGTCACAGTGCAATATATAGCCTAAAGTGCAGGAGGTCAATGAAACGCAGCAATCCAATAAACACCAAACAATTCAATAAATCCCACTCACAGTGCAAATACACCCAATACCGTTTCCCCCTGACAGTTTCTCAGTCAAGTCACGTCAGTTTTAGTTCACGTTCGCTGCTCCCTCGAGCCTAGTAGCCACTGGTGCGTTGGTGCACTTACTTGAGCCCCGCAGATTGCGACAGAGTGGTACCTCTCATTGTGTGAGTGCAGCTTTGTAGTGTGTCCTGCGGCTGCAGGGTCAGGGTCACTTCTGTTTCTTTGTTGTTAAAATGATGATGAGATGAATGCAGAGGAAGAGGATCTTGACAGCAGGGAGCAACAGCCTGACAAAATGCCCCATGCCAGGATAGGCAAGCTGGCGAGGGCAGCACGGACCAACTAGTGTCACGTTGAACCTGCAGGTATGCGCCATTACACTCTTTGAACTCTCATTAATTCAAAAAAGCGTGTGTGTGTGTGTGTGTGTGTGTGTGTGTGTGTGTGTGTGTGTGTGTGTGTGTGTGTGTGTGTGTGTGTGTGTGCGTGCGTGCGTGCGTGCGTGCGTCACGTTTAAGGCGCAGATCGCCACAAGTTAGCATTTGATGCCGCGGGCCAGATCCACACCTTCCTCCCAAGAGTTGGTATTGTGTTGATTTGCTGTAGCCTTCCCAAAGCGTTGCAGAGGAACTGGAGCCAGGACACAATGAGCCAAAGTCAGAGGTCGATTCTTACTTAAATGGATTTAATCTTTGCAAAGGGAGATGGTGTAATGCTTGCAGAGCGATACAGTGTTCAAAGTAGTGGTGGACAGAGATACTGTATGCAGGTATGTTCTCACAATGGTTGGTAAAATGAGATAATCTTTCCGCTGATGTTACGGTCTCTCTTTCTTGAGGTTTTCTTGGGACTTGTTCTCAGTGAGGGTCTAAGTTTACATGTTCTCTGTTTTTCATTTACTGTGTTAAAATGTTTTCCAGACTGTTATAGAATGGAATTTACCACTCCTCATCCGCAATATAATATATATAACAGCTAATATAAACCAAATGAATTGAAACCAGGAGTCCAGGAAGTGTATTATAGAAGTATATTTAAAGCCATAACATTCTCCTGTAAACTGCATTATAGGAGTGACTGAATCTCAATGTACCATCTGATCAATGTACAGGGTCCAAATATTCAGTATTGACAGTTTGACACACGCTTTATAGGCAAAGGAAGGCAGAGAGAAACAGAGAGAGGAGGGGAGAGGAATGTATGAATAGTTTGGAGTGTGCGTCAGCGCAGTCCAACTGGGAGACTGTTATCAGCAAGCGTTCCTGTCTCATGGTCATTGTCATGCTGAGTTTCTGAAGGCCAGAGCAAAGGGGAGAAATCTCCTCCTATGTGTCTGCCTGTCCAAATGCATTTGTGAGATGTCTTATGGCTAATAACTCATAGCATTAATTATGTGTATGCAATTATAGCTTATAGCTTATTGATTAGGAAATGCCAATGGAACTTCAATTTTCTACAACACAGACTAACTATGATTAAGGGTTAGACAAATAAATTAGAGTTGACTAGAAACATCCCAATCTGTTAGTGAATATTCTATTCCTCGTCGTCATCACTGTCTCTCAAAGCAACAGTTCATCTGATCACGAGCACTCAAGGTAGTAGCACTTGAGAAGAAAGCAGGCTCAGTTCCAGAACAGAATGACTTCAGGTGCATCTGAATTTAGTGGGGGTGCACTAGTGGTGACAGTGCGGGCGGCAACAGCAATGAGAAATAAGTGTAGGTGTTACGGGGTCCTGAGCGTGGTCCCCGATGAACAGATGAAAAATGGTCTCACTCAAATGAAATGCTACTATGGGGACTAACAATCATCACACATGAATACAATT
This sequence comes from Poromitra crassiceps, assembly GCF_964638095.1. Lineage (NCBI taxonomy): Eukaryota > Metazoa > Chordata > Actinopteri > Beryciformes > Melamphaidae > Poromitra > Poromitra crassiceps. Next base: position 30,260,623 of record NC_139630.1, read on the forward strand.
GGGCTCATTGAATCCACAAGAGTCTCAGCTTTCCAGTCATACCCAATTTATGCAATTCCAAGACTGTTTAGGGACCGAAGTATGCAGAAATATTCAAATAGAATAGGCGAAAATAATACATTAATACTGCATGCAACAACAAAAAACTGCATGGTTTTTGCCAAAAACGGCATATGATTGGCTTAAAATGGGCATGTCTGTAAAGGGGAGACTCATTGCGTGGGTACCCAGAAAACTCATCCTCATTCAACTACCTTGAGGTGAGAGGTCAAATTTAGCCTAAATTTGGAACATTATTTCACCCCCTTCTCAACACGATAGAATGACATGGTTGGTGCCAATGGTTGCCGTGGGTCTTGCTACCATATGCTACCACTAGAGTCACTCTAAAAAAAATTCACTCTTTAAAAATGAGTCTGCTACCATTCTGGGCCAAAATATTTGATTGGTACTCTAAGGCCTATAAAATTACCCTAGAGCCGGAGGCAGAACTCGCCATCTTCGTCTGCTCGGAGTCCTCTCTGAACTTTCCTACAGCTGTGCAACAATCTCTGACACTGGGGACAACTGTCGCCAAAAGACTCATTTTGAAGGAATGGAAGTCCTCCTCTTCACCTTATATTCAGGTGTGGCTGATGGACATGATCTCAGATGTTATACAGATGGAGAGACTCAGGTCCCTGAGAACCAACTCGCTTGGAAGGTTCTCAACTATCTGGGACTATCTATCCTTTTTTGGCCTACTTTGACAAGGTTAAGAATGACGAGTGACTGAGAGTGGGAGTGACGGATGGTTTGACGGCTGGTATCTCATGGACCCCTTGTGTGGGATGCCATGCACATGATCTCTTGAATCACATAAGCATCTTATGCGGCTGGTAGCACCATGTTATAATGTTGAATGTTGATGTATTCTTTCTTTCTTTCTTTCTTTCTTTCTTTCTTTCTTTCTTTCTTTCTTTCCCTGTGTTTTTGAGCCTGTTTGTCTTGTTCATATATTGTTGTATACAAAATTGAAAATAAAATATATATATAAAAAAAAAATGAGTCTGCTACCGCCTCTGAAAGACGGTGCTATCAGCCACTGATGCCCATTATTCAAATGTCAACTGAGGGTGCAAAATGTTAAACTGAGGGTGCAATGCATGCTCTCGCACCCCCGTAGAACATGGCTGAAAGGCAATTATTTGCTCGAAATTGTGAGGGACATTCCATAACAATGCACAATGATGCCGTAAAAATCAGCGGTACCCAGGAATCAGGAACGTGGCGTCTTTATAAAAAGAAATCACTGAACTCACTGATCCGAGCCGTCTTCACGCAGGCATGCAGGAAGGGGATCCCACATGCAGCCTTTTCACTACAACACCCATTACCGATTCTATTATTTCCTCCTGTCAGTTCAACTGGACTTTAACATCAATTACATTAGTAAACAGCTTTGTGTGTGTGTGTGTGTGTGTGTGTGTGTGTGTGTGTGTGTGTGTGTGTGTGTGTGTGTGTGTGTGTGTGGCATTTTCTCCAGAATCTGCCTTTAATGCTAAGGAAAAACATGTCTGCATATCCGTACGATAAACAGCTGTGCACCTCCGGGCATATGTCCTGCTACACACACACTCTCACACACACACACACACACACACACACACACACACATGCACGCACACACGCACACACACGCGCACACGCGTACGTACGCACGCGCGCACACACACACACACACAGCACCTCCGGGCGGATCCATTGTTACCCAGAGAGTCTGTGGAAATGTCATTGTTCATTGTGGTGCCTGGAGGAGGGTTGTCATGCGCTGCCGCTGTACAGATCTCTGTTTGTTTGGCTTTATCCTGACAACACCACTTCATCACTGCTGGCCATGTTGGCTTAGCCGTCAGCGCAGGCACCCGCCAGCGCTGCAACACCGGGACAGATGCCCCTAGACGCCTCTCGCCCTACAGTACCTGCTCCTCTTTCTTCTCACTTTTCTTTCCTATTTTCTGGTGTTTTGTTCCATTATATATATATATATATATATATATATAGTTTTATATATATATATATATATATATATATATATATATATATATATATATATATATATATATATATATATATATATATATATATATAATGTCTTTGCCTCTTTAACCCTCTGTCCTTCCTCTCTCTCTCTCTCTGTTTACCTCACATTCATCCTCATTGTCTGTATCTACTGTAGTCGATACACCTCCCGCAAGTTTCCAGTAGGAGATGGACCCAACAACCCAATGTTTATGTCTGCCATGGAGTCTGCATTCAACAGTAAATAGCCTTCTCAAGTACTCAGAATCAATAGCACAATTACATTGCCTGAAAAAATCCATAGCATCTGCAGTTAAACTAACATTTTCCCCTCCGATTCATGAAACATAATTTGAGTATAGCATTACTATAACAGCTAAACCCAGTATCTATTATTTCAGGCTGAAATTTGTAGCCGTTCCCCTTCAGATAGAATCCGCTAACTGTGTTTCGGTTAGTAATGCTAACAGAGTTCATTTTTGTAATCAGATTGCTGTAATCTAATTACTGTAAATGTAGTCCATTACCCCCGGGCCCGGCTTTATTCATTGCCCCAGCCAGGTTAAATGGACTCTTACTCACACAAAGCAGGTTGTTCTTTCCCTTTTCTCCAAGACGGCAAATGGAGGAGTGCTGTTTTCCTCCGTGGAGATAGACAGGTATCTTCTATCATAATGATGGAGAAAAGAGGGGGCTTTTCCAAACAATATTTTATTAGGGGCTGCAGGGGCAGCTCAGCCCCTGCAGCTCGCCAAGCTGCCCCTGCAGCTCGCATTCGCAGCTCGGCCGCTGTGCGGCCTTGCCCGCAACTCGGCTGCTAAGACCAGCATCACTGATGATGTCAGATTTATGACATCACTGAAGATGTCACCGTGGGATTTATGACATCACTGATTATGTCACAGTGGGATTTATGACAACACTGATGATGTCACAGTGGGAGTTATGACATCACGGATGATGTCACAGTGGGATTTATGACATCTCAGTGGGACAATCACAGTGGAGACAGAGAAACAAACAGAGAAACAAACAGAGCCCCAGCTCCCATTTATATACTGATGATAGAAAAGAGAATCAAACACGTAAAGACAATAAAGATCCCTGTTTATGTGCATGCATGTGTATCTTCCTCCGAGTGTGCTTGTGTGTGTGTGTGGGTGTGTGTGTGTGTGTGTGTGTGTTTGTGTCACCTTGAAATTAGCGGTTAAAGAATTAGTAACACTTTATACAGTAATACAGCCCCATGCTTTAGAGCGTAACGCCCTGTCACAACCCTCTATCTAACTGTTAGACAACGACCCTGAGGGGTCTCCCAATGACAAAAACAGTCCTAAATTGACCAACTCGTATGCTAACAATAAAGTAATAAGAATACCACATGATTCACAAATTGCAACCGTTTTATTGGGTCCAACAGACTTAACGAAATGTTATCACAAAATGCAAATCAGTTGCTGCCATGCCATGTCGATGTCAGTCATGTGATGTGCAACCTAAAAATAACACTTCCGTCTTTTTATACAGTGCAACGGCATTGTTTCACAGACACTGGATGTTCTCCAGTCACTATAGTCCAAGTTCAATCAATTGTTTACTTTGATCACAACATAAAACTATCCTGTATGAATTGCTAGTATGCATACTTTATCTTTATGAAGCTATTTTCATAAAACCTTGAATCATACAGACTATATATACATTTATGCGTTCTCATACGACCTTGGCCTATCATACAGGCTGCATGAAAAACAGTTATTGAGGTATGTGTGACTGTGCGCGCGTGTGTGTGTGTGTGTGTGTGTGTGAGAGAGAGTGAGAGTGTGTGTACACTCATAGATTTAACCGTTTTACCATTTCTGTACTTCAGCTAATTTATTTGTTTATGCTTTTTCTTAGGAATCTTCAAGGTTGCCCATCTCATTAGTCTGCTCTGTAATTAGTGCAACCATTTCAAAACAATATTAATGAGGAATATACAACATGTTCCACATAGAAAATCATCGTTCACAAAACGACATTTACTGAGACCATCTCCCTGTGTAGCCAAAGAAGAATGAACATTTGAACAAATAACGTCCATATATGGACCATTTACAGTTAGTAAAAAAAAAACTTAAAGGGGCCCTATTATGCATTTCTTAATTTTGTATCATATATATGTTGTTACAATCTTGGATGGTCATATTAAACATGGGCTAAGCTTCAAATAAATAGGTGAAAGTGTTTTAATGTTACCCCCATGAACCCCCCCTCCCGCCCATGAACTCTTGTAGACGAGATGACATGGATTTATGCCGATTTTGTGCGAGAACCATAGTTTTGGTGACGTCAGGCAGGACTTGTTACCCTGGCAACAAAGCGTTGCGGCCGGCCGGCGCGCAGCGCGCGCACGCCCTCTAGCCCCCACCCTTCCCTGTGTTGACATTGCTCCAGTACACTGCCGACCGACAGTAGCGCTGTTAATTTCCACTCGTCTCCGCCGTATCTGCCTTTCACTTTCACACAAAACAAGGAGACGACTTGGAAGTGAGCCAGGATGTAGGACTGAAGTGGTAAGTTCTGAAAATATGTGTCTTATTCCAGCATCGGTTGTACCTAGCAGCTAGGAAGCGCTAACGTTACTTACCACCGACTGGGTAACGTTAGCACTTGCTATTAGCCTAGCAGCACAGCTGCCTTTCATAGACATGAACAACCGATGAATGACGAAGGCACACATTTTCAGAACTTGTAACGTTAGTCCAACTTGCTGACTTCTCCAAGTCCTCATTTTGGTTTGGTCCGTGTAGCCTTTGCTAGGAGAGGCACACTATAGTCACAAGCATTTGGGAAGTTAGCTAACTAGCTACATTAGCTGTTGTGTTGTGGCTTGAGTGTGAAGTAAAAAACTGTAAAACAATTATATAAAAGAGCAAGGGATTGTCAAAACGAATTTGACCATCGATAACAAACGTGACTTGGGCGTAACAAGCAAGGCTATCAATTGATATATCAACATCCCCCTACATGTAGCTATCTACAGCTCCGCTCGGCCCGGGCTGTGCCGGGACATTTCCTTCGGCGGCTGGCCGAGCAGGGCATCATGTTCCGCGGCCAAACACAAAAACTCCTCGCGCTGCCCTCCTGGAGTATTTTCCGGAGGGTGGGGGTTAGGGACAGGACCTAAAACAGAGCGTTTCAGACAGAGGCTGAACTGAAGGGGGCAGTGTGAGCCAGTACAAGATAAACTGAGTTTTTTAAACTATGAATGATGCAATAAGTTACTCTACTGGAGGCCAACAATGAAATAATAATACATTATATTAGCAAAATATGGGCCCTTTAAGACACACCCACTTTCAATCTAATCCCCCCTTTCGATTTAAGACACACCCCCTCAGAGTACAGATACGCATACAGATAATTTAGTTGGTTAAACAGATACAGATAATGTTGTACTCGCTCATCCCTATCACGAAGACCTCTACTTTATAAAGGAGTAGATAAAAACAAAAAGAAATCAATTCGATTTCACACTAAAAGTAAAAAACATGAGAGCAGTAAGGCAGGGAACATGAACACAAAGCATAAAGAGGGAGGTCAACGACAATGACTACAACATCATCATTACATTATCAAAGTGCGTCTCCACATGGTGACCTTCAAGATGGGATTTCCAAAGGTGATGTGGATTTAGCTGCGTGAGCAGGTCAGGCAGGTCGACCAGCAAGCCCTGATGGAAAAGGGGCGATCGCATCTCGTTTTTCATCTCGACTAATCATGTTGGCGGCAGCAGTTAATTAGCCAAGTGAATGTCTTTCTTTGTGCAACTGTTGTATTTGTCAAGATTAAATGCATCTGATGACTGACAGCGTGCAGAATGCACCAGTCGTTCTAACAACCTTGTTTGAGAAGGTTCAATTAACTTCCATCCAATTACATTCAATTGAGTGGGTGAATCACACACAGAGTCAATACAGTGCCACAGCAGAAGGTGACACAATGTATCACATTCATACAGCGCAATAACAATCCAAACACAGCAAATGAGCTGTGTACATTCTTCATTCGCTATTGTTGCTCATTTCCCTTTATGTGCAATTTGCATTTCCTTCTTCAACTTCAACTCTCTCTCGCTCTCTCTCTCTCTGTCTGTCTCTCTCTCTGTATCTCTGCCTCTCTCTCTCTGTCTCTCTGCCTCTCTCTCTCTCTCTCTGCATCTGCGGGTGGAGGTGGTAGTCCTTTTTGTGGATCATCTCAGTGTGTATTTTCAATGTCAAGCACTAGGGCGATGCAGACAGCGAGGGCCTCTGCACGCCTTCAGAGTGACGCACAGCTGTGTTTTTCTCTCACAAACGATACTGACACATTTCTGAATGTTTCCAGGCTGCAGCATGTGATATGGAAAGCGGGTCTGGCTGTATGAATTTAAATGTCAAATGTACCTGTGAGGACTGCTCACAAAGACTGCTCACATTTATTTATTTATTTGTTTATTTGTTTGTTTGTTTGTTTGTTTGTTTGTTTATTTATTTATTTATTTATTTTTATGTATGTATGTATGTATGTTTGTATGTATGTATGTATGTATGTATGTATGTAGTATGTATGTATGTATGTATGTATGTATGTATTTATTTTTACTATGTACAACAGCAGGAGTGGCTTAACATGCTAGTAATTTTTTTTTTTACCAGCTTGGAACATAATTATAATATAGTAAATATTTATGATGGTAAGACAACGCATACTGTGGCATTTTATAATGAAGCACAATGTTGGATCAGTGCTTCAATGTGTGGTCGGACTGTGCAGAGATGATACTATATTGTAACTATTTTATAATACATTATTTGTATAAGTTCTGTCAGATGTAATTTTTGTTTAATTAAGTTAAGTTAAGAATTTGAAGAAGAAAACATGGGTGATTCTGGTGTCTGTTCTCAGATAACCTTATAAGTTAAGCGGGTGACCAATGGGGCAATCTCAAAGAAAACTTGTGTGATTCATTTTAGGTGTTTTAATTAGTTCTCCCTCTGTTTAGCTGGGAGGCATTTCATTAAATACCCTGGCAAAATCCCCTATAGCTCCTCTCCTCTCCCTGCTATTCATATGGATATCCTCCAAAGGCAGCTGGACCAGAGGTCAGTCCAGCAGTGTGTCACAGCCAGCCAAAGTTCATGTCACCATATCATGCAGACTTGCCTTGCCCCGTGCCTGGTTCTCTCCCCGGAGTCTTCGCAGTAGAGCTCGCAGGTTGAGCCTTACCAGTAGGCTGTGAATCACACTTACCAGTGAATCACACTTACCAGTAAGGCTCAACCTGTGAGCTCTACTTGCGAAGACTCCGGTCGCAAATTACGTCAAACGAGCAAGCTAGGGAACGTCCTGGTGCCTCACCTGAACGCATAATATTAAGGCTCAGACGTCGTTCGAATCCGATCTGCGGTCATTTGCTGCAAGTTCTCCCCTCTCTCCCTCCCTGCTTTCCTGTCAAGTCCTCCCCTCTCTCCCTCCCTGCTTTCCTGTCAAGTCCTCCCCTCTCTCCCTCCCTGCTTTCCTGTCAAGTCCTCCCCTCTCTCCCTCCCTGCTTTCCTGTCAAGTCCTCCCCTCTCTCCCTCCCTGCTTTCCTGTCAAGTCCTCCCCTCTCTCCCTCCCTGCTTTCCTGTCGCTGTCTAGCACATACTATCCTATCAAATAAAGGCAAAATGGCCGCACACAAAAGACACAAAAAAACACGTAAAAAACACAAAAACAAGCAAGAAGGTACTCATTGCAGCTTGCTGAAACCAGATATTTTTGGCTTAATTTTTGCCTAGCGGGAGGAAGAGGACACATGTTGTCCATATTTATATTCAGTCAATGTGAAAGACGAGGAAGCTACCGGCCCGACAATCCCGCCCCTTCTCCTTTGCTCTTCAGCGAGCTACTTCAACATCAGTCATTACACTAAACAACCAAACATAACCCCTTCTAATAATTTTAAAGACATTTTTGTGAAACTAACGTCTTTGGGCTCTCGACTAGGGATGCACCGATCGATCGGCACGTGACCGGAAATGGCCGATTTTCACGTGATCGGCCTCGATCGGTGATCTGCGCCGGTCACTCTAAATAGCCGATTCTGTGAGCCGATTTTCACATGACGTGCGCGCACCCCAAAGCACCGAGACAGGCACCCAGCCACCACACCACACACGCCAGCATACCTTCCTCGTTGTGGATTTTTTTCACCGTCAGTGAAGTAGACAAATCTCGCAGTTTGTCACACATGCAAGTCGAAAATAAGCCGTGGAGACAGAGATGCGGCCGAGTCCCGCTCGGCTGGAGTCAAGTCTGAGCGGCTCGCTTCACCTCACTGGCCCCCTTCTCTCTGCTCTCTCTACCCGGGAAGCAGTGCTGCTGCACCCGGCCACAGTGCACAGCCGACTTGACGAGGTGAACGCGAGCATTGTGTCCACCATTCCCCGACCTGCCTTTTCCATTCCACATCAGCGCTGGTGCCTCAGCCTGTCAGTCATGTTGTAACGTAGATACAGGAGAGACTATTTGTTTCGTATTGCAAATAGAACGACGGACATAATAATAAAAATGCATTGGACTCACAAGTGTGCAAGGATTTCTGTGCGTGACGATATTTTTTCGGATGGCAGATAAAAATACGCATACCAAACTTCGGACTGTGTGTAAACTCCGCCTGATATTCAGACTGAAGATCGTTACTGTAACTCATTAACTCATTTCCCCTCTACTCAAGAGGACTGGTCTGGAGCCAGGCTATAAACTGCTTGTCCATGGATCATTTTGATGTTCTGTTGCACCTGTTTTCTTTTGGAAAAGTAAATGCATGATAGCTGTGGGATATAGGCTATTGGATTTAATTACATTTTTGTATTCATTGTATTTGCACAAAAAAGCTCTGTCCAGTAGCCTAACCTGGAACACTTTTATTTTGAGATGTGTTTGAGTGAGATGGTCCTACTTCATGCAAATGATAAGATAAGATAAGATTATTTGGATCCCCATTAGATGTAAGAATTGTTCTATGAATCTTAATTTTCAAACAAAGTTACAAAAACGTTTGTGTAAGCTGTCAATTGTTGTTTTTAGAAAAAAAAATCGGAATCGGCAAAAATCGGTATCGGCAAGTCAGACTATTCAAAAATCGGAAATCGGAATCGGCCAAGAAAATGGCAATCGGTGCATCCCTACTCTCGACCAATGCTGTCACAATTCTTTGGAGACCGTAGAGACTTAATTTCCTGGTGCATATCTTTGATATTTTCAGCTACACAATCATGTATTTACTGCTTGACTTGAAACTGGTCTATACATAGACACGACACTGACATCACATCTAGTGCTCAGTGGGGTTGTTGAGTCAGTGCTTTTTATACAATGAATGATGAATAATGTAAACACCTCATTAAATAGTAATAGGAACCAATGAAATTGTAACAAATGCAATCCATGGTCATCTATATGTGTGTGTGTGCACCCCGTCTGAAGATCAAATAACATAATATTTATTTAGCTATACTGTCTGGCTTTGATGTGTCTCTTCTGTTACAGCTGAACCTATCGGGCTGCCTTAAACATGCAAAGCCAGTTTTCATTCCCTTGTAGGCTACACAAAAAATACTGATGAATGGAGATGTTTTGCAGAAAGGAAAAGAACATTCCATCAGCAAGCGATGCATAAAAATCATCAAATGAAACAATGGAAAATTTGAAGTTTCAGAAGATAGCTGCTATTCCTGCGTACAGTATTGCAAGTTCCTAATTGTGTGCACAAAACCGGTAACCTTGAAGGCTGATAGCATTCTGTCCTGGCAGACTGTCCCACAGAGCGGAGACCCAGCAGTCGCTTTTCCTCTCCCTGTTGTTGTCATAAGCAGATGCTGAAGGGCAAAAACTCTGTGTAAGTCAATGAGGAAGTGAATCAAGAAGAACATTCAAAATGCATCAACATTTCACGCACTGGCTCAGATACTTGCAAATCAGGGATCATGTTCGATCCAAGAGTAATACCTTTGAAACACTCCCAGACGAACATGCTTTTTTTTATGTTTTGCTGAGCCCTCCTCACTCCAAGCATCTCATTTCTAGGTTTGTATGTTTGTTTGATAACTGCATCACGACCTCTACTGAGAGGATTAGAGGAGCATCCCGCCATCTTTGGCTGCTCGGAGTCCTCTCTGAACCTCACTACAGCTGTGCAACAATCTCTGACGCTGCATGGGGACAACTGTTGCCAAAAAACTTATTCTGAAGGAATGGAAGTCCCCCTCTTCACCCTCTTTCCAATTGTGGTTGACAGACATGATCTCTGTTATAAGGATGGACAGACTCAGGTTCCTGAGAACCAACTCACTTAGACAATTTCTAACTATATGGGACCTGTTTTTAGTCTACATCGATGAGGTTAGGGGCGACAACGGGTGACTCGCCCAGCGGGTTTCCTTTAGACCCCCTTGCAGGAAATCCCAAGTACATCGCTTACAAGCACATAAGCACCTTGCTTGGCTGGTAGCAGCACTGTAATATTGAATGTTGATTATGTTTGTGTGTTTTTGTTTCTTTTCTTGTGTCTGAGCCTGTTTGTTTAGTTTGTGTTCTATAAAATAGTTGAAAATAAAAAAATGCATCAACATTTCTTTATCGCTTCTAGAAAATATTCACTATTGAATTTTAACTTAAAATTTAAAAAAATTAACCCCATTTTGAAGGCGAACACAACACATTCGAATTGAAGCTGCTAATAGCCGTTTTTTAAGTTATATTCCATATGATGTTGGATATGGTATTCTGTATTAGAAAATACATAAAAAAAAGGATTTCTTTATGATAAATTCCCATAATGATCCATGTGAATGAGCCTTTTAGAATTGGGAGGTAACTTCGAAATATTTTTTATTTTAAAATTGATTACAGATGGATCAGGAAAGAATATTACAGATTTTCTTTATAGTCATGTTGGCTTGAGGAAATCAAAATAACCATACACTGTACCTGCTCTGGAAATCTCACAAAATACCTTGTCCCAATAAAAGAGTGTAAAAGGAAAAACTTTGCAAAGTAACATGACTTGGCAGTTGAATAAGGACGTCATAAAAGATGAATGCCTCTGTTCATACTGCTATGAATCAAATAGACTCATTTTAATTGTCAGAATTATTATTTTGTTAGCCTGTAAGTACAGCATTGGAATTGTATTAGTACCACATAATAGTTCACTGTAAGGGGCTGTAAAATAAAGCATTGCTTATTCGGTGTATGTATAAGCTTGCTTTTGCTTACATATATTTTGTTCATTCTTATCAATATCCGTAAGTGCTTTGACGTTTTGATGAAGCCTTCAGGTAAAAAAAAAAATCAATGGTGAGAGGCAACAGACATAGTAGAGAGAGAGAGAGAGAGAGAGAGAGAGAGAGAGAGAGAGAGAGAGAGAGAGAGAGAGAGAGAGAGAGAGAGAGAGAGAAAAAAGTGAGCAGAGAGCAGTGTCCCAGCTGCACGCTCAGGACAAACCACACAGCATGATCTATGAGGACGAGATAGAGTGAGAGATGACAGGGAGAGAAAGAGAGAGACAGATAGATTGAGAGAGAGGGAGCCCCTGGCTTCATCAATCTAAATCACAAAGTGGGGCTGCAACAGACAAGAGCATCCCCTCCCCACACGGACCGCAGATTCATTCATTAACCCAAATGAAAATCTGCCATTGCTGTGACGAATTGAAATTAATCCAAGATGTCGTATGAGCTGGCACCTCGGGGGTTAATGTCATATGAGCTGGTGCCTCAGGGGGTTAATGTCGTATGAGCTGGCGCCTCGGGGGTTAATGTCGTATACATACATACATACATACATACATACATACATACAGTACATAGGCTACGTAAATACATACATACTGACAAAAGCCATAGTAATTTAGACTCAGGTGTGCATAAACTACTTCCTTTTTTCAATACAAAAATGTGAAATTACAGTATTATCGCTTATTGGACAGGAGAAGCAGGTATTTGTCGTTATAGTATCGCCTGAAAAAATCCCCCCCAAAGTCTATAGATCCCCCCCATTTGAAGAACATAAGGGGGGAATTCCCCCCTAGTTTGCAAAGTGAATTTTAACTAAGCCCTGTAACATACATACATACATCTAACATAATACACATATACAGCCGTATACAGAAGAGTCGCGACCTCTCTGTTCACTCCAATGGACCAGTTTGTTACTCTCAAGAGTTCCCGGAAGTAAGGTTCTGGATTAAGCAGCGCTGTCCAGTTGCAGCAAAATTAATGGACAGTTTGTGATGTCCTTTGAAAGGGTCCGACGTTTAAAGAATCAAATTGTACACTATCTGCTTTATTTTAGCATTCAAAAGTAGTGTGAGCTTCTTTCCTGGCTATTCATTGGCTACTGAGTTACGCATTTTGGACCTCCGCTGACGCCACTCTCTTACTATATTGCTCTGGTGTGACCCCAGTGCCCCGGGGGGTGTAAACCCCTGTGCCCTG
>NC_139630.1:30278185-30349113 GCF_964638095.1 Poromitra crassiceps
TTCAATTCAATAGAAGTGCAATGTAGACAGCAGGTAACAATGTCTACAAAATGTATCTTGAATAGAAAATAAATGCACAATTGTAAACAGTGCAGTATACGCTCCAGAATCGATACTTTATGGCGGCGGCGCTGTGGAGCAGTCGCAACCCAAACTGACACAGCCGAAGAAGGCTGTGTCTGAGCTAAAAACTTGCCACTAGCTGCTCTGGTATGCTTAGCTTTTAGGTGATAGCTCAAACTCGATGTACTTCGGTGATATTTTAATTCCGTTTTACACAAGGTGCAGACGACTGCTCTTGACTTGTCCACTGTGCCATTTCGGAGTTTTTTAAAGTAAAACGAGCCATTTAGAAGCGCATTGCTGTCTTTAAGTCTTCCATTTGTCCACTGTGCCATTTCGGAGTTTTTTAAAGTAAAACGAGCCATTTAGAAGCGCATTGCTGTCTTTAAGTCTTCCATGCCTCCACAGGCAGAAGACAGGAAACCGCTGCGAACGGTTTGACTACAAGTACGGGTGCGACGAAGGGACAAAATAGCGGCATGCGATTAACTCGATTAAAAAAACATAACGCGTTATGGTCGGCCCTTAACGCGATTAACGCGTTAACGCTGACAGCCCTAATATATATATACTGTATATATATATATATATATATATATATATATATAATATACATACATACATACATACATACATATAAATATATATAATACAACCGCAAGCAAAGGGACACTTAAATGGTCAGCAATTGACTGATGTTGAAATGTTCTTAATGTGCGAGGTTTCCACAGTGCAGAGCAAAGCACAATGCTGTTAATGGATACATTTGTCTAACATGTTATCAAAACGCAGTTCTGGCTACACCTTCCTTATTGGCTTCTGTGAGCATCAGCGAGTGGACCAGGACAAAATGAGAGAGCAATGCTTGCCCCACAGATAGGCTAATCATATCACAGACCTTAATTCATGCCATTAGTCAATGTTACAATGAAAGGTAATTCCAATTTGACAGATTATTTGTCATAATGGACAATTCTATTTTTCGGGCAAGTGAACATGACATTTGGGCAAGTAGAACATGACCTGTAGTTGCCTGATGGGCCATTGAGACCTTAGCGTCAACCGTTGCTTACGGTAAAAGACGCTTCAATCAGTCCCCGCAAATGCCCCTATATTGTAGAAATGTGTTTACGGTGTTTAAGGTAGAAATGTGTTTCAAGGCAAAGTGTTTCAAAGTGATTCGACGTCAGATTGCAGATATGGTGGATGAAAGAAGAGTGAGGTTATAGCCTACAGATGCAGGACCATTCGACCATCCGGCTGCCAGCCAAGATCTTTGACAGAGTAAACAAAGATAAAACAGAAACTTAACTTAATATACTTCAACTTAAAGTAAGTTAACTTAAACCAATCCAACCTCTTAAGAAACAATATAGATTAGTTTCTCTAATGTCCCTTATGGTGTCAGTTCTTTGGTATGGTAGCTGGCTGGCCTTCAGCTGGGACGACCAACTGAAGATCGCTGCCACTGACTGTACTGCCTACTTAGGCACCGTATTTACAAAAAATACAAAGATTAGGGAAACATCTATTGTAGAAAATACTATACAGAAGTATTTTGATTAGCAGGTTGCAAAGTCCTGGAAACCACCTGGAAAGTCCAGTGGAAGCCACCTGGAAATCAGGAAGCCACCTGGAAAGTCCTGGAAACCACATGGAAAGTCCAGGAAACCACATGGAAAGTCAAAGAAACCGCATGGAAAGTCCTGGAAACCACCTGGAAATCAGGAAGCCACCTGGAAAGTCCTGGAAACCACATGGAAAGTCAAAGAAACCGCATGGAAAGTCCAGGAAACCGCATGGAAAGTCCAGGAAACCACATGGAAAGTCCAGGAAACCACATGGAAAGTCCAGGAAACCACATGGAAATTCCAGGAAACCGCATGGAAAGTCCAGGAAACCACATGGAAAGTCCAGGAAACCACATGGAAATTCCAGGAAACCGCATGGAAAGTCCAGGAAACCACATGGAATGTCAAAAAAACCGCATGGAAAGTCCAGGAAACCGCATGGAAAGTCCAGGAAACCACATGGAAAGTCCAGGAAACCACATGGAAAGTCCAGGAAACCACATGGAAAGTCCTGGAAACCATAAATTCCAACCAAGCAAAAGGTAAAGTTGTATTGCTTTGTGCTTATTTAACCCGGGCAAAGCCAGGTACAGACAGTTCAACAGTCACGTGACTTTTCGTGATGTCTGGAAGAGAATTCCCCATTCATTTTCTCCATAGACATTTTGAAAATAAATACTTATATAAAGAGTTTTAAGCTTGGAACCAAGCCAACCAGCCACCTACTGAATCGTGAGTGACTATAAAACATTTCACTTGGAGTAAAAAACAAAACAAAATATAAATAAAATAAATGGTTGGGGGGTCGAATATTATTATTTTATATTGCTAGTACATTGATGCACATTATCGTGTGACGCCATCTGGCGACTTCTAGCAACTTTCTGAGCTACTTTGCTTGGAGAAGAGTTGTCAACACTGCGGGTCAGCTATAGACCAGGGTGATGATGAGGACAGATAAATATGATTTATAAGTAACACAACCAACACTTTAGAAGCCGGCAGAAGCACTTTGAAGTCAGACTTGGCTTGAATCGGCCGCCGGCGAACGGAAGTCAAAGGTCTCTCTTAGCTGTTCTTAAGAGAGATGTGCCAAGGTATGACGCATCGCCATCTATGCATTTCAAATAGCTCTGAGAGTCAGGTAATGGCAGAAGGCAGTCCTACATGTCTCTGTGCAAACCCCCTTCTGATCTGTAAGCATATTTAATGCACTTAAGGTTGAGAAAAGGGCTGACGGGTTTGGACTCTTCCTCTCCTGGCACACATCACCCCTCTCCCACACATCATCTTCAACATCATCAGAGTGATCTGTCCTCACTTCACCTTGTCTGCACACACTGTTAGCATAGAACTGAAGTTGGAGTTTGCTCGTATGTGATATGAATGGAAACACAAAATAAAGTCATAACAGCACAGCTTGTGAAGATGAAGGATCGATGCATATGAAGTGAGGAAGAATACCGAAGGTGTGTTTATTACAGATTTCCCGGTGTCTTCCTCCCGTACATAAAGATTAGTTTGTCCTCATGTCAACCTTCTGTATGACTGAAGCAAAGCCATGAGAGCTTTACAGAGGCAGGGATGGCTTCAGAAGCTTCGTTCTGGAGTGCTGGCCTGTTGTGCAGAAAGCAGATTTACACACAGCCGAGTTGCTGTAGATGAACCTTTGAATTGTAAACACAGCGCTGGCAGCCACAAGGACAAAGTCATCCAACAGCACCGTTAGTTCCAGGCCTGCAGTTCCAATGGCTGCAAGACAATCAACCTGAGAACGGATCCCAGATCATATATCTAGTTTCCCACTTTTCCCCCCAGGGCAAAAAACAGCAGCCATTCTAACAAAAGCCAAACAGCCCTGGTTGTTTTTCTGCTTCTCTCTCGTTGGGCCGTTCGGTCAAGCGTGCCGTGATTGCAGTAATAAAAGATTGGAGTGCTACAGTAGCAGTGGTTTCTGTGTGTAGAAGTCGTCCGCTGTCAAGCTGTGGATGGCTTCTACACATAGAAACCACTGCTGGCACTCTGCAATCTATCAAACCGAATACAGGTATACACAAGCGCACGCACACACACACACACATACACACACACACACACACACACACACACATACACGTACTGTATGCACAAACACACACACAGAGAGATTGATGTTAAAGTCATGTCACGTACACTTAAACAATCACACACACACACACACACACACACACACAAATCTGCGGATTGGCCTGTCGCCAAGTCCATCTCCTCTGACTGTGTGTGCACGGGGGGTGCCTGTGTGTGTGTGTATGTGTATGTGTGTGCGTGTGCGTGTGCCTGCGTGTGTGTGTGTGTGTCAGAAAGCCCCTTGGAGGGAGGCATCCTTAAAAGGACTCTTCGCCGCTAAACACAGAAGAGGCTCTTGGTCCTCTGCCATCGCGTCTCACTTTGTGTATAATAATTTAATCTGTTTAATATCCCGCTCGCTCCTTTCAACCCCAGGAATGCTTAGACACAAGTTTTTTTTACCATAATTGCCTCATAGATCTGATCACAGCTTCAGATAAAAACGACCCCCGCTTCTCAAGGTTAACACATGTATCAGTGTGTGTGTGTGTGTGTGTGTGTGTGTGTATATGTATGTGTATGTGTGTGTGTAGAAGTGTGTGTCCAGATAGATTCACCGGCGATAGTCTGCAGCTATCTGTATGAAACACATGTAGCTCTCGTCGGATGCCAGGCTCTCCGAGGCGCTCCCCGGCTGCTTGGTTTGATGATAACCGATGTCTGAATTTTCATCGTTTTCTATTTCAAGCTTGGTTTCATGCAGCTTGGTTTCCTCGTGCCACATAGGAACAGAGGTGGCGCGCTCTGTCACGACCCCAGACAGCACGACCCCATACGACCCCAGACAGCCCTCCCACAGTCTGTTTGCCCTCCTCCTGCCATCTGGGAAGAGGCACAGAAGAAGCCGTATACCAGGACCACTCCACTAGATAGGTCTCCAAACAGCTTCATACCCCAGGCTGTGAGGATCTGGAAAGCCTCCTAGCCAGACACCTCTCTCTCTCTCTCCACTAGTGCATGGAGGTCAAGTGTGTGTGTGTGTGTGTGTGTGTGTGTGTGTGTGTGTGTGTGTGTGTGTGTGTGTGTGTGTGTGTGTGTGTGTGTGTGTGTGTGTGTAAAAGTGTGTGTTTGTGTTCACAATTGGCTAAAAGGGGGCGGGGGGGGGGGGGGGGTTCGAAATGCAGGGTGGCAGAGGCAGAGTAGGGTGGGCTGCCCTTGCCACCCTGCAATTTGGAAATTCTCATTTGGTCGCATTGTGAATTTGTGCTTGTTTCACACTAAACATGCACTTTCTTCTATAGACAAAGCACAGTTTACAGTATAATGCTGCTGGTTCTTTTGAAGAGGAAGATATTCTTTGTTATTGGCAATGTTTTTATAAGAGCTTTTCACTCTATTCTTAATGTTTTTATGTATAATATACATCTTAGAGAAATGGTATTTCATTCCTTTTTTAGATTGCTTGTTTGGCATTTTCGCCTTTATTTGTAGGTTGACAGGAAAGATAGGGAGAGAGAGGATGACATGACAAGGACCACGTGTGGTGATTTGAGCTCGGGCCGGACTGAGCCTTTGTGGTACGCGCGCTACCATGTGAGCCACCCTGCGGTATTTCATCCTTGGTTGTACGCGCAAGAAAAGAATGAGAAGAAGGACATCTTGAATAGATCAGTCATGCCCTCTCCCAGGTTCTGCAGGGGACCAAACGAAGGTTCAATTACTAGAGGAAAAAGCAGGAATAGTAGTTCAGAGTCAAACTACTTGACATAGAACTTTTCAAAATCCAAACAGACAAAAGGCTTACGTATAACAATTTAAAAGTTCACATCCAGGCCTCCATCTCACATGGGAGAAACAGGATTGAGAGTTCAGGTTTTCAGAGTCAAAGTGTCAGCACAGCGCCTCCAGACACTTTCAGGAAGGCAGGCGGAGGAACCTCACGACACAAAAACAGAGCGGCAGGCTTCAGCACCAAGGGAGGCAGGAGGAGACGGAGCGGATCCGTGTTGTTTGGTAGCATCAGTGGAATCAAGACTCAGCACTGGCCGTCTGTGGATCGACAGGTTCAATAGGCCAGTAAACCGGTGTAAGACATCACAGATAGGTGACGACTGACAGCTACCATCTCCTGCACTATAGGCCGCCACCTCCCGCCGGCGGTAAACCAGCAAAGGGAAAACGTGGCATGGATCCTGCCCAGCGGTGGATGGTACTGGAGCGCTGCTGCCTTCAGCACCTCGGGCAGTTCTTGGACAGTTCTCCCTGCTGTGGACGGGGTTTCAGCACCTCGGAGAGCACCCCAGCCTGCAGGACTGACTCGTGGCTGGGCCAGTTATAACACAAACCAAGCGATGAATCTAGAGGAGGGGATTTCAAAGTCTGAGACTGTGGGCCTCCCCTCAGACGAAGCTTGGAAAAAAGGTGCCTCCCCTTTGTTGCTTAGTTTCGCTAAATTCTTGATTCATGATTACGTTATTTGATCCCACAGACACTCACCAAATTGAGGCAAAATAGCCTGATATTGCTCTTTGACACACTTCAGACTACACCAAATACATGGGGGGGGGGGGGAGTCTTTGAACTATATCTTTAACCAAATAACACATGTTTAGTCTATTCTATGTTATCTGATAACTAGTGTAACAACTAATGTAATATTTTGTCACTTCCATTCACTGAGCCTCCTCTGAAACTAAGTCAAACTGTTTTCATATGGTTTTTGATGAAATGTCAATGTGGAGAAACGAATGGGTAAAATCACTTCCTGAGGTCCCATGCGGACCCAGGAGGGGGCGGGACTTAGGCACTATATAAACGTACATGACTCGTGTGAGCAGGCTTCCTCCCAGACACTTTGGCAGCACAGGTTCCCAGGGCAGATTTGATTCATGGTGTGTAATGGCACCGCTGTCCTATCCCCTTGCCCAGCAATTTGCAAGTTGGCGCACTTAACAGAGAACGTTTACAACATGTGAATTCCTGATAGCTGAGAGGCCATTTTGGTGCACGGCAGATAACAGCTCAGCTGTGATGAGAGCTGACTGGGCATTTATGGTGCCCCTTTTACATTTTAATGCGTCTATAAAAAAAAAATATTCTCACTATGTCGTTTGAGCCAAGATTAAGGAATTGCAATTTTAAAACTCATTAAAAGTGGAAATCTGTGGCATCTTCATTTTCTTTGATGTTGTCTCCATTTCTGTTGCTAAGTGATCGTTTTTGCTGTGGTGTCCAACTCTTGCTCCAACCCCCTCTCCTCTTTGAATTCTGTTAAGGAAACATCATCTTCATTTGAATGGTTTTATTTGAAAAGAATATGTTATTGCCCACACTTGACTGCAGGTATTTCCTTGTTGGTGATATCAGAATTGAGGAAGTTGGAGAAATCGTGGTCCATCGCCGAACTCTGAGTTCCCAATAGTAGCAGTTTCTAGTAGTATTTACCATGTGAAGACTTCAGTGAATAGCAGTTTCTAGTAGTATTTACCATGTGAAAGCTTCAGTGAATAGCATTTTCTAGTAGTATTTACCATGTGAAAGCTTCAGTGAATAGCATTTTCTAGTAGTATTTACCATGTGAAAGCTTCAGTGAATAGCATTTTCTAGTAGTATTTACCATGTGAAAGCTTCAGTGAATAGCGTTTTCTAGTAGTATTTACCACATGAAAGCTTCAGTGAATAGCGTTTTCTAGTAGTATTTACCACGTGAAAGCTTCAGTGTATTGCATTTTCTAGTAGTATTTACCACGTGAAAGCTTCAGTGAATAGCATTTTCTAGTACTATTTACCATGTGAAAGCTTCAGTGAATAGCATTTTCTAGTAGTATTTACCATGTGAAAGCTTCAGTGAATAGCATTTTCTAGTAGTATTTACCATGTGAAAGCTTCAGTGAATAGCATTTTCTAGTAGTATTTACCATGTGAAAGCTTCAGTGAATAGCATTTTCTAGTAGTATTTACCACGTGAAAGCTTCAGTGAATAGCATTTTCTAGTAGTATTTACCACGTGAAAGCTTCAGTGAATAGCATTTTCTAGTAGTATTTACCACGTGAAAGCTTCAGTGAATAGCATTTTCTAGTAGTATTTACCATGTGAAAGCTTCAGTGAATAGCATTTTCTAGTAGTATTTACCACGTGAAAGCTTCAGTGAATAGCATTTTCTAGTAGTATTTACCACGTGAAAGCTTCAGTGAATAGCATTTTCTAGTAGTATTTACCACATGAAAGCTTCAGTGAATAGCATTTTCTAGTACTATTTACCATGTGAAAGCTTCAGGGAATAGCATTTTCTAGTATTTACCATGTGAAAGCTTCAGTAGATAGCATTTTCTAGTAGTATTTACCATGTGAAAGCTTCAGTGGATAGCATTTTCTAGTAGTATTTACCACGTGAACGCTTCAGTGAATAGCATTTTCTAGTACTATTTACCATGTGAAATCTTCAGTGTATAGCATTTTCTAGTAGTATTTACCATGTGAAGGCTTCAGTGAATAGCATTTTCTAGTATTTACCATGTGAAAGCTTCAGTGAATAGCATTTTCTAGTAGTATTTACCACATGAAAGCTTCAGTGAATAGCATTTTCTAGTAGTATTTACCACGCGAAAGCTTCAGTGAATAGCATTTTCTAGTAGTATTTACCACGTGAAAGCTTCAGTGAATAGCATTTTCTAGTACTATTTACCACATGAAAGCTTCAGTGAATAGCATTTTCTAGTACTATTTACCATGTGAAAGCTTCAGGGAATAGCATTTTCTAGTATTTACCATGTGAAAGCTTCAGTGAATAGCATTTTCTAGTAGTATTTACCATGTGAAAGCTTCAGTGAATAGCATTTTCTAGTAGTATTTACCATGTGAAAGCTTCAGTGAATAGCATTTTCTAGTAGTATTTACCACGTGAAAGCTTCAGTGAATAGCATTTTCTAGTAGTATTTACCACGTGAAAGCTTCAGTGAATAGCATTTTCTAGTAGTATTTACCACGTGAAAGCTTCAGTGAATAGCATTTTCTAGTAGTATTTACCATGTGAAAGCTTCAGTGAATAGCATTTTCTAGTAGTATTTACCACGTGAAAGCTTCAGTGAATAGCATTTTCTAGTAGTATTTACCACGTGAAAGCTTCAGTGAATAGCATTTTCTAGTAGTATTTACCACATGAAAGCTTCAGTGAATAGCATTTTCTAGTACTATTTACCATGTGAAAGCTTCAGGGAATAGCATTTTCTAGTATTTACCATGTGAAAGCTTCAGTAGATAGCATTTTCTAGTAGTATTTACCATGTGAAAGCTTCAGTGGATAGCATTTTCTAGTAGTATTTACCACGTGAACGCTTCAGTGAATAGCATTTTCTAGTACTATTTACCATGTGAAATCTTCAGTGTATAGCATTTTCTAGTAGTATTTACCATGTGAAAGCTTCAGTGAATAGCATTTTCTAGTATTTACCATGTGAAAGCTTCAGTGAATAGCATTTTCTAGTAGTATTTACCAGCTGTGGCTGACGCGACTGGAGGGGAGGTGGGGGGGAAGGGTGGCTGGTGAGGTGAAACTCGATATTCGGCGCACTTTTGCCGGCTTGTCTGGCTGTTGTTTGAAATACAGATTGTACTTCTATCTTTGTATGCTCACCTCCACGGGCCGTCGGATCGAGAGCCCGCCTCCACGGGCCGTCGGATCGAGAGCCCGATCGAGAGTGATACGAGCTGGCAAAAAGGTCCGTCCATTGAAGTTTTGCATTACCCACTGGAGCTCTCGGTGCAGGCAAATTCTACACACTGTAACATTTTCATGCAGCAAGAGTGCCCTCTAGGGGTTCAAACCTGCTTTCGCACTTTTGCCTACTGTTACCTAACGACGAACCCATGTGATCATTAGCTAATGCCAGAGCAATATAATAATAGAGTTGCAACATCTCCATTCACTTCACTGGACCAGTTTTTTAGCGAGGATTAAGCAGGGCTGTCCATTTGTGATGTGCTTTTGAAATTTAAAGAATCAAATTGTATATTATCAGCTTTATTGTATGCATTCAAACGTAGCGCGAGCCCCCTTCCTGGCTGTTCCCCCACTATGTGAGTCCCGCATTTTGGACTTCCGTTGGCCCACTCTCTCTTCTATATCACTCTGGCTAACGCTAGCTGTTAGCTGTGAGCTAACCGTAGGTCACGTTCGTTACATGGCAGTAAAACGCCACTGAATGACCAGTTTGATACAACTGTCAACCAGTTCGAGTCACGCTCTTTCCATAAAGCCCACCAGTGTTGATATATATATGTTGGCTAGTTGTTGATATTTTGATATTTATATTGAACAATATTGTGGCTCTAAAATAAAGTTTTTATCGATGCGGTGAGACTGTAATGCCGGCGTAACTGTTTTCCAACCGGTCTGAGTGCAGACAAAGAGTATAGTGAAGACAAGAGGAGACGCTCTTCTGCTTATTTTACAACAGTGCCGGCAGTCAAGTTGCATTAGAACAAACTAGTGGCTGGACTGCTGCTTTTTTCCCCCAAATCAAGCAGCATGCTCTTGATTTGGAGAATCAAGGATTTGGAGAATCAAGGTGAAATCTGGGCGTTTAGTCCCCCTGTAAGGGAGGTGTTTGGCCTGGGGCGGGTGGGATAAAGTTGTTGAAGTGTACCCAGTCCCACATCGTCCATGTCCACAATGTACAGTATGAAGAGTGTGACATACAGCCGACTGCATCCTCGAAGCTTTTGAAACCTTGGCATTTCATATTTCACACTTCCACCGGCTGAATTAACTGATTTCTGTCCAGGGAGATAAACCGTCGCCTGGGGTTTGAAAATGGACTCAATTAGGCTGGGCCAACTCCTTGCCAAGTGCTAAGCATAACCCTGGGCAAAGCATGGAACACACTGCCTGAACCTTTGCTGCTACAGGCCAAAAGTACAGTTGTGTATTATAGCAGTAAAGGTACAGTTGTGTATTATAGCAGTAAAGTTACAGTTGTGCATTATAGCAGTAAAGGTACAGTTGTGTATTATAGCAGTAAAGGTACAGTTGTGTATTATAGCAGTAAAGGTACAGTTGTGTATTATAGCAATAAAGGTACAGTTGTGCATTATAGCAGTAAAGGTACAGTTGTGTATTATAGCAGTAAAGGGTCAGTTGTGTATTATAGCAATAAAGGTACAGTTGTGCATTATAGCAGTAAAGGTACAGTTGTGTATTATAGCAGTAAAGGTACAGTTGTGTATTATAGCGGTAAAGGTACAGTTGTGTATTACGTGAAATGTTGAAGAGAAGCATGGACCAAAGGAGAAATAATGAAGCAAGCGCACAAATGAATACTTTGTGTCTGTGAAAAAGGAGGAGAGGAGAGTAATCCTTGATTAATTATGCACTAATAGTGTGGCAACGGACTGACCAGCCACTGAACTCCTATGGGGAGAAACACAGGGCTTTCACGCCTTCTGTTCTTCTCTCAGTTTGCCTCCAAAGGGAGAGGAGATGAGAGATCTTTGTCTTCTCGCTTTATTTCTCTGTTTTTTTCCTCTCCCTCCTCATCCTTCTCGTCTTTTCGTCCATCTGCGTCTGTCTCTTCATTGTCCTCCGTACATAACCCCCCACTAAAAACATGCAGAAGATCGTCATCTGACCAATGACGGCAACATCCGAAGTTGGTCCCAGGGCGCTGGAAAGTAAAAAAGCCACCACTGCTCCTGGCCTACCCCCTGGAGGAAAGGACAAGCCTGGATGGGTCAAATGCAGAGGACAAATTTCACCGGCCACTGTCAGCATGAGTGTGTGTTTGTGGCCGCATGCATGTGTTGAAGTGTGTTCGTGTGACAATAAAAGACGGGCTTGTCCGTCTGAAATCGAAATCGTGTCATGCTCAACATCCCTTTCTACCTCGTCTTCCTTCCTGTTCCTCTCGCCTCCCTCACTCTCCAAATCCGGTACTGAGGAGGTTCATCTGGACGTTTGTCCAAGTTATTGCTAATATCAAAAAGGCTGGTTTATGGTTGTAAGACAATGGCTGTCTCCAGTGTCTTAACTCATTCAGGGCCAGTTTAGGACTGCCAATATTTAGCACAGGCCAAAGATTTTCATAATTGTTGGTCATCTTTCAAGACCCACAGTAAATTATCTATTAGCACCAGAGTGATTTGCAATACCTCAAAATGAAGATGTACGTCTCTGGGTTCACCAGGAAAAAAAAAGTGAGCTTTTAGCATGTTCTGTACTCTACTTATAGCCATTTATATACACCCTGTTTTCCCCCAATAGGTCTCCCTGAGAAAATAAACAGGAGAAAAGGCAATTTTTGTAAAAGGGCACATTCTCAAGCAGAACTCGCTCTCAATTCTTTTATTTTGAACTGTATTGACATCAGACATGTAAATACTATTCGTTATGACACAAATGGAAAATATATATATATATATATATATATATATATATATATATATATACACATGAAGTGCTTTTTTTTTACATTCAACAATACAGCAGTGTGAGTGAGTGTGCAGACAGACACACAGACAGACAGACAGACAGACACACCGACAGACAGACAGACAGACAGACAGACAGACACACACACACACACACACACACACGATCCCCCTTCGTTGCGTGATTTCTAACCCCACATAGGATAAGCAATAACCACGCCCTGTGGCGCCGGGATTGGCCAGGAGCAACACTGGAGGGCACGCAGCCCAGCGATTTCATGAAGCTCTTGAGAACGGACAGCGGGCTGCTGTGAATGCCGCTTCTGCCTGCCTAGCTGTTCGTGTGCTGCTCGTCCATGTCTCCCTGTCATATCCTCCCTGCTATCGTTCCCGTTTTCCCCTCGGCTATTCAACACGTCCTCACCGCCCTCTGATCACTGCTGATCGATCATTTCCTCATTCCTCCGATGATCAAACGCATCTGTGGATTACTTTCTCCGGTTTTCTCCGGCTGGCACACAGGAAAGCGACCAGCTCCTGCAGCGCGCGAGGGGCGTTTCAATGGCGTTTCTCCTGTCTGCACAAGGCAAGCTCCTTATCCGTTTTCTGATATTCCTCCTGCTCAATTTCAAAACAACAGCTGCGGTATGTGTTTGTTCACGTGTTGTCTTAGATGATAGGGACCTGATACCATGTGACAGGCTGGGGAAGTGTTTAAACTACGCCCTGCAGTAATAAAAACAAAAACACGTCAAACACGTCATTGGCCCTCTGGGCTATTCCTGATAACACGTCAAAGACGTCATTGGCCCTGAATGAGTTAAGGCAAAAATCACCTCAATAAGACAGTATGTGTCGTTGAAATTTGTGAGGTCGCAGCTCACAAATTCACACATACAAGTATGAACACATACAAGGACTTTGACTCCGGTTCGCTTTGCTCTTGAAGTACTGACATACAGGGGGGGGGGGGGGTTAAAAAAGGCTAGGCAATTTAGACATTAACAAAAATGTACAGTAACTACGAGACATTTTTGGATTATTATGATTAATTTCATATTACGTAAGTTCAGATGTTGAAGAACGCACTCATAACAAACAACAGGTTTACGGTGACTAAGAGAGCTGCAGCTCTTGGTGCAGAGGTCTTGGTAGAGAGGTCTTCATGACAGGTAATGTTACGCTTATTATGGCTGTTAATTTACTATCATGTCAACTTGATTAGCAATAGCTCAATGTGTGTGTGTGCGTGCGTGCGTGTGTGTGTGTGTGTGTGTGTGTGTGTGTGCGTGCGTGCGTGCGTGCGTGCGTGCGTGCATGCATGTGTGTGCGTATGAGCAGAGCAGTCTACGTCTGTCTGACCCTTTTCATAAGAAACCTGTCAACACTTATCTTAGTTAAAATTGGCTAAGGGGCTCTGTGGTGGTGGTGTCTGTCTGTAGCGGGTCAGTCATGATTTGTGATGGACGTGATGTCATCAGTGATGTCACTCGAGCAACTGTGACTGATGTCATCAGTGATGTCACTCAAACTGTGACTGATGTCATCAGTGATGTCACTCAAGCAACTGTGACTGATGTCATCATAAACTGGCCTCTCTGGTCTCTCTGCTAGTAGCTGAGGTCCTTGCCACCTGCTGTTCCTGCTTTGAGGTGTAGCACTCCTCTTCTTGACTTATTAGCTGTCTCTCATGTTGATGAGGCATGCTTTTGATTGTACTGTTTTATTGCATTGGTCTTTTAGATCATTTCTATTTGTCTTAAATTTTCTCCATTTTGAGTTGATGGTGGTCAAATGACAGAAATGTATTTGTACTTGTGTATTTTGTACGACGTGAAACGTGCTTTTGCCTTCTTGGCCAGATCACCCTTGAAAAAGAGACCTCGGTCTCAATGGGTTTTTATCTTCTGGTTAAATAAAGGTTTGATGATTGATGATGATCAGTGATGTCACTTGAACAATTCCGATGTCATCAATGATGTCATCAGTGATGTCACTCGAGCAACTGTGATTGCCCAACTGTGATGTCACTCAGGCAGTTGTGATGTCATCAGTGAAGTCACTCGAGCAACTGTGATATGAGCCTGGGTGGGCGGAGTCTGTCTGTCAGTCACGATTTTGGGAGCCTGCGGAGTGGGCGATTTCCATAACTGCAGCCATGGCGCATCATCTCCAGAGTCTCCAGTAGTAACCATAAAACAGCCTTAACATTACATTAATTGACGTTACATTACATCACACACATGGGCTAGCACTAATGCTCCCGCTGAGATTTTCTCTTTGAAGGCATCATCTACAAAGACAGAGACGGCGACTCCGTCACATAATCATGCATGATCGCGCCGACCTTGAGAAAAGTGAGGAAGATATGAAGCATCAAGGGGAGCGAAACGGCCCGTGCATTCTCAATGAAGCCGCCGTCAGTCCCGGGACGCACCAGCTGATCTGAGAGGATTGGGGTGGATATAAGCAGAGGAGGCAGAGGACAAGACAGAAGAGCCCAATAGGTCAGTCAAAGGACAACGCGGAGTTAAGGATCGACGCCGTCAAGGACTTCCGACTGTCGGACGAAATCAATCCCTCGCCGGTTCAGGATGGTCAAGTCACCATCAATCTGAATCGGTAGCGTGACTGTGGCACAGATCAGCTTGTGGTCGCAGAACAGCTGTGGTGTCTTAAGCCAAGCTGACGATTCACAACGAGACCAAAGCATTTTAGAACGTTGCAGGGAAAAGTTGCAGCAGTGTAAACCGCCAGCAATTCATCAGCGTGTCAAGTTGCATGGGCTGGTTGCTCAACCAGAGATGGGCAGTAACTAAGTACAAATATTTGTTTCTGTACTGAGGTATCTCTACTTTTTTTTTCTGACTAACTTTTGACTTTTAGTCTACTTTTTCAATGTTGAAAAAATTATAAAAAATTGTTTTACTTCGTCAAACCAAATGGTTAAGCTATATTTAGAATCGGGGGAGACCTAGAACATTTCACTCTGACCAAAACCTAAAAAAACTACATCAAAAAATGTTAAATCCGCAAGTTTTTTTTACATTTCGGTCCGAGTTAAATGCTCTATGGTCTCGTGTCTCTCCCGTTTCTAAATATATCTGAACCGTTTGGTTTGAACAAGTAAGTGCCGATCTGCGTGCTGATCTGGTAATAGACGCCGAATCTGTGGGTGCTCTGGCGCCCGAGCACCAACGGAAAGAGCCGAGCACCCACGGGGAAATGGGGGAGAGAGAGAGAATTTATATGCCTACTGCATGTGCCTGTGGCCGGGTCCTGTCAAGATGTCAGCGCAGTCCCCAAACGCATTGGAAGCGTCTGATGCTCGCCTTTTGAAGTTCACCTGTTGTTTTGAACTGCCGAACACGCACTATAGAGGCACTAGACACGCTCTCTGCTCTCTCAGCCATAAATCCATGATCCCCTCTCTCTCTCTGCGCAGCCACTATTTTCATCCCCATGTCTGTATCTATGCTCCACAAACAAATCTCACGGCAGTTTAAATATAGCCTTGTTTAATTTCTGGTTCTGAAAAGAAAATAGAATTACAAAAAAAAATCAAAACATGGACCGACCATGAGGTGATGATTAGGCAACTTTTGCAATGTAGTAAAATCAAAAATATTAAGATGTGGTTTTGCTGATGATAATAATAGCTCAGCTTTCTGACAATGTGGCCCCCTGAACAATATAGTTGAATGGAGCTGCATTGGAGTTTACCGGGGGGGGGGGGGGGTATAGCGATGCAGCACATTGCATCATGCCAGGAGCAATTTGACTAACTGCAGCTGTATAGCTGACTCATAGCTCTCTGCTGCTTTTGGATTGAAGACCGCAATTAAAATTGAGAAGGAATGTAATCGTTCCCATTAGCTTTTGGTAGCATTTTGCTTCAGAAAATGCCGTCATGTCAAATGGGGGGCGTGTACTTGATGTATGAGAGAGTTGCGGTTGGCTGTTTCGGTCGATATGAAGCCCTAAGAGGTCTTTTGTGGCTTCCCGTTTATAATTTGCCTCGGTCTCTCTGCTCTCGTTCAGTCCGAAGTGGTCGTGTTGTCTTGGGCTCATTGAGATTCGCAGAGCGCTCGGCTCACCCACTCTGTCTCTCTGCACCACCAACACTAGGACTTGACTTTAAACATGGATTGTTTCTTCAATGTCTGAGGACACTTAAAAAGCTGATGATGCTGCTGCGGCTTCCCGCGATGCGACCTGACAGGCCCGTGCAATGTAAAGTCATTTGCTTCTGAATTAATACGGTCGTTAAATAACCTCATTAGAATGAGGTAACAACGGCTGTCAGAGTGCGTTAGGCTTTCCACGGGAGGTTCTCTGCTGCCATAAGACACAGAGGGAGAGGGAGAGGCCGGGGGACTAATCAAATGCACACCTGCATTTCATTTCGGCGCTCCCATTTTTCATCTTCAGAGGCTCGGGTCTAAATCTACACACACTTTACACAGGCAGTTATTTATGGCCTGCTGTTATTGTTAAAGTGTAGCTGAGCAGGATCAAATACAAAATACCCCATGCTTCTCCAGATCAACTATAAATCACTGCACAATTATCATAAACGGCTATATTTTTCATCTTTGGTACAGTGGTGTGGGGCTAAGGATGCGATCACACCTGTACTGTAGATGAAGCATTTACTTTGGGGGGAGGGGGTTCTTTGTCTTCCCCCCCCCCCCCCCCCCCCCTTTTTTTAAAGGTTCACTCTGCCCAATTACAAGCGAGTAGGGCCTGTAAACAAAGAAAAGGTGGACTCTTAAGTGGCTTATTTATTGAACAGTTTTGGAAAGATGCCGACATTTTTAACTGGAAAAACTTTTTTGCAGCGGGGGAGGCAGACACAAAAATGCAAATCCAGTCCCTGTAACTTTATGGACTTGATTACTTGGGATACATAGACTACATGGATGCATGCACAAATGATAACGTTCAATGAGAGCAACTCCAAAAATGTTGTATAAAGGCAATGTATTTCTGTCATATAGTTGACTCCAGGGTCGTGATGCAAACCAAAAGATTGAGGGGGCGTGCCGCACATACAAGCATGTCTACATTGCAAACCAACAGAAAGATATAACAGCACATTGGCATTTTAGTTCTGCAAATGTTCCTCCTTTAATCTAATTCTCATCCAGCCTCTTGGTCTGAAGCCTACTTTAGGGTGATGGAAACCGCAACACATTTAAAGCCACTGCACTACAGACTATATGGAGGCCGACAGTATGAAGGACGTACTGTATATTATGACAAAGCACTGTGCATAAAGGCTACAGCTAAGCTAAATGTACCTACAGAGACGTGTCACCGGTTACCAGGCTCACTCTGATACCGCATTCATGACAACTCGGACCGCCGGGAAAAAATGGGTTTCCGACCTGTAAAAAGTGAATTGAACGGTCGTCCAGGTCGGAATTACAGATCAGAAATTCGGGTATCATTCAGAGTTCCGCTTTGTCTGTCATAGCCACATAAGAATAACTTTTATCGTTAATGGTATAATCACAGAATTATTATAAAGACGTTTGCTGACGTTTTAACACAAAATTTGATGTCTTAATTATAAATAACGTTTAATATGTGTTTGTGTCATCAATATGTTGGGGGCGGAGGTTCCGTGTTGTTGTCATGAACG
The DNA here is from genome assembly GCF_964638095.1 of Poromitra crassiceps. Taxonomy (NCBI): domain Eukaryota; kingdom Metazoa; phylum Chordata; class Actinopteri; order Beryciformes; family Melamphaidae; genus Poromitra; species Poromitra crassiceps. The sequence continues at coordinate 30,295,938 of NC_139630.1, forward strand.
TGGTATGAGTCTACTAGTTGAACAAGTTTACAACCTGACCTTCCAGGTTGAAACTAGCCTAACTAGGTTAGCGAGCTTGGCTTGAAGTTCCTTCTGTGTCTTTCAAGTTAATTAGGTGCATTAAAAGTGGCTCTTTGTGACCGTTGTGGTTTGAAGTTGACCAATAAGATTATTTCCAGCCTTGAGAGCAGCACTTCCCGTGAGAAATGTTTGTACAAACTCCAGTCGGCTTGGTGATAGCTGCATTTTTAAACACTATACTTATGGAAGGAGCTTAAATCATAAGGAAAGGATGGATAAATTATGTGTGGTCTATAAAACAATGTGAGTCATTTTAACTAAATAGGATATGAAATTCAACAAAGAAAATCTGTTTATTTTAGATTTGAGAGATTTTGGATACCAGATGATACCGATTGACTTAATTATTTTAGTACAAACGAAATGAATGTGGTTTTTCCAATTTAGGTTCTCATCAATTAGAATTCCATGGAATTTAGTAGAGGAGACCTGAAGGAGTTCATTCCCATTGACTATGAATTTGGCATTATTACTGTATTTCCTTCTAGTGAATATCATAAAGTTAGAATTTTTGTATATTTAGGGATAGTTTTAGCTGAAACCGTTTAGCAATTTTTTCCCATGCCCTTGTTTGCTTCAGATAGCCTATTAAAGAATCAATGTTTTTGATTCTTAATATCTTGTAAATGCACTGTCATGGGAAAGCATTTAGTATGCACGAGCCTACTGTATATATCTTTGTTCTGTAGTTACTGGATAGTAGAGTTACAGTATATCTACCTGTTTTCTATGTATGTGAGTCTATTTGTTATGTTTTGCTATATTGGATTTTCTGTAGTCTAGCCTATCTGTGTTAAGGACCCCCTTGAAAACGAGATGGTTCATCTCAAGGCGTTATGTACAGTAAATATAAGATACTTTTATTCTTTTACTCAAGTAATATTCTAACAGGTCAAACACCAACTGATCCAATTTAAGGTCACTCATCGTCTTCATTATTCCAAGTCCAGGTTGCACAAGATCTACCCTTCTGTCTCACCACTATGTGATAGGTGTCAGATGCTAGAGGGTACACTATCCCATGCTTTTTGGTTTTGTCCTTCACTATGTGGATTCTGGGCTAAAATATTTGATTGGTACTCTAAGGCCTATAAAATAACCCTTCAGCCGCAGGCGGAGCTCACCATCTTCAGCTGCTCAGAATCCTCTCTGCTCCTCCCTACGGCTGTACAACGCAGGGGGCGACAGTCTCCAAGAAACTCATTCTGAAGGAGTGGAAGTCCCCCTCTCCACCTTCTTTTCAGCTGTGGCTGACGGACATGATCTTGGTTATACAAATGGAGAGACTCCGGTTCCATGTATCCTCATTGAAAAGTGCTTTATAAATAAAATGAATTATTGTTATTATTATTATTATGGTGATGTTGTTGTTGTGTTTTGCTTTTTGTCTGAGCCTGTTTTTGTTTTCTATGTTTTGAAAATTGCAAAAATAAAATATTGGAAACTAACTAATATTCTAACAGGTGACTTTACCTTCCACCAATGTCATTCTCTGGTATATCTGTACTTTTACTCAAGTGCGGCTTGCAGCTATACTTCATCCCCCACTGCACACGCCCCTTCCATTTGAATGGGCACCACAGCGGTTGACAACCTGGTTCAACACGCAGGCAGAAGCGCGTGAGGCATTTGAGATGAAAAGGATTTCTCAACCCGAGACACTCTGGGGAGAAAAACAATGAGATTATTCCGCTCACAGATGGAGGAAACTTTTGGCCCTACTTCTTAAAAACATGCAAGGACACCTCTCAAGGTGAGGGACTGTCTGTGAGAGGAATTTCATTAAAGCCAAAAGCAATTACAATGCCGGGGGTAGAGAGCGTAATGTTTTCACCCCCTGCTCCAGAGGTCAACCATCAACAATAAGACCCGTTCTATTCATTAGCGTCCATCCAGGGAGTTTGCCCAGCGCCACGTGCAGCTTGTTCTGAAGACAGGCTGGATTGAAGTGAAGAGGGGAATGGAATATCTTAGAAAACAGAGCAGAGGTATAGCTCACTCACTGTAACTCACTCGGCCTTTCACTGTGGCTCGCATATAAATGCCCTGCTATTGCTGGAGGCGAGACAAGACTGTCTGAAACCAACTGCTACCTAAACAAAATGTATTGAAGGCAATGCACCCTGAATTTGTATCTCGTGTTTTTAGGATTTTACCTTTTCATGAATTGAAAACACAATCTCCCCGAATATGAGATCCTCATTGCTGCACTATAAACAAGTTGGAAAGGCAGTCATAAGGTGAGTATATCAGAAATATATTATCATTATTATTATTATTATTATTATTATTATGAATAATAATCCAATTTAAAAAGGTGCCTCGGTAACACATGGAGTCATTCTCTTTATTGTCAAGTCAAGTTTATTTATATAGCCCTAATTCACAAGCATGTCTCAGAGGGCTTCACAGAAAATATGTCTAGATAATTCTAGCTGACACAACAGTAGCAAATTACAGTAGTAATGATAACACATTGAACAATTGATAGAGAAATATAGAAAATATAGGAGAGAGCAGAGGAGAGAGCAGGAGAAGGGAGGGAGAGCAGGGGGAATGTGAGAGAGGAGAGAGCAGGAAAGTGATGAGTTGGGGAGGGAACGGGAAATGTTGGGGAAGGGGGAAGGAGGAGAGAGCAGGAGAGGGGAGGGGGGAGGGAGAGTGGGGGGATGTGGGGGAGGAGAGAGCAGGGAGGAGGTGGGGAGGGAATGGAAAATGTGGGGGAGGAGAGAACAGAGAAGGAGAGGCGGGGAAGGAGCAGGGGAAGGAAAGAATGGGTGCCATGCTTTAAAATAGAATAATAAATATAATAATAATGATTGGAATTATATAGCGCCTTTCCAAGTGCTCAAGGCGCTTCACAGAATCATTATTCGTTCACACCATTCGTACCGGTGGTTCGAAAGCATGGCAGCCACACATCGGCGCTCAACGGCCCCTCCGACCACCATCATTCATGTCTACATTCATACCAATCATACGAGGCAAGGAGGGTTAAGTGTCTTGCCCAAGGACACAGCGACAGCAGCTGGGAGGGAGCGGGGATCGAACCGCCAACCCTTGCGTCATTGGCCGACCCGCTCTACCTCCTGAGCTAAAGCCTGACTACTCTAGACATTAACCGGAACCAACTAGGACACAGGGAATCTAGCTAATCTACAGCCTAGTCTGGCCTGTCCTATTCTGCTCTAGTCTGATTTTAGCCTGAACACTATAACAGGTCTACAGCCTACAGTTAGGCTGTAGCTAATCTATCGCCTAACCTAAGCTATTCTAACCTACCGGCAACCCTCAACCAGTGATGGAGAGTACCGATGGCCCCCGCCCCCACACACATAAGGCGTGGGAGAGAAGGCCAGGCCGGGACACAGCGGCACCCAGACCGCCCAGCTATGGACCCCATCGGGGGACCCCCCTCCGGGACAGGCCGAGAAGATGCCGGGTTAAACCATTTACAGAGTTTCAGATTATGGAAATAAAATTTACAAAAGAACAGAAAATTGAAAATGTAAATAGGAGTGCAACAAAAGGAATACGAAAAAATGTAGTCTTTAAATGATCCTAAGATCAGGGAAGAGAGTTGAAAATGTAAAAGGTAGAGTAAAAAAAACAGAAAATATAGTCTTTAAGTGCTCATAAGTTCAGGGAATACTAGCTAATTAGCTAGGTGAAAAAGGGGTAAAAAGATTGGGAGTTCCACGATGGTGATCTGAGGGATCCATGAGTCCGCATTGGTGACATCAACCAAGAGGAGAGGAGGGGAGGATAGGTGATGGTGGTGGTGGTGATGATGAGGCCAGGGGAAGGGGGGGAGGACGTCAGGCAGGTGAAGGAGTAGTGGGTAGGTGGGCCAGAGTGACGACAGGTGAACAGGATGACGAAGATAGGGGTCGGTGGTGATGATGAGGCCGGGGAAGGGGGGGAGGGTGTCAGGCAGTCTATTTAGGCCCGGGGAACATTGAACCTTGGGTCATCTTTCCATATACAGTATGCCATATAAACCCTGGCCTGGGAACATTGACCTGTTCAATTATCCTGCTGATTTACAACAGTATTTTTTACCTTTTACTTCTGATTATTAAATCATTCATTCATCCAGCCATCCATCCATTCATATACGAGATACTAAATCCCTGTACATTACTGATAGTTCATTAAGTACTATACATGTATGTGAATTAATGATGGCTTTTCATGCTCAAAGTTATGCATGAATTCGTGATCATTTATGTATCCTTACCATAAGTGTTACAATACCCTGAAATCCTGTGACAAAGGTAGCGAGGACATAGCCCTCCCATTTAGAACGAAGATATGATTGGTCAATTTTACTGTCATTCCAGCTATGATCTCATCGGATTGACACACCAGCCGTCTGCTGAAATGACAGTGGGCAAGCCTATCACAGCACAGAATAGAGCTGCATATGTGAGCCGGGCGGTGAGACAATGTTTTTGTATTTCTTTATTCTTTCTTTTGCAGTGTTTAATTATTTTTTGAGTTGTTATGTTTCCTTTTGAACTGATGCATGCTTTTATTTTCTAGACGTGGTTTTGTGTTAATTGTCTCAAGCTTGATCACAGCTGCCCCGTTCCAATACCCATACTTGTACTTCTTTCTTGTAGTATGTACTGCCGCTGCCCTCACAAAGTATGGATTGTAGTGTGCAGCATGCATGCAAAATGCATACTATTGGGACACACTACATCTGTCGTCACGTGAGCTTCCTGAACTCCGACCTCTTGCTCACTTCCGCCGACGTCCGCAGCGCCACATTTGAGTTTTTTTTTTTTTGTTTGTTTTTTTTATTCAATAAACAAAGTCTGGCAGTAACAAACAGTACATTATACAAAACATTCAGACTAAACATTTACAAAATTGGAACAGACAATCAAATAAACAAAATAAAATAAATAAAGCAAAAACATTAAGTCAGAGATCTAAACAGGAATCAAGATATGCATGTTTTGGTACACACCATGCTTGTTTGGTTTTAACATATTTCAAGGCTTTCTTAAAGTTAATTATCTCATTCATGAACACGCAGCTCAGTCAGTGCGACGTAACTCCAGTAGGTGGCGGTAATGCACAAAAAGTTGTTTGCCAACCGCCATAAAACATTAGAAGAAGAAGAAGAAGACATAACTTCCTGCTGCGCAAAGGATTGTGGGGAAGTTTGGCTGAAGCAGCATGCATCGATGCATACTCCGAAATAGGAGCTGATGTAGTACAACATCCTGGTACTCTTGGCATACTGCATCTGACATACTATGTATTGGGACATACTAAATCTTTTTTTGCCTACTAAATAGTATGGAAGTATGGGTATTGGAACGGGGCCCTGTTGTCTATTGGCACCAATCTGTGCTGGATGGAGCACACCTGTGATGAGAAAGACAGGCAGTGCGGGGGGCCTATTAGAAAATAGATGGAGCTGAGCCGACCAATTGAACAGCACCAGAGGATGGACTTAACCTGTTTGGGGGAAGTATATAAACTGTCGATACGAAACACACACTGAAAGAAAGAACACAGACACTGAGTGGACAGACACACACTGAGGGGAAGCGGCGGAGAGGGGAGCAGCTGACGGCCCTGCCTGTGGGCAAGGTAAGGTGTGGGCAACTGAGCCGTTGCGGCTTGGGCCCCTCTCTCTCCCTGCGTACCTATGGGCGCACCGTAGATGACTGACGGGGGATGGGAGAGAGGGGGGGATGCCCAAACGTTGTCCCACACCTAGGTTGCTGAGACCCGCAGGCGGGGTGAGGCTTCCCGGGCTCGCCGATGTGCCGTTTCCCTGCGGAGAACATGCAGTGACTGACAGTGGGAAGCAGTGGCAGACCAGAAGCAGTGGCAGACCGCAGTGGCAGCAGCAGCAGACCAGAAGCAGTAGCAGACCAGAAGCAGTAGCAGACCGCAGCAGCAGACCTGAAGCAGCAGACCTAGCAGCAGCCCAGCAGCAGACCAGAAGGAGCAGTGGGCCGGACCGAAACTCAACCCAAACCCAGCCTTGGAGCACCGCTCGCTAGCGGCCAGCAGAGGGAGAGTGTAAACTCTCCCTTCCGCGTAAGTCTTAGACCTTCTCGGTGTTCCATGTGCTTGTGGTGTAGACGTGTAATAAGCAGGATGTAAGCAAAGGACGGTTGACTCCCCTACAGTTTGTGTCTGTAGGTCTGACCGAAGAGGAGAGGAGGCCCCCCTGCATGGTGGACTCCGGATTCCCCCAGTCATCCAGCACGAGCACTTTATGGGCTTGGCCCAGAGTTTTAGCTGGACCATTTTAGTTGCTGTATTTTAACGAAAACATTTTAGCTGCTGCAGTTTTAGCCCCCTGTCTTTTATTTTTAGACTTAGGTGATCACTGTTGTTGCATTTTATATTTTAGCCATTAAAACTGTTATTCCTTGCACTGTGTCCTTGTTCACCTTTTTTTGATACACCACTGGTTTTAACTGCTCTCCACCCGATGGAACGAACCTGTTTTTAGATCCCCATTTGTATTATTTAAAAGAGTCCTAGGCTCTTCAAACCTAGGTGGCGTTGTCGGTTTTAAATTGAGTGCACGCCTACAAGCCCACCACGGGCGTCACACATACGTTCACAGCAACTGTGAAGCATAAAATTCTGATTCTAATCTTTCACTATCCAACACAAACCGAGTAGGCAGTTTTAATGGGTTTATTTCCTCAGAAAAATGTTGTTTACATGTTAATTGTAAAAATATAAATTAATGAAATAAAATGATAATTACTTTTTAAACATTATTGTTTAGAATATCTACAGCCCTCAGGTCCCTGAGGGTTCCCCTCTGGTATTTTGCATTATATGCTACTTGTCTTACAGTTTCTTGCATCCAGGTAATCATAATCACACAGGTAGCCTAACCGAACTTGTGCTACTGCTACACTTGCAGCAGTACCATTGCAGGTTACTGGTAACTGCCAACTGGTGGTACAAAAAGTTTATTACAGCCAAAATGATTGCCTCCCTTTGACCCAGCAAACTCTACAAACAAATACAATAAAGTTTAATTGTTTAACTTGATTATCAATGAAACGTTATATGAAGAGATTATTCAAATATTCTGCCAGAGATCATTCATGTCATAGGTAATGCTTGTTGTGACTTAGTTACTTTAGTTTAGTTAATGCCAGGCTAGAAGTAACACACTGAGAGATAGGTTTCGCTTAAATTTGTTGTGCCTTTAATATGAACTCACCTTTGTTGATGTCACTGTTCTTGTTTAATTCATGTTAGTACACTTTACGGACAATATATCTGAATACAATATATGTCAATACAAAATATGACACTGTATGGTGGGCCAGAAAAAAATACTGGTGATATTAGCTCCATGTTATTCTGCTGTAGTATCACAAATCAGACACGTAACCATCAGTTTCACAAGCTCTGTTTACTTTGTAATGACATTCTTACATTGTTGTTTACATTCTAGCAATGCAACGTCTGTATGGCTGAGAAACAAACATAATTATGCATAGTCAGATTCTGCTGTCACTGAACTTTGATTCATTACACGTTTGGGTGGACAGAGAAGCTTCTTCCCTCTGCAGACAGTGGAGGCGCTATTCAGCAGGTTAGATGCAGCGGTGTTTCTTCAGACCAGATGACCAGGTGAACATTTTCTTACAGCGGTCACACCAGTAGCCCGTTCCAGTGTGGATGCGTTGATGTTGTTTTAGGTTACCTAACCGACTGAAACTGCTCCCACATTGGTCACAGTGGTAGGGCTTCTCTCCAGTGTGAATGCGTTCATGTTTTTTTAGGCTACCTAACTGACTGAAACTGCTCCCACATTGGTCACAGTGGTAGGGCTTCTCTCCAGTGTGAATGTGTTGATGTGTTTTTAGGCTACCTAACACACTGAAACTGCTCCCACATTGGTCACAGTGGTAGGGCTTCTCTCCAGTGTGAATGCGTTGATGTCTTCTTAGGTGACCTAACCCACTGAAACTGCTCCCACATTGGTCACAGTGGTAGGGCTTCTCTCCAGTATGAATGCGTTTATGTCTTCTTAGGTGACCTGACTGAAACTGCTCCCACATTGGTCACAGTGGTAGGGCTTCTCTCCAGTGTGAATGCGTTGATGTGTTTTTAGGTGACCTAAGTGACTGAAACTGCTCCTACATTGGTCACAGTGGTAGGGCTTCTCTCCAGTGTGAATGCGTTCATGTTTTTTTAGGCTACCTAACACACTGAAACTGCTCCCACATTGGTCACAGTGGTAAGGCTTCTCTCCAGTGTGAATGTGTTGATGATTTTTTAGGGTAGCTAACTGACTGAAACTGCTCCCACATTGGTCACAGTGGTAGGGCTTCTCTCCAGTGTGAATGCGTTGGTGTGTTTTTAGGGTAACTAACTGACTGAAACTGCTCCCACATTGGTCACAGTGGTAGGGCTTCTCTCCAGTGTGAATGCGTTTGGGTCTCCTGGTGTCTCTCTGTTTCCAACAAGGACATAAAGAAAGAATTAGGACAGATGGATGGTGTATGTGTGTGTGTTGCAACATCAGTGATACAACAGTGATATTTTACTCACCTCTTCTGAAGAATTCATTTCGACAATGTTCCTCCCCTCCTACACCAGATGTCTGTCCTCCCACCAAACAGCTCTGTAGGTACAGCAGGGTTACATTAAATCAGTCATATACAATCTAATTACAAATTAGGGTCTCAAACTCTTTGGGAAATTGTTCAAAATTGAATGGTATGTTGCTCACAATTTATTGAGGTAATCATACTTAGGTTTGGGTATACAAATATTGGCAATCTGAAGGTTGGAGTTCTTAAATAGCATGTGTTTACAATCGGAGTGATGTGTGTGTGTGTGTGTGTGTGTGTGTGTGTGTGTGTGTGTGTGTGTGTGTGTGAGAGGGGGGTCGGGAGAGAACAAAGGGTCATACACATTTTCTTGAGTTAAATATTAAGCTGAACTAGAGGATTTGGGATCTGTCCAATAACGGTGATTGAGAGATAGAGAGAGAGAGACTTAATCACTATGATACTCAATAAACAAAGGAGATCATCGCCATCTCTTAAGTCTGATTCTAGAAGATAATTCCATATGATCAGTATGCACTACACATCTAACATAAAGGGTAGTCTAATTCTGCCAGATGATTCAGCCTTACTTGAGTCTTTGCGTTTCCAAAGTTGTCCTTGCTTGTGCGCAGTAGTTGTAGACTGGATCAGAGGACAAAGTCCTAGTCCTCCTGGTCTATTGTCCTGGAATTTCTGCAGAAAACGTCTCTTTGGTGATCACAGCTGGGCAGCGGTCTAAAGAGGCAGAACAACTGTAAACAGCTGTTTATATAGCACAGGTGATGTCACACCTTTGGACTCACCGACGCCCCGCCCATTGTAGTCCAGATGTTCAGGTGGGGGTTGTGAGGCTTTGTTTGAATGAGGTGGTGAAGGCGGAACTTTGTAATCCTTTGTCCTTCTAAGTGCATTGATGTGACCAAGCAGCCTGTGCCAATCTATAACAGATAGATAGATAGATAGATAGATAGATAGATAGATAGATAGATAGATAGATAGATAGATAGATAGATAGATAGATAGATAGAGTGCTTTATTAATCCCCTGGGGGAAATTCTTGTGTTACAGCAGAAGCCAATGTCAGTACATCTCAGTAAAAAACACACAAAAGAAAAAGCCAATGTCAAAAATATGTCAGACATAGAAACCATGTCAGAAACATGTCAAGAAAGCACAGCATTTAAGTTATCCTATCTACAATAAAGTTAAATAAAATAAGATAAGAAAATAAATTGCACCTGTATTTTACAGCTGTAGCAAGCACACATGTTCTATGTGGCCAAAATGGACATTGTGCAACATCATTATAATTATAAAGTGACATACAGCAAAAGCCCCTCCCACTAGAGACTCACTGCCTCCCTCCCTGCCCCAGCTGAATCCCGCACCCTCCCCTCCCTTCACACAGCAGACTGTGACTCTCGTAACTAGGGCCTGGTTGGCTTGGACCGTGATGATAAATTGCACTGACTTTTATTTTTTATAGATTTTTAAATAATTATTTTAAATTAAAATGAAATGAAACTTAGTTTTAAACTTAATACTAGCTTTAAACTGTAGTTTTAACTTCTTCTAACTTAATATCAGTTTCTCGTTTTTTAATGCCGATCTAACTCTGACTGCTAATGTCGTGTAGATTTTGTGCAGACGCAAGTTGCCTCGGAATATGAACTCATGTGGGTCTTTAATGCATACTTGATTTTAATGTACACACACACACACACACACACACACACACACACACACACACACACACACACACTTAAGCACATTGTGTATATGATCTTTTGCACTAGCAATATTGAGTCTTTTTTGTGTTGACTTGATCACTGCAGGCACCAAGACAAATTCCTCATATGTAACTTGCATATTGTGGCAATAAAGTGATTCTGATTCTGATTCTGAGCAATGATGAAATGAGGGTTCACCAGCGTATCTATGGGAGGGGTGTGTAGGAGAGAGGGAGTGAAAGGAGGAGTCTGCTCTCCCTGCATGTACGCGACTTATTATATATATAACCTGTGCTTTTGTAGCTAATCACTTTGATGATTTTACTGTAGGCTATGCTTTTTTCAGATGCTGGTATAGGTATATATACATATATATATATATATATATACATATATATATATATATATATATATATATATATATACACACACACACACACACACACACACAACACATCTTGGTTTCATTTGGTAAGCTACTTATTGATGGCTCGAGATCTATAGCCCTTGATCTACAGCGAGGGGGGTTCAAAGTGTGAGGCGGGCCTGGGGGCTCCAAGCAGTTTCAGGGGAGGCTCAGTGATTGGAAGTGGAAAAGATATTACATTAGTTATGAAAAGGAGATCACATAAATATCATAAATGTTTGTGATTTGGTTAAAGAGAGATTGGTTCAGAGATACAGTAGTTTTGAGGAATTTGACTGTCTGTCACGGTTTGTGGGGTTCAAGGCCCCCGAAGAGGCTTGAATATCTGTCATATCTGTCATTGGGCCAAATTTCAGGGATTGGCCCAGTGGTATGGATGGTTAGAAAAACTGGAAATGAGGTGTTGGTTGTATCGCCGGAATTTGGTAGATTGGTATCAACTGCTGACCTCCAGGTAACCACCTGGCCCTAAAATGGCCTGTGAAGGCCTAAAAACAAAAGGGGCTTGAGCCTATTGGGATATCTGTCATATCTGTCATTGGGCCAAATTTCAGGGAGGTATGGATGGTTACAAAACAGGAAATGAGGTGTTGGTAATATCGCCAAACTTTGGTAGATTAGTATATATGTTTTTGTTTCTGAGTAGTGGGCGAGTTTTCTAGCCTAGGTGCAAAATGTGGTTACTGTGGGCCTTAGAGTTTCTGAGATATAGACAGTTTTACGGAAGGAAAAGAAGAAGAAGAAGAATAAAAAGAAAGAAACATAGCAAATACTTCCAGCCCCTTCGGGCCTTGAATCCCTAATAACAATAATGATGATGATGATGATGATGATGATGATGATGATGATGATAATAAACAATAATAATAAAGTTAAAAAAGGTCCAGGTGACTCATTAAACACATGGTGTCATTCTCTTTATTGTCTCTTCATAAACAGCTGGCTGCAGGTAGTGGTGCAGGTGCAGGTAGATGGAACGGGACAGTGCACTGCATTGATAACGGCACATTTCTTTATTGTGATATTGCCATTGAAGTGATTGCACAGCCTCGGATGTCTGAAAGCAGAAAAAATACATTTGACTGCAACTGTAGGCAGCACAATACAATGCACGGCAATACAATATCACTGTTATGTTATTGCTATATGATTGGATAACTTGCTCCATTCATATATTATAGGTTGGTAAGTATATTGTGTGTGTTTTTGTTCATCCACAGTGCACACAAAGTACATTTCAGTGAGCCTCAGTCAGCTTGTACATACAGGAGCGTGACCCCATTGGTTCCTTTTTGCCCAACTTTCCAGAGCTACGATGAGGAACAGGATGGATTGTGCTGAGAAAGAACCCCGGCCAATCAGCATCATCATCGGTAAGTAGCAAATAGGGATAGACTTTAAAAAAGTGGGAGCTATCCCTTTAAGTAACGTTTCTGTTTGATCATTGTTTAATCTGCCAAGGATCTTGGCTGGCAGCTGAATGGGCAGATGCCAATTGAAGAATGCTGCATCTGTAGCTACTGAACAGTCTATTGATGGAAGGACACAGGAGACAAGCCACTGGCTCTGTCACTGTTCATTTGGACCCAGTGCGAGCAAAACACAAAGCACTGATGCTAGGATAATGATAATGTCCTCTTATACACCAGGTGAGCACAGCCAGTCCAGCAGCTGTCAGCCTGGTGGCTCCTCCAGCAGCGTCTGCTGCAACACCAAGAGACACCCAGAGCCGTCTGCTGAAATGACAGTGGGCAAGCCTATCACAGCGCAGAATGGAGCGGCATACGTTCACAGCAACTGTGAAGCGCAAAATTCTGATTCTAATCTTTCGCTATCCAACACAAACCGAGTAGGCAGTTTTAATGGGTGCTGTTTACATGTTAATTGTAAAAAATATTAATTAATGAAATAAAATGATAATTACTTTTTAAACATTATTGTTTAGAATATCTACAGCCCTCAGGTCCCTGACGGTTCCCTTCTGGTATTTTGCATTATATGCTACTTAGGCTACAGTTTCTTGCATCCAGGTAATCATAATCACACAGGTAGCCTAACCGAACTTGTACTACTGCTACACCTGCAGCAGTCCCATTGCAGGTTACTGGTAACTGCCAACTGGTGGTACAAAAAGTTTATTACAGCCAAAATGATGGCCTCCCTTTGACCCAGCAAACTCTACAAACAAATACAATAAAGTTTAATTGTTAAACTTGATTATCAATTAAACATGATATGAAGAGATTATTCAAATATGCTGCCACAGATCATTCATGTCATAGGTAATGCTTGTTGTGACTTAGTTTAGTTAATGCCAGGCTAGAAGTAACACACTGAGAGATAGGGTTCGCTTAAATTTGTTGTGCCTTTAATATGAACTCGCCTTTGTTGATGTCACTGTTCTTGTTTAATTCATGTTAGTACACTTTAGGGACAATATATATGAATGCAATATATGTTAATACAAAATGTGACACTGTATGGTGGGCCAGAAAAAAATAATGGTGATATTAGCTCCATGTTATTCTGCTGTAGTATCACAAATCAGAAACGTAACCATCAGTTTCACAAGATCTCAGTTTACTTTGTAATGACATTCTTACATTGTTGTTTACATTCTAGCAATGCAACGTCTGTATGTCTGAGAAACAATCATAATTATGCATAGTCAGACTCTGCTGTCACTGAACTTTGATTCATTACACATTTGGGTGGACAGAGAAGCTTCTTCCCTCTGCAGACAGGAGGCGCTATTCAGCAGGTTAGATGCAGCGGTGTTTCTTCAGACGAGATGACCGGGTGAACATTTTCTTACAGGGGTCACACCATTAGGCCGTTCCAGTGTGGATGTGCTGATGTCTTATTAGGTTACCTAACTGACTGAAACTGCTCCCACATTGGTCACAGTGGTAGGGCTTCTCTCCAGTGTGAATGCGTTGATGTTTTTTTAGGCTATCTAACTGACTGAAACTGCTCCGGCATTGGTCACAGTGGTAGGGCTTCTCTCCAGTGTGAATGTGTTCATGTTTTTTTAGGCTACCTAACAGGCTGAAACTGCTTCCACATTGGTCACAGTGGTAGGGCTTCTCTCCAGTGTGAATGCGTTGATGTGTTTTTAGGGGAGTTAACTGACTGAAACTGCTCTCACATTGGTCACAGTGGTAGGGCTTCTCTCCTGTGTGAATGCGTTGATGTGTTTTAAGGTGACCTAACTGACTGAAACTGCTCCCACATTGGTCACAGTGGTAGGGCTTCTCTCCAGTGTGAATGCGTTCATGTTTTTTTAGACTACCTAACTCACTGAAACGGCTCCCACATTGGTCACAGTGGTAGGGCTTCTCTCCAGTGTGAATGCGTTGATGTGTTTTTAGGCTACCTAACCGACTGAAACTGCTCCCACATTGGTCACAGTGGTAGGGCTTCTCTCCAGTGTGAATGCGTTTGGGTCTCCTGGTGTCTCTCTGTTTCCATAAAGGAGGACATAAAGAAAGAATTAGGACAGAGGGACGGTGTATGTGTGTGTGTGTGTATGTGTGTGTGTGTGTGTGTTGCAATCAGTGATACAACAGTGATATTTTTCTCACCTCTTCTGAAGAATTCATTTCGACAATGTTCCTCCCCTCCTACACCAGATGTCTGTCCTCCCACCAAACAGCTCTGTAGGTACAGCAGGGTTACATTAAATCAGTCATAATACAATCTAATTACAAATTAGGGTCTCAAACTCTTTGGGAAATTGATCAAAATTGAATGGTATGTTGCTCACAATTTATTGAGGTAATGATACTTAGGTTTGGGTATACAAATATTGGCAATCTGAAGGTTGAAGATTTGGAGTTCTTAAATAGCATGTGTTTACAATCGGAGTGATGTGTGTGTGTGTGTGTGTGTGTGTGTGTGTGTGTGTGTGTGTGTGTGTGTGTGTGTGTGTGTGTGTGTGTGTGTGAGAGGGGTCGGGAGAGAACAAAGGGTCATAAACATTTTCTTGAGGTAAATATTAACCTGGACACTAGAGGATTTGGGATCGGTCCAATAACGGTGATTGAGAGATAGAGAGAGAGAGACTTAATCACTATGATACTCAATGAACAAAGGAGATCATCACAATCTCTTAAGTCTGATTCTAGAAGATAATTCCATATGATCAGTATGAACCACACATCTAACAATAAGGCTAGTCTAATTCTGCCAGATGATTCAGCCTTACTTGAGTCTTTGTGTTTCCGAAGTTGTCCTTGCTTGTGCGCAGTAGTTGTAGACTGGATCAGAGCACAAAGAAACCTTGATCAGAGGCCTAGTCCTCCTGGCCTATTGTTCTGGAATTTCTGCAGAAAACGTCTCTTTGGTGATCACAGCTGGGCAGCGGTCTAAAGAGGCAGAACATGACTGTAAACAGCTGTTTATATAGCACAGGTGACGTCACACCTTTGGACTCACCGACGCCCCGCCCATTGTAGTCCAGATGTTCAGGTGGGGGTTGTGAGGCTTTGTTTGAATGAGGTGGTGAAGGCTGAACTTTGTAATACTTTGTCCTTCTAAGTGACTAAACAGTGCATTGATGTGACCAAGCAGCCTGTGCCAATCTATAACCTGTGCTTTTGTAGCTAATCACTTTGATGATTTTACTGTAGGCTATGCTTTTCTTCAGATGCTGGTATAGGTATATATACATACATATATATATATATATATATATATATATATATATATATATATATATATATATATATATATATATATATATATATATATGTATACACACACAAACACACACACAACACATTCTGGTTTCATTTGGTAAGCTACTTATTGATGGCCCGAGATCTATAGACCTTGATCTACAGCGAGGGGGGTTCAAAGTGTGAGGCGGGCCCTGGGGGCTCCAAGCAGTTTCAGGGGAGGCTCAGTGATTGGAAGTGGAAAAGATATTACATTAGTTATGAAAAGGAGATCACATAAATATCATAAATGTTTGTGATTTGGTTAAAGAGAGATTGGTTCAGAGATACAGTAGTTTTGAGGAATTTGACTGTCTGTCACGGTTTGTGGGGTTCAAGCCTATTGCCCCTGAAGAGGCTTGAATATCTGTCATATCTGTCATTGGGCCAAATTTCAGGGATTGGCCCAGTGGTATGGATTAGGGCTGCACAATATATCGTTTCAGCATCGTCATCGCAATGTGCACATGCGCAATAGTCACATCGCAGAGCGTGCAATGTCAAGTAAGGTAAATGAACTGATAACATACAGTAATGCACGCCCTCTCTGTGACGTTCTAAGCTCTTTTCCTACTAACTATAGTACTTTTACTCACCCTGTCTGTGGCTAAAAACACACTCACTTCCTACTACGTCAACCGCGCACGTTACCCACTAGGCCACCTTAAGTGAGCAAGGCTTGATAGACCTATTCAAGACTTTTGGTGAAATTTCCTGTATTTTTTCATATCGCAATATATATCGCAGAATAAAAAAATATTGCAATGTCAGTTTTTTCCAATATCGTGCAGCCCTAGTATGGATGGTTAGAAAAACAGGAAATGAGGTGTTGGTTGTATCGCCAGAATTTGGTAGATTGGTATGAACTGCTGACCTCCAGGTAACCACCTGGCCCTAAAACGGCCTGTGAAGGCCTAAAAACAAAAGGAGTTCGAGCCTATTGCCCCCGAAGGGGGCTTGGATATCTGTCACATCTGTCATTGGGCCAAATTTCAGGGAGGTATGGATGGTTACAAAACAGGAAATGAGGTGTTGGTAATATCGCCAAACTTTGGTAGATTAGTATATATTTTTTTGTTTCTGATTAGTGGGCGAGTTTTCTAGTCTAGGTGCAAAATGTGGTTACTGTGGGCCTTAAGGCCACAACAGACTCGTCCGTCCGCCTCGAATTGGAGCCGTCTCACCGGCGCCAGCGAGCCCTACATCAGAGTCCTGCACCGGGTCGGGGTTCCGCGGGGCCCCGCCGGGTACCCGCAAAAAAACGCGGGGGGCGGGTAAAAAATACACTTCTGTAAATTGGTGGGTCGGGCGGCGGGTAAAAATTAATAAATGCGGACAGGCGGCGGGTGGAACAACGACAACGTATGAGCCTTGTATGTTTTTCTGTTGCACTCAGATGGAGGCAGGGGGTGTGTCTGGCAGGGGGGTGTGTGTCTGGCAGGGGGGGTGTCTGGCAGCTGGTCTGACTCGAACAGGAGAAAAGTTTCTGACGCACGTTTTCGCAGTTTGTTTACATAACCGGCATCGTTTCAAGTATGCGCATACTGTGCAATGTGTGACGCTATATGGACTGCACAAAACATTCAAAACTCAGCTGCGGTCAAGGTGATTGATTGGAGACAATACGAGTCGGACAGATAATATAGTAGGCTAACGTTAGCTTCCAGTCAAACATACACACTGGCTGTTTTCATAGCAACAGGCAAGAACATGTCATGGATGGATAGCGTGAAAGTGGAGAGGTCTCATCCCAACGTGGATTTACGTTCCTCCAACAGCAATCATAAAGCCAGTATGGATTATACCGGACATATTGGAAATAGCTGGTAAGTCACTTTGCTTGCTGTAACTGTCTGTGTGTCTGATAGCAGAGCTATCCAGCTGGTTAGTGAGCTAGCAGCTGCTAAAAGCTAATTAACGTACATCAGCTGACGAGTCTCGGCCAGAAAGACTGCTGTTCGCCTCTCGTGTGAAACGGTGGCAGTTTCGTTTGGTTCACTACAAAATGTTTGCACTGCAGATTAACGGTTATTATATATATGCGGTTCCGGGTCGGGGGGCGGGTCTCATGTCTGCGGGGCGGGGTGGGTTGCGGTACTGATTGATCATATGTGCGGGTTCGCGGAGCGGGGTCGGTACTGCACGTCGCGGGGCCGGGCGGAACCGGGTCTTGAAAATCAGACCCGCGCAGGACTCTGCCCTACATGCTAGGACGTGTCAGCACGTTGGTTGCAGTAAACCTCCGACACACACAGAAGCTATTTAGAATCGACGCAGTAGGGAGAGGTTGGCACACAAAGGAAAATTATTCGGATTTGCTACTAACCTCTTTATCGTCGTCATAATTTGACTCCGTTTCCCGGTGTCCCGGCAACGGCCAATCACACTCTAAACCGAGTAGGCAGTTTTAATGGGTTTATTTCCTCAGAAAATTTTTGTTTACATGTGAATTGTAAAAGATAATAATTAATGAAATAAAATTATAATTACTTTTTAAACATTATTGTTTATAATATCTACAGCCGTCAGGTCCCTGACGGTTCCCCTCTGGTATTTTGCATTATATGCTACTTACACTTTCTTGCATCCAGGTAATCATAATCACACAGGTAGCCTAACCGAACTTGTACTACTGCTAAACCTGCAGCAGTCCCATTGCAGGTTACTGGTAACTGCCAACTGGTGGTACAAAAAGTTTATTACAGCCAAAATGATTACCTCCCTTTGACCCAGCAAACTCTACAAACAAATACAATAAAGTTTAATTGTTAAACTTGATTATCAATTAAACATTATATGAAGAGATTATTCAAATATGCTGCCACAGATCATTCATGTCATAGGTAATGCTTGTTGTGACTTAGTTACTTTAGTTTAGTTAATGCCAGGCTAGAAGTAACACACTGAGAGATAGGGTTCGCTTAAATTTGTTGCGCCTTTAATATGAACTCGCCTTTGTTGATGTCACTGTTCTTGTTTAATTCATGTTAGTACACTTTAGGGACAATATATCTGAATGCAATATATGTCAATACAAAATATGACACTCTGGATGCTGGGCCAGAAACAAATAATGGTGATATTAGCTCCATGTTATTCTTCTGTAGTATCACAAATCAGACACGTAACATCACAGTTTCACAATATCTCAGTTTATTTTGTAATGACATTCTTACATTGTTGTTTACATTCTAGCAATGCAACGTCTGTATGGCTGAGAAACAAACATAATTATGCATAGTCAGACTCTGCTGTCACTGAACTTTGATTCATTACACGTTTGGGTGGACAGAGAAGCTTCTTCCCTCTGCAGACAGGAGGCGCTCTTCAGCAGGTTAGATGCAGCGGTGTTTCTTCAGACCAGATGACCGGGTGAACATTTTCTTACAGCGGTCACACCAGTAGCCCGTTCCAGTGTGGATGCGTTGATGTGTTTTTAGGGTACATAACTGACTGAAGCTGCTCCCACATTGGTCACAGTGGTAGGGCTTCTCACCAGTGTGAATGCGTTGATGTGTTTTTAGGTGACCTAACTGACTGAAACTGCTCCCACATTGATCACAGTGGTAGGGCTTCTCTCCAGTATGAATGCGTTGATGTTTTTTTAGGTTACCTAACCGACTGAAACTGCTCCCACATTGGTCACAGTGGTAGGGCTTCTCTCCAGTGTGAATGTGTTGATGTGTTTTTAGGTGACCTAACCGACTGAAACTGCTCCCACATTGGTCACAGTGGTAGGGCTTCTCTCCAGTGTGAATGTGTTGATGTGTTTTTAGGTGACCTAACTGACTGAAACTGCTCCCACATTGGTCACAGTGGTAGGGCTTCTCTCCAGTGTGAATGTGTTGATGTGTTTTTAGGCTACCTAACCGACTGAAACGGCTCCCACATTGGTCACAGTGGTAGGGCTTCTCTCCAGTGTGAATGCGTTTGTGTTTTTTTAAGTCACTTGACTGAGTGAAACTGCTCTCACATTGGTCACAGTGGTAGGGCTTATCTCCGGTGTGAATGAGTTGATGTGTTTTTAGGTTACCTAACTGACTGAAACTGCTCCCACATTGGTCACAGTGGTAGGGCTTCTCTCCAGTGTGAATGCGTTGATGTTTCTTTAGGCTACCTAACTGACTGAAACTGCTCCCACATTGGTCACAGTGGTAGGGCTTCTCTCCAGTGTGAATGCGTTTATGTGTTTTTAGGTGAGCTAACCGACTGAAACTGCTCCCACATTGGTCACAGTGGTAGGGCTTCTCTCCAGTGTGAATGAGTTTGGGTCTCCTGGTGTCTCTCTGTTTCCATAAAGGAGGACATAAAGAAAGTATTAGGACAGAGGGACGGTGTATGTGTGTGTGTTGCAACATCAGCGATACAACAGTGATATTTTTCTCACCTCTTCTGAAGAATTCATTTTGACAATGCTCCTCCCCTCCTACACCAGATGTATGTCCTCCCACCAAACAGCTCTGTAGGTACAGCAGGGTTACATTAAATCAGTCATATACAATCTAATTAAAAATTGGGGTCTCAAACTCTTTGGGAAATTGTTCAAAATTGAATGGTATGTTGCTCACAATGTATTGACGTAATCATACTTAGGTTTGGGTATACAAATATTAGCAATCTAACGGTTGAAGATTTGCGAGTTCTTAAAATAGCATGTGTTTACAATCGGAGTGATGTGTGTGTGTGTGTGTGTGTGTGTGTGTGTGTGTGCGCGCGTGTGAGAGAGAACAAAGGGTCATAAACCAAGGTTCTGATGGCCTTGGTTTCTTGAGTTAAACTGAGTCATTAAGCTGGACAGGAGAGGATTTGGGATCACATCCAATAAAGGAGATCAAGAGAGAGAGAGAGACTTAGGATACTCAATAAACAAAGGAGATCATCACAATCTCTTAAGTCTGATTCTAGAAGATAATTCCATATGATCAGTATGCACTACACATCTAACATAAAGGCTAGTCTAATTCTGCCAGATGATTCAGCCTTACTTGAGTCTTTGCGTTTCCGAAGTTGTCCTTGCTTGTGCGCAGTAGTTGTAGACTGGATCAGAGGACAAAGAAACCTTGATCAGTGGCCTAGTCCTCCTGGTCTTTGTCCTAGAATTTCTGCAGAAAACGTCTCTTTGGTGATCACAGCTGGGCAGCGGTCTAAAGAGTCAGAACACGACTGTAAACAGCTGTTTATATAGCGCAGGTGACGTCACACCTTTGGACTCACCGACGCCCCGCCCATTGTAGTCCAAATGTTCAGGTGGGGGTTGTGAGGCTTTGTTTGAATGAGGTGGTGAAGGCGGAACTTTGTAATCCTTTGTCCTTCTAAGTGACTATACAGTGCATTGATCTGACCAAGCAGCCTGTGCCAATCTATAACAGATAGATAGATAGATAGATAGATAGATAGATAGATAGATAGATAGATAGATAGATAGATAGATAGATAGATAGATAGATAGATAGATAGATAGATAGATAGAGTGCTTTATTAATCCCCTGGGGGAAATTCTTGTGTTACAGCAGAAGCCAATGTCAGTACATCTCAGTAAAAAACACACAAAAGAAAAAGCCAATGTCAAAAATATGTCAGACATAGAAACCATGTCAGAAACATGTCAAGAAAGCACAGCATTTAAGTTATGCTATCTACAATAAAGTTAAATAAAATAAGATAAGAAAATAAATTGCACCTGTATTTTACAGCTGTAGCAAGCACACATGTTCTATGTGGCCAAAATGGACATTGTGCAACATCATTATAATTATAAAGTGACATACAGCAAAAGCCCCTCCCACTAGAGACTCACTGCCTCCCTCCCTGCCCCAGCTCAATCCCGCACCCTCCCCTCCCTTCACACAGCAGACTGTGACTCTGGTAACTAGGGCCTGGTTGGCTTGGACCGTGATGATAAATTGCACTGACTTTTTTTTTATAGATTTTTAAATAATTATTTTAAATTAAAATGAAATGAAACTTCGTTTTAAACTTAATACTAGCTTTGAACTGTAGTTTTAACTTCTTCTAACTTAATATCAGTTTCTCGTTTTTTAATGCCGATCTAACTCTGACTGCTAATGTTGTGTAGATTTTGTGCAGACACAAGTTGCCTCGGAATATGAACTCGTGGGTCTTTAATGCATACTTGATTTTAATGTACATACACACACACTTAAGCACATTGTGTATATACGATATTTTGCAGTAGCAATATTGAGTCTTTTTTGTGTTGACTTGATCACTGTATGGCATGCAGGTACCAAGACAAATTCCTCATATGTAACTTGCATATTGTGGCAATAAAGTGATTCTGATTCTGAGCAATGATGAAATGAGGGTTAACCAGCGTATCTATGGGAGGGGTGTGTAGGAGAGAGGGAGAGGGAGTGAAAGGAGGAGTCTGCTCTCCCTGCATGTACGTGACTTATTATATATACTGTATAACCTGTGCTTTTGTAGCTAATCACTTTGATGATTTTACTGTAGGCTATGCTTTTTTCAGATGCTGGTATAGGTATATATATATATATATATATATATATATATATATATATATATATATATATATATATATATATATACACACACACACACAACACATTTTGGTTTCATTTGGTAAGCTACTTATTGATGGCCCGAGATCTATAGACCTTGATCTACAGCGAGGGGGGTTGAAAGTGTGAGGCGGGCCCTGGGGGCTCCAAGCAGTTTCAGGGGAGGCTCAGTGATTGGAAGTGGAAAAGATATTACATTAGTTATGAAAAGGAGATCACATAAATATCCTAATTGTTTGTGATTTGGTTAAAGAGAGATTGGTTCAGAGATACAGTAGTTTTGAGGAATTTGACTGTCACAGTTTGTGGGGTTCAAGCCTATTGCCTGTGAAGGTTCAAGGTTCAAGGTTTTTCTTTATTTGTCTCCCTTGGGAGAAATTTGTCTTGGAGACAAATTGTGAAGAGGCTTGAATATCTGTCATATCTGTCATTGTGCCAAATTTCAGGGAGGTATGGATGGTTACAAAACAGGAAATGAGGTGTTGGTAATATCGCCAAACTTTGGTAGATTAGTATATCTTTTTTTGTTTCTGAGTAGTGGGCGAGTTTTCTAGCCTAGGTGCAAAATGTGGTTACTGTGGGCCTTAGGGTTTCTGAGGGGCCCTATTCTCCCACAAGCCTTCGGCGCTAAAACGGGCCTTAAACGCAAAAAAACGTGCCTTGCGCCTGTTTTGGGACGATATCAATATGGCTTTACGCTGCCAAATGCGCTTTAGGCCGAATGGGCGTGGCGCAGTCCCAGAATGGGCCAAAGTGGGCGTGTCGGCGCTAAATACCGGCGTACTGCTATCTTCCGACCTGGCGTTAATTTAGCGCCTTGCGCCTTTGAAAAGCAGGCCTATTCAGTGGGCCAGTTGCGCGGAGCGCTCCCCTCTGGCTCTCTCCTCTGTCACCCTTCTCTGTGTCACTCTCTCCCTCTCTTCTACTGACAGGAGCAGGCATTGGTGTGCGTTTACCAGTTTATTGTGAAATAAATCCTTCCGCGTTGAGTTACTGTCACAAGCCTGTGTGACAACGCGTCCAGCCTGGGTAAAACAACTCCGTGTACCGCTTTGAGGCTGCAGGCAGTCTGACAGGCACAATACGACTGTCTCTCTCTGACTGCCTGTGAATGTCCCAGCATGCAATTGGGTACTCCATTTCGCTACTAAATAGCAACGAAATGAGGCGAAATAGATATAAAAGGTCGATCTAAAAGAATGCAATTGTAGAACATTTCAATATTGGACGACTCATTGGTGACTCATTAAACACATTGCGTCATTCTCTTTATTGTCTCTTCATAAACAGCTGGCTGTAGGTAGTGGCGCAGGCAGATGGAATGGGACAGTGCACTGCATTGATAACGGCACATTTCTTTATTGTGATATTGCCATTGAATTGATTGCACAGCCTCGGATGTCTGAAAGCAGAAAAAATACATTTGACTGCAACTGTAGGCAGCACAATACAATGCACGGCAATACAATATCACTTTCAATATTGGACCAAATAAATCATCGAAATTAAAACACCACCCTAAGTGAAACATATATGTCCTCCTGGGCCTATATATATCCTTTGTCGTTTTAACGTCATTTAGATAAGTGTTAGCGGAATGCGCTTCGGAACGCGCTTCTACTGTCATGTGCTATACTGTGATGTCCGCTCCAATAACTTGGCCCAACTTCACATTTAGTTTTACAATAAAAACACATTTATGCAATGACTTTACATAATGTAGGGTATATTTATGTGCATCATTCTACCTGCAGCAGGGGAGAGAAAACGATATCGTTCTGAACAAACTTTCACCAATAAAAATGAATCTCATCATATAGGGATAGGCTAATAATATGGAATAATAGCCTATAATGGAGACAGACAGACTGGATGAAGGGAGGGGGGGGGGGGGGGGGGGGGCAGAGCGTTTGGCTTTCGTCTGGTTTTGCGGGATCACTGGAATTGGAGCTAAAAAGGCAAGCGTGCGATTCGTTTATTGCAGTTATCCAATGAGCATGACGGTGCATAATTTTACGCTTAAAAGGCGTGGTTGTAATGCTTTAGGCTTTAGGCTGCGTGTAGCGCCAGCACGACGATATCAAGTGCGCTGGTCCACGCCCACTGATTTGCGCTGCGCCAGGCGCTCGGCCTAGAAACAGCGCCGATGCAACGATAGGGGGCATAGACAGTTTTACGGAAGGAAAAGAAGAAGAAGAAGAAGAAGAAGAAGAAGAAGAAGAAGAAGAAGAAGAAGAAGAAAGAAACATAGCAAATACAATAGGGCTTCCAGCCCCTTTGGGCCTTGAACCCCTAATAATAATGATGATGATGATGATGATGATGATGATGATGATAATAATAATAAACAATAATAATAAAATTAAAAAAGGTCCAGGTGACTCATTAAACACATTGCGTCATTCTCTTTATTGTCTCTTCATAAACAGCTGGCTGTAGGTAGTGGCGCAGGCAGATGGAATGGGACAGTGCACTGCATTGATAACGGCACATTTCTTTATTGTGATATTGCCATTGAATTGATTGCACAGCCTCGGATGTCTGAAAGCAGAAAAAATACATTTGACTGCAACTGTAGGCAGCACAATACAATGCACGGCAATACAATATCACTGTTATGTTATTGCTATATGATTGGATAACTTGCTCCATTCATATATTATAGGTTGGTAAGTATATTGTGTGTGTTTTTGTTCATCCACAGTGCACACAAAGTACATTTCAGTGAGCCTCAGTCAGCTTGTACATACAGGAGCGTGACCCCATTGGTTCCTTTTTGCCCAACTTTCCAGAGCTACGATGAGGAACAGGATGGATTGTGCTGAGAAAGAACCCCGGCCAATCAGCATCATCATCGGTAAGTAGCAAATAGGGATAGACTTTAAAAAAGTGGGAGCTATCCCTTTAAGTAACGTTTCTGTTTGATCATTGTTTAATCTGCCAAGGATCTTGGCTGGCAGCTGAATGGGCAGATGCCAATTGAAGAATGCTGCATCTGTAGCTACTGAACAGTCTATTGATGGAAGGACACAGGAGACAAGTCACTGGCTCTGTCACTGTTCATTTGGACCCAGTGCGAGCAAAACACAAAGCACTGATGCTAGGATAATGTCCTCTTATACACCAGCTGAGCACAGCCAGTCCAGCAGCTGTCAGCCTGGTGGCTCCTCCAGCAGCGTCTGCTGCAACACCAAGAGACACCCAGAGCAAAGTCCCCTGGAAGTATCTAGTAGGGGTGGGAATCAACAGATGATCATGAATCAGGAAGTACTATATGTGAATTAATGATGTTTTTTCATGCTCAAAGTCATGCATGAATTCATGATCATTTATGTATCCTTACTATAAGTGTTACAATACTCTGAAATCCTGTGACAAAGGTAGTGAGGACATAGCCCTCCCATTTAGAGGGAAGATATGATTGGTCAATTTTACTGTCATTCCAACTATGATCTCATTGGATTGACACACCGGCCGTCTGCTGAAATGATAGTGGGCAAGCCTATCACAGCGCAGAATGGAGCTGCATACGTTCACAGCAACTGTGAAGCATAAAATTCTGATTCTAATCTTTCACCATCCAACAATATTTCCTCAGAAAAATGTTGTTTACATGTGAATTGTGAAAGATTTTAATTAATGAAATAAAATGATAATTACTTTTTAAACATTATTGTTTAGAATATCTACAGCCATCAGGTCCCTGACGGTTCCCCTCTGGTATTTTGAATTATATGCTACATACAGTTTCTTGCATCCAGGTAATCATAATCACACAGGTAGCCTAACCGAACTTGTACTACTGCTAAACCTGCAGCAGTCCCATTGCAGGTTACTGGTAACTGCCAACTGGTGGTACAAAAAGTTTATTACAGCCAAAATGATTGCCTCCCTTTGACCCAGCAAACTCTACAACCAAATACAATAAAGTTTAACTGTTAAACTTGATTATCAATTAAACATGATATGAAGAGATTATTCAAATATGCTGCCACAGATCATTCATGTCATAGGTAATGCTTGTTGTGACTTAGTTTAGTTAATGCCAGGCTAGAAGTAACACACTGAGAGATAGGGTTCGCTTAAATTTGTTGTGCCTTTAATATGAACTTGCCTTTGTTGATGTCACTGTTCTTGTTTAATTCATGTTAGTTCACTTTAGGGACAATATATCTGAACACAATATATGTCAATACAAAATATGACACTGTATGGTGGGCCAGAAAAAAATAATGGTGATATTAGCTCCATGTTATTCTGCTGTAGTATCACAAATCAGAAACGTAACCATCAGTTTCACAAGATCTCAGTTTACTTTGTAATGACATTCTTACATTGTTGTTTACATTCTAGCAATGCAACGTCTGTATGTCTGAGAAACAAACATAATTATGCATAGTCAGACTCTACTGTCACTGAACTTTGATTCATTACACATTTGGGTGGACAGAGAAGCTTCTTCCCTCTGCAGACAGGAGGCGCTATTCAGCAGGTTAGATGCAGCGGTGTTTCTTCAGACGAGATGACCGGGTGAACATTTTCTTACAGGGGTCACACCATTAGGCCGTTCCAGTGTGGATGTGCTGATGTCTTATTAGGTTACCTAACTGACTGAAACTGCTCCCACATTGGTCACAGTGGTAGGGCTTCTCTCCAGTGTGAATGCGTTGATGTTTTTTTAGGCTATCTAACTGACTGAAACTGCTCCGGCATTGGTCACAGTGGTAGGGCTTCTCTCCAGTGTGAATGTGTTCATGTTTTTTTAGGCTACCTAACAGGCTGAAACTGCTTCCACATTGGTCACAGTGGTAGGGCTTCTCTCCAGTGTGAATGCGTTGATGTGTTTTTAGGGGAGTTAACTGACTGAAACTGCTCTCACATTGGTCACAGTGGTAGGGCTTCTCTCCTGTGTGAATGCGTTGATGTGTTTTAAGGTGACCTAACTGACTGAAACTGCTCCCACATTGGTCACAGTGGTATGGCTTCTCTCCAGTGTGAATGCGTTCATGTTTTTTTAGACTACCTAACTCACTGAAACGGCTCCCACATTGGTCACAGTGGTAGGGCTTCTCTCCAGTGTGAATGCGTTGATGTGTTTTTAGGCTACCTAACCGACTGAAACTGCTCCCACATTGGTCACAGTGGTAGGGCTTCTCTCCAGTGTGAATGCGTTTGGGTCTCCTGGTGTCTCTCTGTTTCCATAAAGGAGGACATAAATAAAGAATTAGGACAGAGGGACGGTGTATGTGTATGTGTGTGTGTGTGTGTGTGTTGCAATCAGCAATACAACAGTGATATTTTTCTCACCTCTTCTGAAGAATTCATTTCAACAATGCTCCTCCCCTCCTACACCAGATGTCTGTCCTCCCACCAAACAGCTCTGTAGGTACAGCAGGGTTACATTAAATCAGTCATAATACAATCTAATTACAAATTAGGGTCTCAAACTCTTTGGGAAATTGTTCAAAATTGAATGGTATGTTGCTCACAATTTATTGAGGTAATGATACTTAGGTTTGGGTATACAAATATTAGCAATCTGAAGGTTGAAGATTTGGAGTTCTTAAATAGCATGTGTTTACAATCGGAGTGATGTGTGTGTGTGTGTGTGTGTGTGTGTGTGTGTGTGTGTGTGTGTGTGTGTGTGTGTGTGTGTGTGTGTGTGTGTGTGTGTGTGAGAGAGAGGGGGGTCAGGAGAGAACAAAGGGTCATAAACATTTTCTTGAGTTAAATATTAAGCTGAACTAGAGGATTTGGGATCGGTCCAATAACGGTGATTGAGAGATAGAGAGAGAGAGACTTAATCACTATGATACTCAATAAACAAAGGAGATCATCACCATCTCTTAAGTCTGATTCTAGAAGATAATTCCATATGATCAGTATGCACTACACATCTAACAATAAGGCTAGTCTAATTCTGCCAGATGATTCAGCCTTACTTGAGTCTTTGCGTTTCCGAAGTTGTCCTTGCTTGTGTGCAGTAGTTGTAGACTGGATCAGAGGACAAAGAAACCTTGATCAGAGGCCTAGTCCTCCTGGTCTATTGTCCTGGAATTTCTGCAGAAAACGTCTCTTTGGTGATCACAGCTGGGCAGCGGTCTAAAGAGGCAGAAGGACTGTAAACAGCTGTTTATATAGCGCAGGTGATGTCACACCTTTGGACTCACCGACGCCCCGCCCATTGTAGTCCAGATGTTCAGGTGGGGGTTGTGAGGCTTTGTTTGAATGAGGCGGTGAAGGCGGAACTTTGTAATCCTTTGTCCTTCTAAGTGACTATACAGTGCATTGATGTGACCAAGCAGCCTGTGCCAATCTATAACAGATAGATAGATAGATAGATAGATAGATAGATAGATAGATAGATAGATAGATAGATAGATAGATAGATAGATAGATAGATAGATAGATAGAGTGCTTTATTAATCCCCTGGGGGAAATTCTTGTGTTACAGCAGAAGCCAATGTCAGTACATCTCAGTAAAAAACACACAAAAGAAAAAGCCAATGTCAAAAATATGTCAGACATAGAAACCATGTCAGAAACATGTCAAGAAAGCACAGCATTTAAGTTATCCTATCTACAATAAAGTTAAATAAAATAAGATAAGAAAAGAAATTGCACCTGTATTTTACAGCTGTAGCAAGCACACATGTTCTATGTGGCCAAAATGGACATTGTGCAACATCATTCTAATTATAAAGTGACATACAGCAAAAGCCCCTCCCACTAGAGACTCACTGCCTCTCTCCCTGCCCCAGCTGAATCCCGCACCCTCCCCTCCCTTCACACAGCAGACTGTGACTCTGGTAACTAGGGCCTGGTTGGCTTGGACCGTGATGATAAATTGCACTGACTTTTATTTTTTATAGATTTTTAAATAATTATTTTAAATTAAAATGAAATGAAACTTCGTTTTAAACTTAATACTAGCTTTAAACTGTAGTTTTAACTTCTTCTAACTTAATATCAGTTTCTCGTTTTTTAATGCCGATCTAACTCTGACTGCTAATGTCGTGTAGATTTTGTGCAGACACAAGTTGCCTCGGAATATGAACTCATGTGCGTCTTTAATGCATACTTGATTTTAATGTACATACGCACACACTTAAGCACATTGTGTATATGATCTTTTGCACTAGCAATATTGAGTCTTTTTTGTGTTGACTTGATCACTGTATGGCATGCAGGCACCAAGACAAATTCCTCATATGTAACTTGCATATTGTGGCAATAAAGTGATTCTGATTCTGATTCTGAGCAATGATGAAATGAGGGTTCACCAGCGTATCTATGGGAGGGGTGTGTAGGAGAGAGGGAGAGGGAGTGAAAGGAGGAGTCTGCTCTCCCTGCATGTACGTGACTTATTATATATATAACCTGTGCTTTTGTAGCTAATAACTTTGATGATTTTACTGTAGGCTATGCTTTTTTCAGATGCTGGTATAGGTATATATATACATATATATATATATATATATATATATATATATAAACTCTACAAACAAATACAATAAAGTTTAATTGTTAAACTTGATTATCAATTCAACGTTATATGAAGAGATTATTAAAATATGCTGCCACAGATCATTCATGTCATAGGTAATGCTTGTTGTGACTTAGTTACTTTAGTTTAGTTAATGCCAGGCTAGAAGTAACACACAGAGATAGGGTTCGCTTAAATTTGTTGTGCCTTTAATATGAACTTGCCTTTGTTGATGTCACTGTTCTTGTTTAATTCATGTTAGTACACTTTAGGGACAATATATCTGAATGCAATATATGTCAATACAAAATATGACACTCTGGATGGTGGGCCAGAAACCAATAATGGTGATATTAGCTCCATGTTATTCTGCTGTAGTATCACAAATCAGACACGTAACATCACAGTTTCACAATATCTCAGTTTACTTTGTAATGACATTCTTACATTGTTGTTTACATTCTAGCAATGCAACGTCTGTATGGCTGAGAAACAAAGATAATTATGCATAGTCAGACTCTGCTGTCACTGAACTTTGATTCATTACACGTTTGGGTGGACAGAGAAGCTTCTTCCCTCTGCAGACAGGAGGCGCTATTCAGCAGGTTAGATGCAGCGGTGTTTCTTCAGACCAGATGACTGAGTGAACATTTTCTTACAGTGGTCACACCAGTAGCCCGTTCCAGTGTGGATGCGTTGATGTTGTTTTAGGTTACCTAACCGACTGAAACTGCTCCCACATTGGTCACAGTGGTAGGGCTTCTCTCCAGTGTGAATGCGTTCATGTTTTTTTAGGCTATCTAACACACTGAAACTGCTCCCACATTGGTCACAGTGGTAGGGCTTCTCTCCAGTGTGAATGCGTTGATGTGTTTTTAGGTGACCTAAGTGACTGAAACTGTGCCCGCATTGGTCACAGTGGTAGGGCTTCTCTCCAGTGTGAATGCGTTGATGTCTTTTTAGGTCATGTGACCGACTGAAGCTGCTTCCACACTGGTCACAGTGGTAGGGCTTCTCTCCAGTGTGAATGCGTTCATGTTTTTTTAGGCTATCTAACTGACTGAAACTGCTCCCACATTGGTCACAGTGGTAGGGCTTCTCTCCAGTGTGAATGCGTTCATGTTTTTTTAGGCTATCTAACACACTGAAACTGCTCCCACATTGGTCACAGTGGTAGGGCTTCTCTCCAGTGTGAATGCGTTGATGTGTTTTTAGGGTACCTAACCGACTGAAAGTGCGCCCGCATTGGTCACAGTGGTAGGGCTTTTCTCCAGTATGAATGCGTTTATGTCTTCTTAGGTGACCTAACTGACTGAAACTGCTCCCACATTGGTCACAGTGGTAGGGCTTTTCTCCAGTGTGAATGCGTTGATGTGTTTTTAGGTGACCTAAGTGACTGAAACTGCTCCCACATTGGTCACAGTGGTAGGGCTTCTCTCCAGTGTGAATGCGTTCATGTTTTTTTAGGCTACCTAACACACTGAAACTGCTCCCACATTGGTCACAGTGGTAGGGCTTCTCTCCAGTGTGAATGCGTTGATGTGTTTTTAGGCTACCTAACCGACTGAAACTGCTCCCGCATTGGTCACAGTGGTAGGGCTTCTCTCCAGTGTGAATACGTTTGGGTCTCCTGGTGTCTTTCTGTTTCCATAAAGGAGGACATAAAGAAAGTATTAGGACAGAGGGACAGTGTGTGTGTGTGTTGCAACATCAGCAATACAACAGTGATATTTTTCTCACCTCTTCTGAAGAATTCATTTTGACAATGTTCCTCCCCTCCTACACCAGATGGCTGTCCTCCCACCAAACAGCTCTGTAGGTACAGCAGGGTTACATTAAATCAGTCATATACAATCTAATTACAAATTGGAGTCTCAAACTCTTTGGGAAATTGTTCAAAATTGAATGGTATGTTGCTCACAATGTATTGAGGTAATCATACTTAGGTTTGGGTATACAAATATTAGCAATCTAAAGGTTGAAGATTTGTGAGTTCTTAAAATAGCATGTGTTTACAATCGGAGTGATGTGTGTGTGTGTGTGTGTGTGTGTGTGTGTGTGTGTGTGTGTGTGCGCGCGCACGCGTGAGAGAGAACAAAGGGTCATAAACCAAGGTTCTGATGGCCTTGGTTTCTTGAGTTAAACTGAGTCATTAAGCTGGACAGGAGAGGATTTGGGATCACATCCAATAAAGGAGATCAAGAGAGAGAGAGAGAGAGAGAGAGAGAGAGAGAGATTTAGGATACTCAATAAACAAAGGAGATCATCACCATCTATTGAGTCTGATTCTAGAAGATAATTCCATATGATCAGTATGCACTACACATCTAACATAAAGGCTAGTCTAATTCTGCCAGATGATTCAGCCTTACTTGAGTCTTTGTGTTTCCGAAGTTGTCCTTGCTTGTGCGCAGTAGTTCGGATCGGAGCACAAAGAAACCTTGATCAGAGGCCTAGTCCTCCTGGCCTATTGTCCTGGAATTTCTGCAGAAAACGTCTCTTTGGTGATCACAGCTGGGCAGCGGTCTAAAGAGGCAGAACGACTGTAAACAGCTGTTTATATAGCGCAGGTGATGTCACACCTTTGGACTCACCGACGCCCCGCCCATTGTAGTCCAGATGTTCAGGTGGGGGTTGTGAGGCTTTGTTTGAAGTGGTGAAGGCGGAACTTTGTAATCCTTTGTCCTTCTAAGTGACTATACAGTGCATTGATGTGACCAAGCAGCCTGTGCCAATCTATAATAGATAGATAGATAGATAGATAGATAGATAGATAGATAGATAGATAGATAGATAGATAGATAGATAGATAGATAGATAGATAGATAGATAGAGTGCTTTATTAATCCCCTGGGGGAAATTCTTGTGTTACAGCAGAAGCCAATGTCAGTACATCTCAGTAAAAAACACACAAAAGAAAAAGCCAATGTCAAAAATATGTCAGACATAGAAACCATGTCAGAAACATGTCAAGAAAGCACAGCATTTAAGTTATCCTATCTACAATAAAGTTAAATAAAATAAGATAAGAAAAGAAATTGCACCTGTATTTTACAGCTGTAGCAAGCACACATGTTCTATGTGGCCAAAATGGACATTGTGCAACATCATTATAATTATAAAGTGACATACAGCAAAAGCCCCTCCCACTAGAGACTCACTGCCTCCCTCCCTGCCCCAGCTGAATCCCGCACCCCCCCCTCCCTTCACACAGCAGACTGTGACTCTCGTAACTAGGGCCTGGTTGGCTTGGACCGTGATGATAAATTGCACTGACTTTTATTTTTAATAGATTTTTAAATAATTATTTTAAATTAAAATGAAATGAAACTTTGTTTTAAATGTAATACTAGCTTTAAACTGTAGTTTTAACTTCTTCTAACTTAATATCAGTTTCTCGTTTTTTAATGCCGATCTAACTCTGACTGCTAATGTTGTGTAGATTTTGTGCAGACACAAGTTGGGTCGGAATATGAACTCATGTGGGTCTTTAATGCATACTTGATTTTAATGTACATACACACACACTTAAGCACATTGTGTATATACGATCTTTTGCACTAGCAATATTGAGTCTTTTTTGTGTTGACTTGATCTCTGCAGGCACCAAGACAAATTCCTCATATGTAACTTGCATATTGTGGCAATAAAGTGATTCTGATTCTGATTCTGATTCTGAGCAATGATGAAATGAGGGTTCACCAGCGTATCTATGGGAGGGGTGTGTAGGAGAGAGGGAGAGGGAGTGAAAGGAGGAGTCTGCTCTCCCTGCATGTACGCGACTTATTATATATATAACCTGTGCTTTTGTAGCTAATCACTTTGATGATTTTAATGTAGGCTATGCTTTTTTCCAGATGCTGGTATAGGTATATATATATATATATACAAACACACACACACACACAACACATTTTGGTTTCATTTGGTAAGCTACTTATTGATGGCCCGAGATCTATAGACCTTGATCTACAGCGAGGGGGGTTCAAAGTGTGAGGCGGGCCCTGGGGGCTCCAAGCAGTTTCAGGGGAGGCTCTGTGATTGGAAGTGGAAAAGATATTACATTAGTTATGAAAAGGAGATCACATAAATATCCTAAATGTTTGTGATTTGGTTAAAGAGAGATTGGTTCAGAGATACAGTAGTTTTGAGGAATTTGACTGTCTGTCACGGTTTGTGGGGTTCAAGCCTATTGCCTGTGAAGAGGCTTGAATATCTGTCATATCTGTCATTTGGCCAAATTTCAGGGATTGGCCCAGTGGTATGGATGGTTAGAAAAACAGGAAATGAGGTGTTGGTTGTATCGCCGGAATTTGGTAGATTGGTATCAACTGCTGACCTCCAGGTAACCACCTGGCCCTAAAATGGCCTGTGAAGGCCTAAAAACAAAAGGGGTTCGAGCCTATTGGGATATCTGTCATATCTGTCATTGGGCCAAATTTCAGGGAGGTATGGATGGTTACAAAACAGGAAATGAGGTGTTGGTAATATCGCCAAACTTAAGTAGATTAGTATATCTTTTTTTGTTTCTGAGTAGTGGGCGAGTTTTCTAGCCTAGGTGCAAAATGTGGTTACTGTGGGCCTCAGGGTTTCTGAGATATATACAGTTTTACGGAAGGAAAAGAAGAAGAAGAAGAATAAAAATAAGAAGAAAGAAACATAGCAAATACAATAGGGCTTCCAGCCCCTTCGGGCCTTGAACCCCTAATAACAATAATGATGATGATGATGATGATGATGATAATAATAAACAATAATAATAAATTTAAAAAAGGTCCAGGTGAATCATTAAACACATGGCGTCATTCTCTTTATTGTCTCTTCATAAACAGCTGGCTGCAGGTAGTGGTGCAGGCAGATGGAATGGGACAGTGCACTGCATTGATAACGGCACATTTCTTTATTGTGATATTGCCATTGAAGTGATTGCACAGCCTCGGATGTCTGAAAGCAGAAATAATACATTTGACTGCAACTGTAGGCAGCACAATACAATGCACGGCAATACAATATCACTGTTATTATGTTATGGCTATACACGATTGGATAACTTGCTCCATTCATATATTATAGGTTGGTAAGTATATTGTGTGTGTTTTTGTTCATCCACAGTCACACAAAGTACATTTCAGTGAGCCTCAGTCAGCTTGTACATACAGGAGCGTGACCCCATTGGTTCATTTTTGCCCAACTTTCCAGAGCTACGATGAGGAACAGGATGGATTGTGCTGAGAAAGAACCCCGGCCAATCACCATCATCATCGGTAAGTAGCAAATAGGACTAGACTTTAAACAAGTGGGAGCTATCCCTTTAAGTAAAGTTTCTGTTTGATCATTGTTTAATCTGCCAAGGATCTTGGCTGGCAGCTGAATGGGCAGATGCCAATTGAAGAATGCTGCATCTGTAGCTACTGAACAGTCTATTGATGGAAGGACACAGGAGACAAGCCACTGGCTCTGTCACTGTTCATTTGGCCCCAGTGCGAGCAAAACACAAAGCACTGATGCTAGGATAATGTCCTCTTATACACCAGCTGAGCACAGCCAGTCCAGCAGCTGTCAGCCTGGTGGCTCCTCCAGCAGTGTCTGCTGCAACACCAAGAGACACCCAGAGCAAAGTCCCCTGGAAGTATCTAGTAGGGGTGGGAATCAACAGATGATCATGAATCAGGAAGTACTATATGAATTCATGATGTTTTTTCATGCTCAAAGTCATGCATGAATTCATGATCATTTATGTATCCTTACCATAAGTGTTACAATACTCTGAAATCCTGTCACAAAGGTAGCGAGGACATAGCCCTCCCATTTAGAACGAAGATATGATTGGTCAATTTTACTGTCATTCCAACTATGATCTCATTGGATTGACACACCGGCCGTCTGCTGAAATGACAGTGGGCAAGCCTATCACAGCGCAGAATGGAGCTGCATACGTTCACAGCAACTGTGAAGCACAAAATTCTGATTCTAATCTTTCACTATCCAACACAAACCGAGTAGGCAGTTTTAATGGGTGCTGTTTACATGTCAATTGTAAAAAATATTAATTA
Organism: Poromitra crassiceps; assembly: GCF_964638095.1. Taxonomy (NCBI): domain Eukaryota; kingdom Metazoa; phylum Chordata; class Actinopteri; order Beryciformes; family Melamphaidae; genus Poromitra; species Poromitra crassiceps. The sequence goes on from NC_139630.1 coordinate 30,331,536, forward strand.
ATGAAATAAAATGATAATTACTTTTAAACATTATTGTTTAGAATATCTACAGCCCTCAGGTCCCTGACGGTTCCCTTCTGGTATTTTGCATTATATGCTACTTACAGTTTCTTGCATCCAGGTAATCATAATCACACAGGTAGCCTAACCAAACTTGTACTATTGCTACACCTGCAGCAGTCCCATTGCAGGTTACTGGTAACTGCCAACTGGTGGTACGAAAAGTTTATTACAGCCAAAATGATTGCCTCCCTTTGACCCAGCAAACTCTACAAGCAAATACAATAAAGTTTAACTGTTAAACTTGATTATCTATTAAACATTATATGAAGAGATTATTCAAATATGCTGCCACAGATCATTCATGTCATAGGTAATGCTTGTTGTGACTTAGTTACTTTAGTTTAGTTAATGCCAGGCTAGAAGTAACACACTGAGAGATAGGGTTCGTTTAAATGTGTTGTGCCTTTAATATTAATTCGCCTTGGTTGATGTCACTGTTCTTGTTTAATTCATGTTAGTACACTTTAGGGACAATATATCTGAATGCAATATATATCAATACAAAATATGACACTCTGGATGGTGGGCCAGAAACAAATAATGGTGATATTAGCTCCATGTTATTCTTCCGTAGTATCACAAATCAGACACGTAACATCACAGTTTCACAAGATCTCAGTTTACTTTGTAATGACATTCTTACATTGTTGTTTACATTCTAGCAATGCAACGTCTGTATGGCTGAGAAACAAACATAATTATGCATAGTCAGACTCTGCTGTCACTGAACTTTGATTCATTACATGTTTGGGTGGACAGAGAAGCTTCTTCCCTCTGCAGACAGGAGGCGCTATTCAGCAGGTTAGATGCAGCGGTGTTTCTTCAGACCAGATGACTGGGTGAACATTTTCTTACAGCGGTCACACCAGTAGCCCCTTCCAGTGTGGATGCGTTGATGTGTTTTTAGGCTACCTAACTGACTGAAACTGCTCCCACATTGGTCACAGTGGTAGGGCTTCTCTCCAGTGTGAATGTGTTTGTGTTTTTTTAAGTCACTTGACTGAGTGAAACTGCTCTCACATTGGTCACAGTGGTAGGGCTTATCTCCAGTGTGAATGAGTTGATGTGTTTTTAGGTTACCTAACTGACTGAAACTGCTCCCACATTGGTCACAGTGGTAGGGCTTCTCTCCAGTGTGAATGCGTTCATGTTTTTTTAGGCTACCTAACTCACTGAAACTGCTCCCACATTGGTCACAGTGGTAGGGCTTCTCTCCAGTGTGAATGCGTTGATGTTTTTTTAGGTTACCTAAGAGACTGAAACTGCTCCCACATTGGTCACAGTGGTAGGGCTTCTCCCCAGTGTGAATGCGTTTATGTCTTCTTAGGTGACCTAACCGACTGAAACTGCTCCCACATTGGTCACAGTGGTAGGGCTTCTCTCCAGTGTGAATGCGTTGATGTATTTTTAGGCTACCTAACCGACTGAAACTGCTCCCGCATTGGTCACATTGGTAGGGCTTCTCTCCAGTGTGAATGCGTTGATGTTTTTTTAGGCTACCTAACAGACTGAAGCTGCTCCCACATTGGTCACAGTGGTAGGGCTTCTCTCCAGTGTGAATGCGTTGATGTTTTTTTAGGCTATCTAACTGACTAAAACTGCTCCCACATTGGTCACAGTGGTAGGGCTTCTCTCCAGTGTGAATGCGTTGATGTTTTTTTAGGTGACCTAACCGACTGAAAGTGCGCCCGCATTGGTCACAGTGGTAGGGCTTCTCTCCAGTGTGAATGCGTTGATGTGTTTTTAGGGGAGTTAACTGACTGAAACTGCTCCCACATTGGTCACAGTGGTAGGGCTTCTCTCCAGTGTGAATGCGTTGATGTATTTTTAGGCTACCTAACCGACTGAAACTGCTCCCGCACTGGTCACAGTGGTAGGGCTTCTCTCCAGTGTGAATGCGTTGATGTGTTTTTAGGTCACCTAACTGACTGAAACTGCTCCCACATTGGTCACAGTGGTAGGGCTTCTCTCCAGTGTGAATGCGTTTATGTGTTTTTAGACTACCTAACTGACTGAAACTGCTTCCACATTGGTCACAGTGGTAGGGCTTCTCTCCAGTGTGAATGCGTTGATGTCTTTTTAGGTGACCTAACAGACTGAAACTGCTCCCACATTGGTCACAGTGGTAGGGCTTCTCTCTAGTGTGAATGCGTTTGGGTCTCCTGGTGTCTCTCTGTTTCCATAAAGGAGGACATAAAGAAAGAATTAGGACAGAGGGACGGTGTATGTGTGTGTGTGTTGCAACATCAGCGATACAACAGTGATATTTTTCTCACCTCTTCTGAAGAATTCATTTCGACAGTGTTCCTCCCCTCCTAGACCAGATGTCTGTCCTCCCACCAAACAGCTCTGTAGGTACAGCAGGGTTACATTAAATCAGTCATATACAATCTAATTACAAATTGGGGTCTCAAACTCTTTGGGAAATTGTTCAAAATTGAATGGTATGTTGCTCACAATTTATTGAGGTAATCATACAAATATTGGCAATCTGAAGGTTGAAGATTTGGAGTTCTTAAATAGCATGGGCCCTATCGTTGCATCGGCGCAGTTTCTAGGCCGAGCGGCAGGCGCAGATCAAAGCAGTGGGCGTGGACAGGCGCACTTGATATCGTTGTGCTGGCGCTAGATGCAGCCCAAAGCATTACAACCACGCCTTTTAGGCGTAAAATTATGCACTGTCATGCTCATTGGATAAGTGCAATAAACGAATGGCACGCTTGCCTTTTTAGCTCCAATTCCACTGGTCCCGCAAAACCAGACGAAACCCAAGCCTCTGATCCCCCCCCCCCACCTCCCTTCATCCCGTCTGTCTCCATATATCGGCTATTATTCCATATTATGATGCTTCTCAAACCAATCTAACTGCAGTTTAAATACTGCAAGCATGTAAATACGCTACACTATAGCAAGATCAAAGTGAAAATAATGTTCTATGCATCAGCTAGAAAAATATAGCCTATTAGATTGGTGAAAGTTTGTCCAGAAAGATATCATTTTCTCTCGCCTGCTGCAGGAAGGATGATGCACATAAATATAGCCTACATTATGTCAAGTCATTGCATAAATGTGTTTTTATTGTAAAACTAAATGTGAAATAGGGCCAAGTTATTGGAGGGACATCACAGTATAGCAGATGCCATTAGAAGCGCGTTCCGAAGCGCGTTCCGCTGTTACTTCTCTAAATCACGTTAACTCGACAAGGGGTATATATAGGCCCAGGAGGACATATATGTTTCACATAGGGTGGTGTTTTCATTTCGATGTTTTATTTGGTCCAATATTGAAATGTTGACAATGGTAGGCTGTGTTACCATTACACATTAATTTAGAACTACCTTTTATATCTATTTTGGCTCATTTGGTTGCTATTTAGTAGCGAAATGGAGAAACACAATGCATGCTGGGAACTCAGAGAGAGAGAGAGAGAAGGGTGACAGAGAAGAGGCAGTGAAGGCACAGAATAGGCCTGCTTTTCAAAAGCGCAAAGCGCTAAATGTACGCCAGGTCCCAAGATATCACTAGGCTGGTATTTAGCGCCGACACGCCCACTTTGGGACTGCGCCACGCCCATTCGGCCTAAAGCGCATTTGGCAGCCTAAAGCCTATTGCTATCTTGCCGAAACAGGCGCAAGGCACGTTTTTTTGCGGTTAAGGCCCGTAATAGCACCGATGGCCTGTGGGAGAATAGAGCCCCATGTGTTTACAATCGGAGTGATGTGTGTGTGTGTGTGTGTGTGTGTGTGCGTGTGTGTGTGTGTGTGTGTGTGTGTGTGTGTGTGTGTGTGTGCGCGCGCATGTGAGAGAGAACAAAGGGTCATAAACCAAGGTTCTGAAGGCCTTGGTTTCTTGAGTTAAACTGAGTCATTAAGCTGGACAGGAGAGGATTTGGGATCACATCCAATAATGCAGATCAAGAGAGAGAGAGAGAGAGAGAGAGAGAGAGAGACTTAGGATACTCAATGAACCAAGGACATCATCACAATCTCTTGAGTCTGATTCTAGAAGATAATTCCATATGATCAGTATGCACTACACATCTAACAATAAGGCTAGTCTAATTCTGCCAGATGATTCAGCCTTACTTGAGTCTTTGCGTTTCCAAAGTTGTCCTTGCTTGTGCGCAGTAGTTGTAGACTGGATCGGAGCACAAAGAAACCTTGATCAGAGGCCTAGTCCTCCTGGGCTATTGTCCTGGAATTTCTGCAGAAAACGTCTCTTTGGTGATCACAGCTGGGCAGCGGTCTAAAGAGGCAGAACACGACTGTAAACAGCTGTTTATATAGCGCAGGTGACGTCACACCTTTGGACTCACCGACGCCCCGCCCATTGTAGTCCAGATGTTCAGGTGGGGGTTGTGAGGCTTTGTTTGAATGAGGTGGTGAAGGCAGAACTTTGTAATCCTTTGTCCTTCTAAGTGAGTGCATTGATGTGACCAAGCAGCCTGTGCCAATCTATAACAGATAGATAGATAGATAGATAGATAGATAGATAGATAGATAGATAGATAGATAGATAGATAGATAGATAGATAGATAGATAGATAGATAGATAGATAGATAGATAGATAGATAGAGTACTTTATTAATCCCCTGGGGGAAATTCTTGTGTTACAGCAGTCAGTCATGTCAGTACATCTCAGTAAAAAACACACAAAAGAAAAAGCCAATGTCAAAAATATGTCAGACATAGAAACATGTCAAGAAAGCACAGCATTTAAGTTATCCTATCTACAATAAAGTTAAATAAAATAAGATAAGAAAAGAAATTGCACCTGTATTTTACAGCTGTAGCAAGCACACATGTTCTATGTGGCCAAAATGGACATTGTGCAACATCATTATAATTATAAAGTGACATACAGAAAAAGCCCCTCCCACTAGAGACTCACTGCCTCCCTCCCTGCCCCAGCTGAATCCCGCACCCTCCCCTCCCTTCACACAGCAGACTGTGACTCTCGTAACTAGGGCCTGGTTGGCTTGGACCGTGATGATAAATTGCACTGACTTTTATTTTTTATAGATTTTTAAATAATTATTTTAAATTAAAATGAAATGAAACTTAGTTTTAAACTTAATACTAGCTTTGAACTGTAGTTTTAACTTCTTCTAACTTAATATCAGTTTCTCGTTTTTTAATGCCGATCTAACTCTGACTGCTAATGTTGTGTATATTTTGTGCAGACACAAGTTGCCTCGGAATATGAACTCATGTGGGTCTTTAATGCATACTTGATTTTAATGTACATACACACACACTTAAGCACATTGTGTATATACGATCTTTTGCACTAGCAATATTGAGTCTTTTTTGTGTTGACTTGATCACTGTATGGCATGCAGGCACCAAGACAAATTCCTCATATGTAACTTGCATATTGTGGCAATAAAGTGATTCTGATTCTGATTCTGAGCAATGATGAAATGAGTGTTCACCAGCGTATCTATGGGAGGGGTGTGTAGGAGAGAGGGAGAGGGAGTGAAAGGAGGAGTCTGCTCTCCCTGCATGTACGCGACTTATTATATATATAACCTGTGCTTTTGTAGCTAATCACTTTGATGATTTTACTGTAGGCTATGCTTTTTTCAGATGCTGGTATAGGTATATATATATATATATATATATATATATATATATATATATATATATATACACACACACACACACACAACACATTCTGGTTTCATTTGGTAAGCTACTTATTGATGGCCCGAGGTCTATAGACCTTGATCTACAGCGAGGGGGGTTCAAAGTGTGAGGGGGGCCCTGGGGGCTCCAAGCAGTTTCAGGGGAGGCTCAGTGATTGGAAGTGGAAAAGATATTACATTAGTTATGAAAATGAGATCACATAAATATCCTAAATGTTTGTGATTTGGTTAAAGAGAGATTGGTTCAGAGATACAGTAGTTTTGAGGAATTTGACTGTCTGTCACGGTTTGTGGGGTTCAAGCCTATTGCCTGTGAAGAGGCTTGAATATCTGTCATATCTGTCATTGGGCCAAATTTCAGGGATTGGCCCAGTGGTATGGATGGTTAGAAAAACTGGAAATGAGGTGTTGGTTGTATCGCCGGAATTTGGTAGATTGGTATCAACTGCTGACCTCCAGGTAACCACCTGGCCCTAAAATGGCCTGTGAAGGCCTAAAAACAAAAGGGGCTTGAGCCTATTGGGATATCTGTCATATCTGTCATTGGGCCAAATTTCAGGGAGGTATGGATGGTTACAAAACAGGAAATGAGGTGTTGGTAATATCGCCAAACTTTGGTAGATTAGTATATATGTTTTTGTTTCTGAGTAGTGGGCGAGTTTTCTAGCCTAGGTGCAAAATGTGGTTACTGTGGGCCTTAGGGTTTCTGAGATATAAACAGTTTTACGGAAGGAAAAGAAGAAGAAGAAGAAGAATAAAAATAAGAAGAAAGAAACATAGCAAATACAATAGGGCTTCCAGCCCCTTCAGGCCTTGAACCCCTAATAACAATAATGATGATGATGATGATGATAATAAACAATAATAATAAAGTTAAAAAAGGTCCAGGTGACTCATTAAACACATGGCGTCATTCTCTTTATTGTCTCTTCATAAACAGCTGGCTGTAGGTAGTGGTGCAGGCAGATGGAATGGGACAGTGCACTGCATTGATAACGGCACATTTCTTTATTGTGATATTGCCATTGAAGTGATTGCACAGCCTCGGATGTCTGAAAGCAGAAAAAATACATTTGACTGCAACTGTAGGCAGCACAATACAATGCACGGCAATACAATATCACTGTTATTATGTTATTGCTATACACGATTGGATAACTTGCTCCATTCATATATTATAGGTTGGTAAGTATATTGTGTGTGTTTTTGTTCATCCACAGTCACACAAAGTACATTTCAGTGAGCCTCAGTCAGCTTGTACATACAGGAGCGTGACCCCATTGGTTCATTTTTGCCCAACTTTCCAGAGCTACGATGAGGAACAGGATGGATTGTGCTGAGAAAGAACCCCGGCCAATCAGCATCATCATCGGTAAGTAGCAAATAGGGATAGACTTTAAAAAAGTGGGAGCTATCCCTTTAAGTAACGTTTCTGTTTGATCATTGTTTAATCTGCCAAGGATCTTGGCTGGCAGCTGAATGGGCAGATGCCAATTGAAGAATGCTGCATCTGTAGCTACTGAACAGTCTATTGATGGAAGGACACAGGAGACAAGCCACTGGCTCTGTCACTGTTCATTTGGACCCAGTGCGAGCAAAACACAAAGCACTGATGCTAGGATAATGTCCTCTTGTACACCAGCTGAGCACAGCCAGTCCAGCAGCTGTCAGCCTGGTGGCTCCTCCAGCAGCGTCTGCTGCAACACCAAGAGACACCCAGAGCAAAGTCCCCTGGAAGTATCTAGTAGGGGTGGGAATCAACAGATGATCATGATTCATGAAGTACTATATGTGAATTAATGATGTTTTTTCATGCTCAAAGTTATGCATGAATTCATGATCATTTATGTATCCTTACCATAAGTGTTACAATACTCTGAAATCCTGTGACAAAGGTAGCGAGGACATAGCCCTCCCATTTAGAGGGAAGATATGATTGGTCAATTTTACTGTCATTCCAACTATGATCTCATTGGATTGACACACCGGCCGTCTGCTGAAATGATAGTGGGCAAGCCTATCACAGCGCAGAATGGAGCTGCATACGTTCACAGCAACTGTGAAGCACAAAATTCTGATTCTAATCTTTCACCATCCAACACAAACCAAGTAGGCAGTTTTAATGGGTTTATTTCCTCAGAAAAATGTTGTTTACATGTGAATTGTGAAAGATTTTAATTAATGAAATAAAATGATAATTACTTTTTAAACATTATTGTTTAGAATATCTACAGCCCTCAGGTCCCTGACGGTTCCCTTCTGGTATTTTGCATTATATGCTACTTACAGTTTCTTGCATCCAGGTAATCATAATCACACAGGTAGCCTAACCGAACTTGTACTATTGCTACACCTGCAGCAGTCCCATTGGAGGTTACTGGTAACTGCCACCTGGTGGTACAAAAAGTTTATTACAGCCAAAATGATTGCCTCCCTTTGACCCAGCAAACTCTACAAACAAATACAATAAAGTTTAATTGTTAAACTTGATTATCAATTAAACATTATATGAAGAGATTATTCAAATATGCTGCCACAGATCATTCATGTCATAGGTAATGCTTGTTGTGACTTAGTTACTTTAGTTTAGTTAATGCCAGGCTAGAAGTAACACACTGAGAGATAGGGTTCGTTTAAATTTGTTGTGCCTTTAATATGAACTCGCCTTTGTTGATGTCACTGTTCTTGTTTAATTCATGTTAGTACACTTTAGGGACAATATATCTGAATGCAATATATGTCAATACAAAATATGACACTCTGGATGCTGGGCCAGAAACAAATAATGGTGATATTAGCTCCATGTTATTCTTCTGTAGTATCAAAAATCAGACACGTAACATCACAGTTTCACAAGATCTCAGTTTACTTTGTAATGACATTCCTACATTGTTGTTTACATTCTAGCAATGCAACGTCTGTATGGCTGAGAAACAAACATAATTATGCATAGTCAGACTCTGCTGCCACTGAACTTTGATTCATTACACGTTTGGGTGGACAGAGAAGCTTCTTTCCTCTGCAGACAGGAGGCGCTATTCAGCAGGTTAGATGCAGCGATGTTTCTTCAGACGAGATGACTGAGTGAACATTTTCTTACAGTGGTCACACCAGTAGCCCGTTCCAGTGTGGATGCGTTGATGTTGTTTTAGGTTACCTAACCGACTGAAACTGCTCCCACATTGGTCACAGTGGTAGGGCTTCTCTCCAGTGTGAATGCGTTGATGTCTTTTTAGGTGACCTAACAGACTGAAACTACTCCCACATTGGTCACAGTGGTAGGGCTTCTGCCCAGTGTGAATGCGTTGATGTGTTTTTAGGTGACCTAACCGACTGAAACTGCTCCCACATTGGTCACAGTGGTAGGGCTTCTCTCCAGTGTGAATGCGTTCATGTTTTTTTAGACTACCTAACTCACTGAAACGGCTCCCACATTGGTCACAGTGGTAGGGCTTCTCTCCAGTGTGAATGCGTTGATGTGTTTTTAGGTGACCTAACCGACTGAAACTGCTCCCACATTGGTCACAGTGGTAGGGCTTCTCTCCAGTGTGAATGCGTTTGTGTTTTTTTAAGTCACTTGACTGAGTGAAACTGCTCTCACATTGGTCACAGTGGTAGGGCTTATCTCCGGTGTGAATGAGTTGATGTGTTTTTAGGTTACCTAACTGACTAAAACTGCTCCCACATTGGTTACAGTGGTAGGGCTTCTCTCCAGTGTGAATGCGTTGATGTGTTTTTAGGGTAGCTAACTGACTGAAACTGCTCCCACATTGGTCACAGTGGTAGGGCTTCTCTCCAGTGTGAATGCGTTGGTGTGTTTTTAGGGTAGCTAACTGACTGAAACTGCTCCCACATGCGTCACAGTGGTAGGGCTTCTCTCCAGTGGGAATGCGTTTGGGTCTCTTGTTGTTTCTCTGTTTCCATAAAGGAGGACATAAAGAAATAATTAGGACAGAGGGACGGTGCATGTGTGTGTGTTGCAACATCAGTGATACAACAGTGATATTTTTCTCACCTCTTCTGAAGAATTCATTTCGACAATGTTCCTCCCCTCCTACACCAGATGTCTGTCCTCCCACCAAACAGCTCTGTAGGTACAGCAGGGTTACATTAAATCAGTCATATACAATCTAATTACAAATTAGGGTCTCAAACTCTTTGGGAAATTGTTCAAAATTGAATGGTATGTTGCTCACAATTTATTGAGGTAATCATACTTTTGGGTATACAAATATTGGCAATCTAAAGGTTGAAGATTTGGAGTTCTTAAATAGCATGTTTACAATCGGAGTGATGTGTGTGTGTGTGTGTGTGTGTGTGTGTGTGTGTGTGTGTGTGTGTGTGTGTGTGTGTGTGTGTGTGTGTGTGTGTGTGTGTGTGTGTGTGTGTGTGTGTGTGTGAGAGAGGGGGGTCGGGAGAGAACAAAGGGTCATAAACATTTTCTTGAGTTAAATATTAAGCTGAACTAGAGGATTTGGGATCGGTCCAATAACGGTGATTGAGAGAGAGAGAGAGAGAGACTTAATCACTATGATACTCAATAAACAAAGGAGATTATCACCATCTCTTAAGTCTGATTCTAGAAGATAATTCCATATGATCAGTATGCACTACACATCTAACAATAAGGCTAGTCTAATTCTTCCAGGATGATTCAGCCTTACTTGAGTCTTTGCGTTTCCGAAGTTGTCCTTGCTTGTGCCCAGTAGTTGTAGACTGGATCAGAGGACAAAGAAACCTTGATCAGAGGCCTAGTCCTCCTGGTCTATTGTACTGGAATTTCTGCAGAAAACATCTCTTTGGTGATCACAGCTGGGCAGCGGTCTAAAGAGGCAGAACACGACTGTAAACAGCTGTTTATATAGCGCAGGTGACGTCACACCTTTGGACTCACCGACGCCCCGCCCATTGTAGTCCAGATGTTCAGGTGGGGGTTGTGAGGCTTTGTTTGAATGAGGTGGTGAAGGCGGAACTTTGTAATCCTTTGTCCTTCTAAGTGACTTGTGTGCATTGATGTGACCAAGCAGCCTGTGCCAATCTATAACAGATAGATAGATAGATAGATAGATAGATAGATAGATAGATAGATAGATAGATAGATAGATAGATAAATTGCACTGACTTTTATTTTTTATAGATTTTTAAATAATTATTTTAAATTAAAATGAAATGAAACTTCGTTTTAAACTTAATACTAGCTTTAAACTGTAGTTTTAACTTCTTCTAACTTAATATCAGTTTCTCGTTTTTTAATGCCGATCTAACGGCGGGTTCACACACACGCCTAGAGCGACGCTTTAAGCAACGCATAAAATTTAGGCGTCCTTGTTAACAGAAGAGAGCGTTCACACATACCGCTGCCACGCTGCGCTGAAGCCACGCTCGCGCTGCGCCTACGCTGCGCTGCATTTATCATTTAGGCGTCTGTTCTATTTTTCAGCGTCTAGGCGCGCTGAACTGTCAAGCTGGCTGTTGTTTCTGACGGGCTTGGGCCATATTTTCTACCGAGTTTGCCCAAAAGGGAGGGTGGAGCGCGAATTAACGAGTGCATAGTAGGAGAGCTGTCCTTCATGTGTTCCTCTATTAACGTCTTTTCTGTCAGATGTATATATACCCCCCCTGTCTCAATGCATGTATCACTCATGGTGTTGACTCATAGTCACATGATTACCCGAGGGAAAATAACAATTACAGCCGGCCAGGAAATAGACAGACATCGTCACTTGCACATTACAATAAAAAAGAGGTTTATATTACTCACCCATGCTATAAATCAGATCTGAAAAGTGTAAAAAAAACGCTGCTCATGTGATCAGCGTAGCGCAGAGCGGGGCTTCAGTGTGGCGTCCTGTGTGAACGCAAATAGGCGCCTAGCGTGCATGAAGCCATGCCTATATGCGTAGGCGTAGCTTAAAGCATAGCTTTAAGCGTCGCTCTAGGCGTATGTGTGAACCCAGGGTAACTCTGACTGCTAATGTCTTGTAGATTTTGTGCAGACACAAGTTGCCTCGGAATATGAACTCATGTGGGTCTTTAATGCATACTTGATTTTAATGTACATGCACACAAACTTAAGCACATTGTGTATATACGATCTTTTGCACTAGCAATATTGAGTCTTTTTTGTGTTGACTTGATCACTGTATGGCATGCAGGCACCAAGACAAATTCCTCATATGTAACTTGCATATTGTGGCAATAAAGTGATTCTGATTCTGATTCTGAGCAATGATGAAATGAGGGTTCACCAGCGTATCTATGGGAGGGGTGTGTAGGAGAGAGGGAGAGGGAGTGAAAGGAGGAGTCTGCTCTCCCTGCATGTACGCGACTTATTATATATATAACCTGTGCTTTTGTAGCTAATCACTTTGATGATTTTACTGTAGGCTATGCTTTTTTCATATGCTGGTATATATATATATATATATATATATATATATATATATATATATATATATATACACACACACACACACACACAAACAACAACAACACATTTTGGTTTCATTTGGTAAGCTACTTATTGATGGCCCGAGATCTATAGACATTGATCTACAGCGAGGGGGGTTCAAAGTGTGAGGCGGGCCCTGGGGGCTCCAAGCAGTTTCAGGGGAGGCTCAGTGATTGGAAGTGGAAAATATATTACATTAGTTATGAAAAGGAGATCACATAAATATCCTAAATGTTTGTGATTTGGTTAAAGAGAGATTGCTTCAGAGATACAGTAGTTTTGAGGAATTTGACTGTCTGTCACGGTTTGTGGGGTTCAAGCCTATTGCCTGTGAAGAGGCTTGAATAGCTGTCATTTCTGTCATTGGGCCAAATTTCAGGGATTGGCCCAGTGGTATGGATGGTTAGAAAAACAGGAAATGAGGTGTTGGTTGTATCGCCGGAATTTGGTAGATTGGTATCAACTGCTGACCTCCAGGTAACCACCTCGCCCTAAAATGGCCTGTGAAGGCCTAAAAACAAAAGGGGTTCGAGCCTATTGGGATATCTGTCATATCTGTCATTGGGCGAAATTTCAGGGAGGTATGGATGGTTACAAAACAGGAAATGAGGTGTTGGTAATATCGCCAAACTTCGGTAGATTAGTATATATTTTTTTGTTTCTGAGTAGTGGGCGAGTTTTCTAGCCTATAGGGGCAAAATGTGGTTACTGTGGGCCTTAGGGTTTCTGAGATATAGACAGTTTTACGGAAGGAAAAGAAGAAGAAGAAGAAGAATAAAAATAAGAAGAAAGAAACATAGCAAATACAATAGGGCTTCCAGCCCCTTCAGGCCTTGAACCCCTAATAACAATAATGATGATGATGATGATAATAATAAACAATAATAATAAAATTAAAAAAGGTCCAAATGACTCATTAAACACATGGCGTCATTCTCTTTATTGTCTCTTCATAAACAGCTGGCTGTAGGTAGTGGCGCAGGCAGATGGAATGGGACAGTGCACTGCATTGATAACGGGACATTTCTTTATTGTGATATTGCCATTGAAGTGATTGCACAGCCTCGGATGTCTGAAAGCAGAAATAATACATTTGACTGCAACTGTAGGCAGCACAATACAATGCACGGCAATACAATATCACTGTTATTATGTTATTGCTATACACGATTGGATAACTTGCTCCATTCATATATTATAGGTTGGTAAGTATATTGTGTGTGTTTTTGTTCATCCACAGTCACACAAAGTACATTTCAGTGAGCCTCAGTCAGCTTGTACATACAGGAGCGTGACCCCATTGGTTCATTTTTGCCCAACTTTCCAGAGCTACGATGAGGAACAGGATGGATTGTGCTGAGAAAGAACCCCGGCCAATCAGCATCATCATCGGTAAGTAGCAAATAGGACTAGACTTTAAACAAGTGGGAGCTATCCCTTTAAGTAAAGTTTCTGTTTGATCATTGTTTAATCTGCCAAGGATCTTGGCTGGCAGCTGAATGGGCAGATGCCAATTGAAGAATGCTGCATCTGTAGCTACTGAACAGTCTATTGATGGAAGGACACAGGAGACAAGCCACTGGCTCTGTCACTGTTCATTTGGCCCCAGTGCGAGCAAAACACAAAGCACTGATGCTAGGATAATGTCCTCTTGTACACCAGCTGAGCACAGCCAGTCCAGCAGCTGTCAGCCTGGTGGCTCCTCCAGCAGCGTCTGCTGCAACACCAAGAGACACCCAGAGCAAAGTCCCCTGGAAGTATCTAGTAGGGGTGGGAATCAACAGATGATCATGAATCATGAAGTACTATATGTGAATTAATGATGGTTTTTCATGCTCAAAGTTATGTTTGAATTCATGATAATTTATGTATCCTTACTATAAGTGTTACAATACTCTGAAATCCTGTCACAAAGGTAGCGAGGACATAGCCCTCCCATTTAGAGCAAAGATATGATTGGTCAATTTTACTGTCATTCCAGCTATGATCTCATCGGATTGACACAGCGGCCGTCTGCTGAAATGATAGTGGGCAAGCCTATCACAGCGCAGAATAGAGCTGCATATGTTCACAGCAACTGTGAAGCACAAACTTCTGATTCTAATCTTTCAATATCCAACACAAACCAAGTAGGCAGTTTTAATGGGTTTATTTCCTCAGAAACATGTTGTTTACATGTTAATTGTAAAAATATAAATTAATGAAATAAAATGATAATTACTTTTTAAACATTATTGTTTAGAATATCTACAGCCCTCAGATCCCTGAGGGTTCCCCTCTGGTATTTTGCAGTATATGCTACTTGTCTTACAGTTTCTTGCATCCAGGTAATCATAATCACACAGGTAGCCTAACCAAACTTCTGCTACTGCTACACCTGCAGCAGTACCATTGCAGGTTACTGGTAACTGCAACCTGGTGGTACAAAAAGTTTATTACAGCCAAAATGATTGCCTCCCTTTGACCCAGCAAACTCTACAACCAAATACAATAAAGTTTAATTGTTTAACTTGATTATCAATTAAACGTTATATGAAGAGATTATTCAAATATGCTGCCAGAGATCATTCATGTCATAGGTAATGCTTGTTGTGACTTAGTTACTTCAGTTAATGCCAGGCTAGAAGTAACACACTGAGAGATAGGGTTCGCTTAAATTTGTTGTGCCTTTAATATGAACTCGCCTTTGTTGATGTCACTGTTCTTGTTTAATTCATGTTAGTACACTTTAGGGACAATATATCTGAATACAATATATGAATACAAAATATGACACTCTGTATGGTGGCCCAGAAAAAAATAATGGTGATATTAGCTCCATGTTATTCTGCTGTAGTATCACAAATCAGACACATAACCATCAGTTTCACAAGATCTCAGTTTACTTTGTAATGACATTCTTACATTGTTGTTTACATTCTAGCAATGCAACGTCTGTATGGCTGAGAAACAAACATAATTATGCATAGTCAGACTCTGCTGTCACTGAACTTTGATTCATTACATGTTTGGGTGGACAGAGAAGCTTCTTCCCTCTGCAGACAGTGGAGGCGCTATTCAGCAGGTTAGATGCAGCGGTGTTTCTTCAGACCAGATGACGAGGTGAACATTTTCTTACAGCGGTCACACCAGCAGCCCGTTCCAGTGTGGATGCGTTGATGTTTTTTTAGGCTACCTAACTGGCTGAAACTGCTCCCACATTGGTCACAGTGGTAGGGCTTCTCTCCAGTGTGAATGCGTTGATGTGTTTTTAGGTCATGTGACCGACTGAAGCTACTTCCACACTGGTCACAGTGGTAGGGCTTCTCTCCAGTGTGAATGCGTTGATGTGTTTTTAGGCTACCTAACAGACTGAAACTGCTCCCACATTGGTCACAGTGGTAGGGCTTCTCTCCAGTGTGGATGCGTTGATGTGTTTTTAGGTGACCTAACCGACTGAAACTGCTCCCACATTGGTCACAGTGGTAGGGTTTCTCTCCAGTGTGAATGCGTTCATGTTTTTTTAGGCTACTTAACAGACTGAAACTGCTCCCACATTGGTCACAGTGGTAGGGCTTCTCTCCAGTGTGAATGCGTTTGTGTCTTGTTAGGTCACCTGGCAGACTGAAATGGCTCCCACATTGGTCACAGTGGTAGGGCTTCTCTCCAGTGTGAATGCGTTTATGTGTTTTTAGGTGAGCTAACCGACTGAAACTGCTCCCACATTGGTCACAGTGGTAGGGCTTCTCTCCAGTGTGAATGCGTTTGTGTCTCCTGGTGTCTCTCTGTTTCCATAAAGGAGGACATAAAGAAAGAATTAGGACAGAAGGATGGTGTATGTGTGTGTGTGTTGCAACATCAGCGATACAACAGTGATATTTTTCTCACCTCTTCTGAAGAATTCATTTTGACAATGCTCCTCCCCTCCTACACCAGATGTCTGTCCTCCCACCAAACAGCTCTGTAGGTACAGCAGGGTTACATTAAATCAGTCATATACAATCTAATTACAAATTGGGGTCTCAAACTCTTTGGGAAATTGTTCAAAATGGAATGGTATGTTGCTCCCAATGCATTGAGGTAATCATACTTAGGTTTGGGTATACAAATATTAGCAATCTAAAGGTTGAAGATTTGCGAGTTCTTAATAGCATGTGTTTACAATCGGAGTGATGTGTGTGTGTGTGTGTGTGTGTGTGTGTGTGTGTGTGTGTGTGTGTGTGTGTGTGTGTGTGTGTGTGTGTGTGTGTGCGCGCGTGTGAGAGAGAACAAAGGGTCATAAACCAAGGTTCTGATGGCCTTGGTTTCTCGAGTTAAACTGAGTCATTAAGCTGGACAGGAGAGGATTTGGGATCACATCCAATAAAGGAGATCAAGAGAGAGAGAGAGAGAGACTTAGGATACTCAATAAACAAAGGAGATCATCACCATCTCTTAAGTCTGATTCTAGAAGATAATTCCATATGATCAGTATGCACTACACATCTAACAATAAGGCTAGTCTAATTCTGCCAGATGATTCAGCCTTACTTGAGTCTTTGCGTTTCCGAAGTTGTCCTTGCTTGTGCGCAGTAGTTGTAGACTGGATCAGAGCACAAAGAAACCTTGATCAGAGGCCTAGTCCTCCTGGTCTTTGTCCTAGAATTTCTGCAGAAAACGTCTCTTTGGTGATCACAGCTGGGCAGCGGTCTAAAGAGGCAGAACACGACTGTAAACAGCTGTTTATACAGCGCAGGTGACGTCACACCTTTGGACTCACCGACGCCCCGCCCATTGTAGTCCAGATGTTCAGGTGGGGGTTGTGAGGCTTTGTTTGAATGAGGTGGTGAAGGCGGAACTTTGTAATCCTTTGTCCTTCTAAGTGACTATACAGTGCATTGATGTGACCAAAGAGCCTGTGCCAATCTATAACAGATAGATAGATAGATAGATAGATAGATAGATAGATAGATAGATAGATAGATAGATAGATAGATAGATAGATAGATAGATAGATATATAGATAGATAGATAGATAGATAGATAGATAGATAGATAGATAGATAGATAGATAGATAGATAGATAGATAGATAGATAGAGTGCTTTATTAATCCCCTGGGGGAAATTCTTGTGTTACAGCAGAAGCCAATGTCAGTACATCTCAGTAAAAAACACACAAAAGAAAAAGCCAATGTCAAAAATATGTCAGACATAGAAACCATGTCAGAAACATGTCAAGAAAGCACAGCATTTAAGTTATCCTATCTACAATAAAGTTAAATAAAATAAGATAAGAAAGGAAATGCAGAACCCCGCGGCAGTTAACCCATTGATACCTGATGCAGCATTTGTGTGTGTGTATCCCTTTAAGACCACGAACCACGTATGACACGGTTCGCGGTCTTAAAGGGATACACACACAAATGAGGGATATACAGGCAAATGCTGCATCAGGTA
>NC_139630.1:30349313-30361813 GCF_964638095.1 Poromitra crassiceps
AGATACATGTGTATGGAACACAGCACAGATACATGTGTTTGGAACACAGCACAGATACATGTGTATGGAACACAGCACAGATACATGTGTATGGAACACAGCACAGATACATGTGTTTGGAACACAGCACAGATACATGTGTATGGAACACAGCACAGATACATGTGTTTGGAACACAGCACAGATACATGTGTATGGAACACAGCACAGATACATGTGTTTGGAACACAGCACAGATACATGTGTATGGAACACAGCACAGATACATGTGTATGGAACACAGCACAGATACATGTGTTTGGAACACAGCACAGATACATGTGTATGGAACACAGCACAGATACATGTGTATGGAACACAGCACAGATACATGTGTATGGAACACAGCACAGATACATGTGTATGGAACACAGCACAGATACATGTGTTTGGAACACAGCACAGATACATGTGTATGGAACACAGCACAGATACATGTGTATGGAACACAGCACAGATACATGTGTATGGAACACAGCACAGATACATGTGTATGGAACACAGCACAGATACATGTGTATGGAACACAGCACAGATACATGTGTATGGAACACAGCACAGATACATGTGTATGGAACACAGCACAGATACATGTGTATGGAACACAGCACAGATACATGTGTATGGAACACAGCACAGATACATGTGTATGGAACACAGCACAGATACATGTGTATGGAACAGGACCGTGTCTTCTCAGTTGTGATGAGGCTGTACCCACATTCAGGAATACATTCACGTGTTGTCACTTCCTGTTGGTCAGCAGCAGCAGAGGGTGTTAAGTCATCTGACAGCCCTCCATACTAAGACCAAGCCTCAAGGACAAGATGATGCTGACAGAGCATCCTGAGGATAACACTGAATAATCACCCAATGGTTTCATTTATTTATATATATATATATATATATATATATATGTGCGTGTGCGTGTGCGTGTATACATGTATACTGTGTGTGTGTGTGTGTGTGTGTGTGTGTGTGTGTGTGTGTGTGTGTGTGTGTGTGTGTG
Organism: Poromitra crassiceps; assembly: GCF_964638095.1. NCBI lineage: Eukaryota > Metazoa > Chordata > Actinopteri > Beryciformes > Melamphaidae > Poromitra > Poromitra crassiceps. The sequence continues at coordinate 30,350,362 of NC_139630.1, forward strand.
TGTGTGTGCGCGCGTGCATGTGCATGTGTGTAGCTTTGTGTGTCTATAAATAAATAAATACGTTAAAGAGCCAACTTAGACAATAGAGATAAATTAAATATATAAAGATAATATCTCATCTATACATACAAATGATTTGGCAGAAGGATCAACAGCGACAAAAGGTGGATTGGCCACTCCATGTGTGTATCAGCACCAAGTCTCCCACCCAGCCGCATCTAATGTTCTTTGTACTTGAACGTTCTTTGTACTTGAACGTTCTTTGTACTTGAACATTCTCTTGCTAGAGAAAGAAAGGCTGGCTCTCTGTGTTCTAATGTGTCTCAAACAGAGCCAGTCATTATGAGTCATTCTGCAGCCTTGCTGTTGTGGTTGCTGGCAGTATTACAGCAGTGAGCCGTGTCAGTGCAGCTTAGCAGGCGAGCAGGAGAGCCCCGCTGCACAAGCATACTGACTCACTCCTCTGCCGGGCCAGAGCACAGCCCTGTGATGTCACAAGCAGTGTGAGGGGGGGGACTCATGCCAGCACACAGCCCTGTGATGTCACAAGCAGTGTGAGGGGGGGGGACTAATGCCAGAACACAGCCCTGTGGTGTCACAAGCAGTGTGAGGGGGGGGGACTAATGCCAGCACACAGCCCTGTGATGTCACAAGCAGTGTGAGGGGGAGGACTAATGCCAGCGCACACCCCTGTGATGTCACAAGCAGTGTGAGGGGGAGGACTAATGCCAGCGCACAGCCCGGTGATGTCACAAGCAATGTGGCGGGGGGGGGGGACTCATGCCAGCGCACAGCCCTGTGATGTCACAAGCAGTGTGGGGGGGGGGGGGGACTCATGCCAGCGCACAGCCCTGTGATGTCACAGGAAGTGTGGGGGGGGGGGGCTAATGCCAGCGCACAGCCCTGTGATGTCACAAGCAGTGTGAGGGGGAGGACTAATGCCAGCGCACAGCCCGGTGATGTCACAAGCAGTGTGAGGGGGGAGGACTCATGCCAGCGCACAGCCCGGTGATGTCACAGACAGTGTGTGTGTGGGGGGGGGGGGACTCATGCCAGCGCACAGCCCGGTGATGTCACAGACAGTGTGTGGGGGAGGACCATCACGCTCAGGTCAGTCATCAGCTGTTTACACTTGCACCAACTAGCAAAACGTCCTCTCCACTAACTCCGTGCCTGCCTGTGCCTAATTTTCAGACCGGGATACAGACTGTCACGGTGAGTTTTACACACCTCACTAATGCTAGCTACCACTTTCCTTCTTATAGCCGGCCTGATGACAGACACCACATTACCTAGCTAATGTTAAATTGGAGCCGCTTCAGCAAGTTAGCTACATAATGTTTCCCTCCGTCTTTAAATGACGCTTTTGTGTCTTCTTATAAATGTCGCTGAAAAGGAAAAAGGAATGATGTTAACACATGACAAAATATACAGTACATATGACCCAGGGTCATAACAGTTGTGCATGACTGACAACAGCGTTAGCCAATCAGCATCCGTCATTGGAGAAAAGGCGTTTGCACATGGCGATTCCAGACCAAGAAGAGCCAAATTCACAACTGTGGAGTGGGCGTGGCTTCGAAGGTCTGGAGCCAGGCTAGCACAGTGTGGGACAAGACATGCTGTCAGATTGTATCTACAGTACCATTGTACCTGAATGGGATACTTGAGCATTTGCTTATAGAGCTCAACAGTGACCACCCACATTTTCGTTGATAGAATTCTCAATTCATTTTATCAATAGATGTTTTGAAAAATCTTTATATAAAAGAGTTTTAAGCCTGGAACCAAGCCAACAACCAGCCAGCTAGTGAATCATGGTGAGTGAACATAAAACATTTCACTTGGAGGAGGGGGGGGGGCATCAAAAGCATAATTTTCTTCTTGCTTTTTATTTTTGGTTTTTGCTCAGAGTCAAATGCTTTGCAAGCGTTATAATCTTGAGCCTCACAAATTCTGGATCTTCCAAAATGAATGAATTGCAGAAACAGACACGATCATGGTGTCTGGTGTTTTCACAGCTTAGTCACTGTGAGAGCTGTGAGGTTGCAGGTTTGAGATGATGAGAGGACGTGTGTGAGATGTGTGTGATGAAGAGGAGTGTGAGAGGAGTGTGATGATGTGCTATCACTTCACGACAAAAACAAAAACGCTTCACTGCACAACCAAGGTGCAAACAAATCCAGGTCATTCAAATTCATTCACATGCTCTTGGAGACCAACAAGTGTTTGTTTGTTTTTTCATAGAGACACTGCATGAAATAGGCCACGCCCATCACAGGGGTGAAAGCTCTCCATTCACTTCCAAACACCAGCGTCATTTTCCTTGAATTAAACATAGCTAAAAGCTGTTGTGCGGTCGGCTGCGCAGACAACAAATGTAAAATAATAATAATCGCCAATTAAAGTTTTTTTTGTACTCCCGAGCAAAACAAGGAAGCCATTGAGAATTGGCGAGAAGAAAAATGTGGATCTAGCTGTCAAGGTAGTAAGTTGGAGTGTTCATCTTCCATATATATGATCTTTGTGTGCAACATAGGACATAGGAGAACGCCAGGATTGGGGGGGAGTTTTTGTTTTCCCCCGTGTTGGGCGTGGTTTCTGAACGATGACGTGCTCCACAGTGTCTCTATTGTGACTGTAAGGGAGAATTCCTCAGCATACCATACATGGCAAAAATATAGGAGCAATTCTGTTCCCCCCCCCCTGATTTCCCCCCCACTTTTCTCCCCAATTGTACTTGGCCAATTCCCCCCCCGCTGCCCCGGCCGCTGCTCCACCCTCTGCCGATCTGGGGAGAGCCGTAGACTAGCAACATGCTTCCTCCGACACATGCGCAGTTGCCAGCCGCTTCTTTTCACCTGACAGCGCGGAGCTTCACCGGCAGGACGTACTGTAGCACGTGGGAGGATCACGCTATTCCCACCAGTTCCCTCCCGCCCCGACCGACCAGAGGAGGCGCTGGTGCAGCGTCCAGAACACATACCCTCAGTCCGGCTTCCCACTCGCAGACACCAGCCAATCGTGCCTGTATGGATGCCCGACCAAGCCGGAGGTAACGCGGGGGCGCGAACCTGCAACCCTCGTGTTGGTAGGCAGTAGCTTGATTTTTTTTTAAAGCACTGCACTTTGACTATCAATCTAGCACCCTTGGGAAGGAGAGTATGTAGATTTTGAATGAGTTTGATATCCGCTGAATGAGAAAGAAATGCCTTACACTTGGCCTGGAACCCATATTTAAAGCGTCCTTATCTGAATAGCGAGGGATGGGGAAGTTATTGGAATGCGCTCATAAAGGAACGTCGACGCCGACAGAAATATACGAGAGATTACATTTTCATTTGACATTGTCGCTGGTACTGATCCACGGTGACTCGCAGGGAGGTGCAACAGCACAATGAGCTTCCCTCCCGGGATCAGCCACAGTAGATGGGTTTTCCATGCAGATGTGTCGCAAAAACATCGCTTCATTTAAACTTTGCTTGGTTATAAACGACGCCACAAAATGGATTACCAGGTGCCACTCTTTAATCCGGGCATACCCATGATCGAATCCACAGGGCAGTCAGTTACTGTAAGTGAATCAAACGTGACAGCTGCTGGTATTTTGACCCACATGTAGGCGGGGGTCATTTTTCAGTTTTTTACAGATTTTGAAAGTGCAGATTGTAAACTTTCAAATGATGTGTCACACATTGTAATCTGAAAGGAAATGAAGGAGATAGGCTTATTTGAATGTTCACACACAAAGTTGGAGAAGCTTTTCACACCTACAGTAGGCAGCCAGGTATGGGGGGACTGGACAACAAGGACTTTTATTGAACAAGATACACTTATTTACTGATTCTAAAACGGCTACATTTTATGTGGAATGGATAGTTCAATCAAAAACTAAACGTGTGTATTAATGGAAAAAAATGAAAAACGTTTTTTTTTCCCAAAAATAAACTGTTTTCTTATTTTCTGGGAATTGCAATTGGCCTACATGTGGTCCCTTCCTCTGGGGAGTGTCACCTCACTTCTAAATGTCAGTTATAGAAGTGAGTCCCCTGTTAACCCCGCGGTCTTCCGAAAACACACTGCGGTGGGGGAAGTGCAGTGGCGGTCTAAAACCTTTAAATTGTACCTAAGTAGGAGTTGCTTATTTACCTTACAAGTGTGTTTGTTTGTTTGTTTGTTTGTGGCAGGGGGGCGGCTTTAGCTCAGGAGGTAGAGCGGGTCGGCCAATGACGCAAGGGTTGGCGGCTCGATCCCCGCTCCCTCCCAGCTGCCGTCGCAGTGTCCTTGGGCAAGACACTTACCCCTCCTTGCTCCCGATGGTGTGTAGGCACCCTGCGTGGCAGCCTGCCGCCATCGGTGTATGAATGGGTGAATGTAGACTATCTACTGATTGTAAAGCGCTTTGGATAAAAGCGCTATATAAATGCAGGCCATTTACCATTTTACCATTTGTTTGTTTGTTTGTTTGTTTGACTGGTACTCCAAGTCCTACAAAATAACCCTACAGCCGGAGGCAGAACTCGCCATCTTCGGCTGCTCGGAGTCCTCTCTGAACTTCCCTACAGCTGTGCAACAATCTCTGACACTGGCGACGACAACTGTTGCCAAAAGACTTATTCTGAAGGAATGGAAGTCCTCCTCTTCACCTTCTTTTCAGGTGTGGCTGATGGACATGATTTCTGTAATACAGATGGAGAGACTCAGGTCCCTGAGAACCAACTCGTTCAAAAGGTTCTCAACTGTCTGGGAGCTGTTTTTGGCCTACTTTGACAAGGTTAGGGGTGGTGTCTCGTGGACACCTTGCGTGGGATCTCATGCGCATTGTCTCTTGCAAGCACATAAGCACCTTGTGCGACTGATAACACCAAGGTGTAATGATGAATGTCGATGATGTATGTTTTTTTTTCTTTCTTTTCCTGTGTCTGAGCCTGTTTGTCTTGTTTGTATGTTCTATAAAAATTGAAAATAAAATATATTAAAAAAAACTATACATTTCTGAGGCTGCTTTCTCACGCGTCGCGCCGTTATAGAAAAAGGTGAATAAACTTCAGTTGCCCATATACGAGACTAGAACAACTGAAACTGAATATATCCCTATAATATTATTTTATTATTATTATCATCGTCATCATTGTTGTTATTTTGTGTACTGGTGTGATCTTTGTTGTTTTATTTTGTGTACTGGTGTGGACTACTTTTTGTTGTACCGGTGTGTTCTATATAGAACCTTTTGTACCAAGCTATAGAACCCGTAAAGGTTATGTAGAACCACTTCTTCTAAGAGTGTGGGGTACAAATATGCCTAAGTAGCCTAATCAACAATCAAGTGTGGGGTACAAATAATTATGCCAAAGTAATCGACAATCAATATTCAATTCATTTATTGAAAGTTTGGAGTTGATATATGTTTTGCAGCCTGGTGGAGGCTGTTATATCAGCCCACGGTTTTTACAGGTGTCAGACAATATTATTTCAAATTCAATGACTTCATAATGAGTTTTTCCAGCACTACTTTTCATCTCTTTGCACAAAAGCAAGAAACCATTCCCTAATCCTTATTGCATTTCATCATATCACACATGTTCAGTTGTCTTTCCCAGAATAGCCTAGAGAGAGAGAGAAAGAGAGAGCTGTGCATATTTGATTTATAGCAGGGGTTCCCAACCTTTTGTGACCGGTTTAAAATTTTAAATGTTGCTGCAGACATGGGGGGGGGGGGGGGGTGCTTGTTAAGGATAGGATTTAATGGATATTAGACACATATACGTTACACTAGGCGTATTTTCCTCACATGAACATAATATAAAAACAATTGCAACTCACCAATGTGTCCACATGTGACTGCACAAACAGCCTGTGTTTGTTTATATCTCTCTCTATCTCTCTCTCTCTCTCTCTCTCCCTCTCTCTCTCTCTCTCTCTTTCTCTCTCTGAGACGTTCTGTTTCTTCACATCAGATTGATATTGTGGATGGCCACAAGATAGAAATGTGTTTGCAACACTTTATTTCACTTTACTTCACGTCTTTTTTACTACACAAAAGAGCATTGTAAGTGACATGCAAACTGATCCAGCACGGGGTCTTTTTAATGCGTGCGTGAGGGGGAGCACAATGTTTTATCCTCTCCTTGCACCTGTCTTTTTTTACTTTTGATTTCATTCTGCTCATTCTCTCTGTCTGTCTGTCTGTCTGTCTGTCTTTCTCTCTCTGTCTGCCTGTCTTTCTCTCTCTGTCTGTCTGTCTGCCTGTCTTTCTCTGTCTGTCTGTCTGTCTGTCTGTCTGTCTGTCTGTCTGTCTTTCTCTCTCTGTCTGTCCGTCTGCCTGTCTTTCTCTCTCTGTCTGCCTGTCTTTCTCTCTCTGTCTGTCTGCCTGTCTTTCTCTCTCTTTCTGTCTGCCTGTCTTTCTCTCTCAGTCTGTCTGCCTGTCTTTCTCTCTCTGTCTGTCTGCCTGTCTTTCTCTGTCTGTCTGTCTGTCTGTCTGTCTGTCTTTCTCTCTCTGTCTGTCTGCCTGTCTTTCTCTCTCTGTCTGCCTGTCTTTCTCTCTCAGTCTGTCTGCCTGTCTTTCTCTCTCTGTCTGTCTGCCTGTCTTTCTCTCTCTGTCTGCCTGTCTTTCTCTCTCAGTCTGTCTGCCTGTCTTTCTCTCTCTGTCTGCCTGTCTTTCTCTCTCAGTCTGTCTGCCTGTCTTTCTCTCTCTGTCTGCCTGTCTTTCTCTCTCAGTCTGTCTGCCTGTCTTTCTCTCTCTGTCTGTCTGCCTGTCTTTCTCTCTCTGTCTGCCTGTCTTTCTCTCTCAGTCTGTCTGCCTGTCTTTCTCTCTCTGTCTGCCTGTCTTTCTCTCTCTGTCTGCCTGTCTTTCTCTCTCTGTCTGTCTGCCTGTCTTTCTCTCTCTGTCTGCCTGTCTTTCTCTCTCAGTCTGTCTGCCTGTCTTTCTCTCTCTGTCTGTCTGCCTGTCTTTCTCTGTCTGTCTGTCTGTCTTTCTCTCTCAGTCTGTCTGCCTGTCTTTCTCTCTCTGTCTGCCTGTCTTTCTCTCTCAGTCTGTCTGCCTGTCTTTCTCTCTCTGTCTGTCTGCCTGTCTTTCTCTCTCTGTCTGCCTGTCTTTCTCTCTCAGTCTGTCTGCCTGTCTTTCTCTCTCTGTCTGTCTGCCTGTCTTTCTCTCTCTGTCTGCCTGTCTTTCTCTCTCTGTCTGTCTGCCTGTCTTTCTCTCTCTGTCTGTCTGCCTGTCTTTCTCTCTCTGTCTGCCTGTCTTTCTCTCTCTGTCTGTCTGCCTGTCTTTCTCTCTCTTTCTGTCTGCCTGTCTTTCTCTCTCTTTCTGTCTGCCTGTCTTTCTCTCTCTTTCTGTCTGCCTGTCTTTCTCTCTCAGTCTGTCTGCCTGTCTTTCTCTCTCTGTCTGTCTGCCTGTCTTTCTCTGTCTGTCTGTCTGCCTGTCTTTCTCTGTCTGTCTGTCTGTCTGGCTTTCTCTCTCTGTCTGTCTGCCTGTCTTTCTCTGTCTGTCTGTCTGCCTGTCTTTCTCTGTCTGTCTGTCTGTCTGTCTGGCTTTCTCTCTCTGTCTGTCTGTCTGCCTGTCTTTCTCTCTCTGTCTCTTTCTCCCTCCCCTTGTTTTGTCCCTCTGCCTGGTTGTGTGAGCCTCCTACAGTTAATGATCCAGCCCAACCTGCTAGCTGCTGCTAAGCCTCCACAAAGTAAATCCCATTTCGAAATATGTGTTATTTTGATAACGGGGATCTATACAGTTACTAGTGTATACTAACATTATTAAAACATCATAAAAATAACGCTGTTTCTGATAGTTTGCTAAATCATTATTTGCTAACCTGCTATCATGTTGCTGGCGAGCTTCTTCTTCTTCTGCTTCTTCTAATAGCTTTCCAGCAGACTAGATGCCTTGTGGCACATTGCTACCTTTCACCGGTCGGAAGTTCTGTTCTTATTTATCTGATGTATTTATCGTTTATTTCACTCTTAATGGGGCCATAATTTAGAAAATGGAGACCATGAGAGCACGAAAGAGACTTGAAATTGTTGATTCAGACCATAAACTCATTTGGAAAGTGTTTATTTAACACATAGACTGGGACAGGGCCACAGCAAGTAGGGGGGCTGCAGGTGCTGCCCTCTGCTGTTTTGTATTGGAATTGCAATGTCAATTTAAAAAAGAAAAGATTAAAATGTTTCATATGTTTTATACTGCAATATTTAGGGTTTAGTTGAAGACTATGAGCAAAGCAAAGAGGCTGGAGATGTTATTTTTGATGTTTGGTTTATAATAATAAGATAATAAAATATAATAATAATAAGTTCAGTGTCTCTGCCTGTGTTGCTGTCTGTTGTAGTGTAAAACGACCAAAAGGGAGAGCAGGTGGTGACATGAAAGTGAGTGAGAAAAGGAGAAAATACGGAATAATGACATCACAACAGTATAATCCTAATGTCAATTTAAAAGGAGATATTCCTCTAAATATGGCTAAAAAAAACAAAAAACAACAAAGTCCCTTCCTTGCAGCACCCCCTACTAAGAGTTCCAGCGGCCCTGGACCGGGAGAGAAGTGGGGTCATTTTCCCATTGAGTCCAATGTTAAATATTTTCCTTTTGGACCGTCACAAGCTTCCCCCCTGGCCATTCGACAGAATACAATTTCCGGGTTAGCCTCACAGGTCCACGAGGCGGTCGTGGCGCGCAGCGTATAGTCCTTTGAAAGCAGGGCAACTGTTCATAATGTGTGCGACTGATTCCCATGCTTGGTTATAGTCCAGTAGGCAGTATGTTGTGCAGGGTAGCTTATGAGAGAGACTGGTTGTAATTGGCAGGTAGGACTTGTAGCTGGGCTTTTATTCTAAACTTGAGAATTGATCTAAAATAAAGAGTCTGCTCTTCTACCTGCTCTATTTGTAAAGCGCCTTGAGATAACTTGTTATGATTTGGCGCTATATAAATATAAAATGTATTGATTGATTGATTGATGGATGGATGGAATGAATGTTAATTGCTGTGTTTTGTAATAGAGAATGGGGTGCGGTTTGGTCAGCGCATGACAGACAGATGAGTTCTCCTTGACTATTCCAGTTCTAGGAATCATTCAGAGTGTGTATAGTGTTTTCATCCATGTTCAGTGTTGCCTCTACACGAATGTTTTCATCTGTGATCAGTGCGTCACTAACCTCCACCGACTGATCTTCTGCATGCCCCCAGCGTGTGTGTGTCCAGTTTGGGCGTTTCTTCCTGAACAAGCTCTCCTCCCCTGCTGCTGAGTGTGGGACTTTACGCTTTGTTGGATCCAGGAGAAGTGACGCTCCGGCCAGCTCTCGGATTGCGGTATGGTCGTTGTTCAGCGTACACAGGAGGTGGCTTATCGTTGTAGCTGTATCCATTCTTATTGGGAACGCCTAATCCCCCTCACTACTTTTATGGAAAATCAAATCTCCGTTGTGAGTCGGAGTGCGTATTGAGGCCCATTTTCCTACTATTTTTTTCTGAAATCTTTCTGATTTTTCCCTCTACCCAATTGTACTTGGCCAATTCCATCAAAGAACAAAGAAAAACAACAATTATAATTCAAGTTTAAACAGTAAGTGTGCAGCTGCAGCATTTATAAAAAATAAAAAAAAACACTTTTCAACTGAGCATGCAGACAATTAAAATAAGGGTGCAATGCATGCTTTTGCACCCCCGTAGAACCGAGCCTGAGTTGTGGCTCTTTTAAGTCCTAATATGTAATATGGCAATAACTCGCCATCTTCGGCTGCTCGGAATCCTCTCTGCTCGTCCCTACGGCTGTGCAACAGTCTCTGACGCAGGGGACGACCGTCGCCAAAGAGACTCATTCTGAAGGAGTGGAAGTCTCCCTCTCCTCCTCCTTTTCAACTGTGGCTGACGGACATGGTTTCGGTTGTGCACATGGAGAGACTCGGGTCCCTGAGGACAAACTCGTTTAACAAAGTGACAACTATTTGGGTCGTTTCTGGCCCACTTGGACGAGGTTAGGGGCGACGTGTAACTCGCCCAGCTGATTTTTTCACGGACTCTTTGCGTGAGATTTTATGCACATCTATTACAAGCAGTGGCTGGTAGCACTGCTTTTGGAATGTTATGTGTGTTTGTTTGTTTTTTCTTTTTCTATGTCTGAGTTGGTTTTTGTTTCTGTCATTCAGAAAAATTGAAAAATAAAATGTTGAAAAAATAAATAAATAAATAAATAAGTAGAAATCTAAAAAAAAAGAAAAAGGAGGAGGAAAATGACTTTTTGTGGATTGGACATGTTTTTGTTGTCAATGTGGCTCCTGAGTAGGCAAAGGTTGAGTACCACTGGGCTAGTGAGTGAAAATGTTGCTACAACTGCTCCTCCCATGCCCGCAACATTACATGTGTGTCCAACATAGCAGTTAGTCTCATGCCTCGCGTAAACCTTCATTTCTCCACCCGGAATGGAAAATGAGGGCGATTTATCACTCTTGGCTCTGTGCCATCTGTTGCCCCGGGCCGTTCGTAAAACACGGCACACTTGGTGTTCTTCGTCTCTTCATCCGGAGTCTGGACCACTGCAGAAATGTGTGCGTGACGACTTTCTCCCCTCTAGATGATATCTGCATGTCATCTGCGTAGCCTTGGATGCGGTTCGCGGGTTTTATGTCTGGTGCATGGGGCGCAGAGGCAGAGCCATCTCCTGCCAGTGGTTTATGGCAATGATGAAGTGGACGGCGCTCCAGGGACACCCCCGCTTTGGACGGGGTCAGTGAGCTGATCCCCACACATCGCCGTCTGGAATCAGCCCGTGTGCATGTCATTGATTATGGCATCATCACGGAGGTCCAGGAACACTGTGTCAAATCTGCTCCATTCCGGTTTAAAATCAATCAATGCCTGTTTTTAGGCAGGACACATGCTCGTTCATACCTTTATAATATATTATGCCTTTTGCTTTCCTGATAGTACGTACACAGATAAGATAAGATTAAGATAAGATGTTACGCTGCTAGCTAACCTGGCTCGTACTACTTACTATTACCTCTCCAACTAAGGTTAGTCAGCCCGTAAACTGGTGCTTTTCCCTATACGTCTATAACGTGGAAGTGAAACTACCTGGGTGAATGCAGTTATCCATCTGAGGGGGTTTTTGTGTGCGTTTTCGACTCACCCAAGCGAGGCTTTAACGTTATCTCCTCGTGGTGTTGATCCTGCAACCAGCTCGCTCTTGACCAGACAAGCGCCCTCTTGTCAGCTGCTCCGTCTGTCCAGCTTGGCCAGCCCGCTCTCGATATGGAAGTTCAGTGGTGGAAGGTGTTAGCCCAGTGGTCCGTGGTGGTGTGTAAATGCTGTTAAGAATTGGAGAACTTTGACTGGAGAACTTTTTTGCCTTTATCTGGAGAACTTTTGGAGAACTTTGTCTCCAAAGGTGTCCGCCTCGGCGTCCTCGCTCGTGGTGGTGGCGCGCTTACAGTTCAAACGCCACAGTATCTCCAC
>NC_139630.1:30366813-30374313 GCF_964638095.1 Poromitra crassiceps
TAATGTGTATGCAGTTATTGTAAAAAGCATGCATTTTGCAATAGAAGTCTTAATGTGAAGACTACCTCAGTAACTCAGTTCTATTTGTCATGTTATTCAATAACGATAAGTGAGTGCAGCTGTATATTTAATGCTGTTTTATTAATATAACCAGACAGTATCATAATTCGGGCCGGGGTCCTATAACATAGCCTATACGTCGGCATTCTATGACATCATCACTAGTGGCCTTAGCGGGCATGTCCACAGGGCCTGTATGTGGAGTATTTCGTGTGTTCGCCATTTTTCTTATAGTGTCCGAATCCTCAACTGTTAATTTGATTAAATATTTAGTCCACTATAAAATATCCACAATGCACAGCGATTTCTAGTGAACGGAGAATGCGGAGAATGTAACCTACATTTTCACCGGTTTACCACAATGCAACCTGCGTCTGTTTAGGGGGGAGGGGAACTGGGATGGCATGACCTTCCCACGCTCTACGTCCTGATGGTGAAAGTCCTCGCTGTCAGGTGAAAAGAAGCACATGGAAGAAGCATGACGTGCTAGTCTACGGCTCTCCCCAGATCGGCAGAGGGGGTGGAGCAACGACCGGACCGCAGGGGGAATTGGCCAAGTACAATTGGGGAGAAAACGGGGGGAAATACGGGAAAAAATTAATTAAAAAAAGTAACAGAAACACACACGCACACACACACACACACACACACACACACACACACACACACACAACTTGGTGGCGACTCCGCTGACGAAGCCAGTGTGTGTTTTTTCACATAGCTGGTTTATTGGCTTAACAGATGCTGAGTTTGCACCTGCAGCCAAAGTGAAACGATTATAAAAACCAGAGCTACGCACATTGACTGTTAGACCCCAGTGTCCATACAGTACTGTAGTGTGTTGAAGCTATGAACCCATATCCATAAACACTGCATAAGCCATTCTGTCGATCAGAGCATCATATGCATTTTCCCACTATGGCTGTTTGCACAGAAAATTCAGTAAAGAAGGGATTTGAAATACGTGTTGGTTTCTTACTCCTAATAGACTTGGGCGTGATCTTGTTTTTTTTCTTTTGAGACATTAGAATTATATTATCTTTTAGTGAGCTCAGCTGTGCTGTTATTATTGACAAAGATGAGTTTGCAGTAAAGATAATAATTGCATGGGTGCTCTTTACACCCCCTGAAAGTTTCAGCCCGATCGCACGTAAAACGGCATAGCTGTGGCCAGACAAAATTATTGAAACAGAGGCCGGACAAACAGAGTCCACATTGCCAAATGTATATAGATAGATAGCCACTACAGGATCATTTTTGTACATATAAAATGCTATTTGTATAGTTTTGCTTGCAGCCAATCACCGCAAGCGTTCTTCGATTTAATGCGATGTGTGATGGCCCACTACCGCAGCAGCTACATCCCATAATAGTCTGTGGTGGTGAAGACGAGCATGTGTACAGTATGTGACGGTCTGACGGAGCTGGCAGGTCAGCAGGTTGACGAGATGTCACCAAAAGGTTCCAAAGTATCTTCATCTTATTTCAAATTGGCTAAGTGGTGTTTGTGGCGGCGGTGTGGTTCAGTCACGATGCTGTCATCAGTGATGATGGCATCAGTGATGTCACTTAAGCAATTGTGATGTCATCATTCTTCTTCTTCTTCTGTGGTGTTTTATGGCATTTGGCATCCTTTATAGTTGCATTACCACCTCCTTCTGGATTTATCCATCCATTGTTTCCCTCGTGATGTCATCATGTCATCAGTGATGTCACTTGAGCAATTGTGATGTCGTCAGTGATGTCACTCGAGCAACTGTGATGTCATCTTCTTTAGTTCAAATTGGCTAGGTGGGCTCTGTGGTGGTGGTGTCTGTCTGTCTGTCTGTCTGTGGCGGTCAGTCTCCAGAGTTTCCACCCTATCGAGAGCGCATAGCGCGCAAGATTCCTAGTTACACAAAACGGTATTGAATGAAGTACTCTACAGTTGTTTCTCATTTTATTTGGCCTGTCATGAGTGCTGTTTAATCTGTTCCTTGTTTGCCCTGTGTGTGGTGTGATTAGGCTGGGTTCCTGAGAGACCAGGTGTGTGGCATGAGAAATCAAGCAGTTCCGCCCACAATCAGGCACCTATATATACTGGGCTGGGACTCCTGTTCGTTGCTCGGGTATTGTCTGTTAGTGTGCGGCCATCTCGCCACTAACTTAGGTCAGTTCGGTTCTTTGTTGTTTTGGAAGCTTTTTCTGTTTTTCGACTTTCGCTTATTCGCTCTCTCTCTCTCTCCACCAGTCTGCCTGGACGTGCCTATCAACCATCTGTCTGCTGCCCGCCTGTGCCTCATGGGAACCTGTTGCTCTACTTACTCACGCCTCGTCAGGACACCACTGTTGCGTTGTTACGCACACCATTGACGTTAACTTTTGGCCTTCGTGCCTACATTTTGGCTTTTGAAAACCTTATTAAAAGACAATCTCAGTTTTGGCATCAACTTGTGTCCGTGTCTCGTTGGGTTCTTCTGTCTGTCGTGACATGGCCCTTTGCTGCGGTACTGCTGCACTGCTGTGGTGGGGCTATTGTAAAGAACAAAGAAAGGACAAAGAACACATTTAAATAACAATAGCCTCCACACAAGCTGCTGCAGCAGTACCTTGGAAACCCAGCCGTAAAGTTGCCAAATTAAATGAGTAACAACTGTATTGGATTTGGTATCTCTTTAAGGGTAGTGGTATTGGTACTGCTATCAACCCGAGCCCCAGCCCTAGGGCTCTGTGGCAATGGAAACCTATTCATTATTAATACACACATAAATAAATATACACTATGCAGAACCCAGTGATTTCTGGCCGTGTGGGTGTGCAAGCCGGTGGCGAGAAATCAGCCATGTGAATGAATGGCTGTGTAACTCACAGATGTGGCAGAAGTCCTTGAGCGTAAAGCCGATGATGAGTGTGCTTAGGGCTGGAGCTGCGCTGGTCTTTCTAGCTTACTCCATATGAGCCAGCTCTGAGCTCCCATGGGAGATATTTGGAATGCTCGGGTTAGTTGAACCCAAGGGCGTAGGATATGGGGGGACAGGAGGACATGTCACCCACATTTCGGATGACCTAAACCCCCCCATCTGATCAGATCTGATTGCAATCTGGTCACCCAATATGGGTGTCCTCTCAATCCACATACGGTTGCTGTATGAGGATTGAGGGGACACATTGCATTTACACTTCAGTGTACACTGTTCAGTGTAGTCACAGTGCGTCCCTGACCACCTCCGGAGGTAGTTTGGCTGATCAGATCGCAATCCGTCTTCAATGTGTCTTGAGGGCTTTTACACCTGTACTTTCAAGTGGTCAAGCACTATCCAATTGCAATCTGATCACAGAAAACACATGTTAGTGCCAGGTGTAAATGGCCTCTTAGATAGATCTAGAGACTCAAAGTGCACCAGATTGATGCATTTTACTTTAAAATGTACATTATTTTCTTTTCTTTTTTTGCGCGGGCGGGGGGGGGGGGGGGGTCATGCTCCTGGACTCCCCTAGTGGGTCCAAAACCCGCTGCCGAATTTATGTCCCCACAACTTTCCAAATCAAACCTACGCCCTTGAACAACGGCTGTTTAGTGACGATGACTTTGGTTGGATTTCTCTCATCTTGATTTCCAACGCACTACCCCCTGGGGAGCCACTTCTGGACCAACTCAATGCCTGTTAAAGTCGCACTGGGTCATTTTCCCCTTCACTAGATGATTTTCTGTGCCTTCAAAGGCCTGCAGCAGGCTATTTGGGATGATTTGATGCCGTTTGAGGCTCACATTTATGGAAACATATCGCATGCATAATTTAAATGGAAATATAACATGTGGAATGGCCATGTACTGTAATCCTACATTTGAATTTAAATTTGCCACAGCTTTATGCAAATTGGAAAGTTAAAATGTATTTCCCGAACTGCATAGATATGTTTCATGTGAATATGCAGTAATGGTGACACAATTATAATTGATGTCATTCACCTTACATGCTTTTGGACTCTCTAATAGGGCATTTCACATTTCATTGTATTTATAATATATATAAATATAATATAAATAAAAAACATATGGTGTATGTATGTGTGTGTGTGTGTATATATATATATATATATATATATATATATATATATATATATATATATTAGGGCTGTGCCGATTCACTTATCTCCCGATTCGATACTATCACGATACTTGGGTGCCGATTCGATATACAGTATATTGCGATTCTTAAGTATTGCGATTCTACGATTATTGCGATTCGATATTACGATTTATTGCGATTTTTGTTTCTTTTTTTCTTTTCTTTTTTCAGTTTGTTTGCTTTTTTACACTAGATTAGAACATGGGAAAAGTTGAATCATACACTAGAGACTGTATATTATATCATGAGTAGGGCTGGGCGATATAGTTAAAAACAGGGGCGGACTGGGATCATAATTCAGGCTGGGCATTAGATACCAAGCAGGGCAGGCCGATATGGGCCGACGCGCGTGAAATTTGGGCCGTTTGAAGCCCAATTTGGGCCGTTTGAAGCTCAATGTGGGTAGTTTGAAGCCCAATTTGAAGCCCAATTTGGGCCGTTTGAAGCTCAATTTGGGTCGTTTGAAGCCCAATTTGGGCCGTTTGAAGCCTAATTTGTCCAATTTTACAATGAGATGCACCCACTTTAACCCTGAAGTGTAATTATTACTTCAGACTAACTAATAAAGTAATACAACCACTAGTAAACCAGTAGGCGGCGCCTGGCCTGCTGTTCAGTGAGTGGCCTGACTGCGGACACCAAAAAAAAAAAAAAAAAAAAAAAAAATTTTTTTTTTTTGCTTTTGCGATTATCGATTCTTGAATAAAAGATCGATTCAAAAAATCGTGACATTAAAAATCGCGATACTTAGGTGAATCGATTTTTTCTCCCACCCCTAATATATATATATAAAATGTTCTATGGTCTCTCCTGATTTACCTGCATTACTTGGTTTGACCAAATAATTTTTTTTTACAAGCATTTTATGAAATGTCTATGGAAAAATTAATGGTGGATGAAATCCCTGGGTTCGTTGTATGCCTAGACCGGAGAGGGGGCTTGACTTTGGCTCTCCATACTATAGAGAGCCAAAGTCAAGCCCCCTTTATGGTCTATAGACAGTCTATAGGGACTGGTAGAGGCTTCCAAAGCTCTTGTTTGTTTACACGGGGATACTATTGTCTCAGTGTGACAACTAATGTAATGAATTATTAAGACATTAAAATGATACATGATGTAGCACCTGTAAATAAACCATGGCACCATGTTTCAGTGTATTTAATCATTCATACTGGTTACGTGGGGGGGAAATATGGTTATGTAGCATTTTCAGTGTGCAGCTGCTTTACCATCTTGCCATTCCCACCAGACAGGGGAAGTGTATGAATACTTTGTTACTGTACTTAAGTATTTATTATTCTGGCTACTTTTTACTTTTACTCCCTACATTTTAACCCAAATATCTGTACTTTCTACTCCTTACATTTTCAAAAACAGGCTAGTTATTTTAGTTTTAATGCACGACAGACAAAAACGATGTAACGTTGTCTCTCTCGTCTCGCGCTCTCCCAGCTTTCACGGATTATGTGCACCTTTTTTGTGGAACATCTTATAACACAAATTATTAATCAAAGTATCGTCTTGATACATCTTAAAACATGTTTGGAGGGGATCATTTCAATTTAATAGTCTTTCTCATTTTTTCCCCATTTTCTCCCCAATTGTACTTGGCCAATTTCCCCCTGCTGCCCCGGTCGCTGCTCCACCCTCTGCCGATGTGGGGAGAGCCAGAGAGCATTTCAATCAGGAGAGACTAGATACCAGAGAATTAATAAAATAATATTTATTACAATAGTGAATGAACGATGAATTACAGAAAATATGATGAGAATGAGGTATTGTTAATAGTCTTTGGCGCTTAGACACCACAGGGAGATATTGAGATAGAGCTGCATCAGCCCTGAGCATCAGCCAGATAGATCCCCCTGTAGAGTCTAGATACTGGTGGTGGTGAGGCCTCTCCTTCTGAGACTGATGAGACTCTTCAGACTGAAGAATCTGATGGGTCTGTGAAGACTGGCTGGAGAAGAGGAGGTGGAGGGTGCGAGACTGACAGCAGCAAGGTCGGGAGGCTGAATGGATAGAAACAAGCATATTTAATCGGACAACAGCCATGTAATTGGCTTACGATGAGGGGTGAAAAGCAATGTGATAGGCTTACAATGGAGGTGTGTGGGGGTGAGAGGTGATGTGACGCTATGCTATTGGATAATAGAGACCAGGCGGCAAACAGCTGATTATTCAATTGAAGCCCGAAAGTTGACAGGCTATTTTGAGCATGTGAGCAGATTTGAAGGGGTGGAGAAATAAGAAGTGAACTGAGGAAGTGTAAAGACCAACCAGAGGAGGTGCTAGTGCAGCGATCAGACATACCCTTAATCCAGCTTCACACCCGCAGACACAGCCAATCGTGCCTGTATGGACGCCCGACCAAGCCGGAGGTAACACAGGGGCGCAAACCTGCGACCATCGTGTCGGTAGGGAGGGAATCTACCGCTACACTACCTGGACGCCCTGAATGATGCTAATGACGTGAGGTTCAGTTCAGTTAGCTTTGCACAGAAACAGCCCGTAGGAATATTTTTTACCTTTATTCACGAGTTGCATGGTGAGACAGCGGGCGCTTCCATGACACCCTCCCTCCCTGTTTCCAGCTGCCGGTTGCCTGTTTCCGCCCAGGACCGTTCATAGCAAAAGAGACTGAAAATAATCATAATAATTGTTGTGACTTTGTACCTACCTATGTCTTGTAATGGAGCCCCCCAGCACAATAATTTCACACGTGCATAATTGTACAACGGAGTAACAATATCTTGAATCTTGAAAGAGAGCTCCGGTCAATGACCAAATATAAGACTTTCGGCTTGGACGTTTAGCCTTCAAAGTGCCCGCTATGCAACCACATCCTATTTTTAGCAATTTCTGCTAAAATAAGCGCATACAGCACCAGTGAAGTGACATTCACCTCGTTTTTGTAAAATATTGCTGCTATGCAACCACACAACGCTACTATTTTTAGCCATTTCGGATCTCTTTGACAGCTCCTCTTTGACAGCACCTCCTTGCTTCTAGTGAAAAAAATGTAAACAGGAAGTCGACAACCGGCTACCGCTGAGAATCATGGGAAACGTAAGTCCAGTGAAAAGGTGAATACCTTATTACATTTCAGAGCATGTACTTTTTTTTACTTTGACTTGAGTAAACAAGTTGAATCAGTAGAGTCTTTTTTTTTTTTTACACAAGTAACTTCAACTGAAGTAAAGAATGTGTCTCTGTCAAAGAGGACGGTCCAAACCAAAATGGGCCGGCTGTCATTTCCAGCCCTGTCTGGCAGTCCTGATGCATGGGGTGGTAATAAAAAGTGATGCTGGATCATTAGGTGTGTGTGTGT
>NC_139630.1:30379313-30454313 GCF_964638095.1 Poromitra crassiceps
GAAGACATTAGCTGATCACCACAGAGCTGCACAGACAAGTTTATCAGATAATTTCGCCGTAAAATGTGTCCAGGTGATCAGCTCTGAAGCCCCGGCTTGTATGGTCCGCTAAAATCCGATTTCGATATAGGTGTTATTTTGATCAATATTGTATAGCTGGCTAGACAGAGGAGTTTATCTGGAATCAGTGTGACAAGATCCCTGCTGCTAGCTTGTCTGCCTTTCTGTGTCAGAGTATCTAGCTACATTATCTGCATTACATGCTACACCATGCAAATATATTTCGATATAATTCAAACAATTAGCCCACTGTACTACTGGACTGTGTATTGCTGTGAATAAGTTAGATTTGATTGTGTAAAGTGTTACATGTTATATTTTTAACTGAGCTTTGCAGAATTACCTCAACACAATTGTGTTGTGTATCAGCTTTAAATATCCAATATATACAGCATTAAACAAACGACCAGCAGCATTCAAATGTGCAAAAACGTTATATTTATTGAAATGTGGTGATCTCATGTCACATTACATAATGTTATGCCCAAATGGTCTACTGCCCAGAAGCGTCACTTTACATGTTTGGTAGGGAATTATTTTAATTATGTTAAACCAGCGTTTATCTTCCATAATGCATTAAATCATAATCACAATGCTATGAAGACATTAGCTGATCACCACAGAGCAGCACAGACAAGTTTATCAGATAATTTCGCCATAAAATGTGTCCAGGTGATCAGCTCCGCTAAAATCCGATTTCGATAACGCTAGGTGTTATTTTGATCAACAGACCTCAACCTCAACAGCTGTTTTCACTTGAATTTCCTCACGTAGTTGCATAGCCATATAGCTAGCCAGCTAGTAGCTAGCTCGGGAGCTATGCTTTAGAGAGGCCAAATGCTAACGGCTAGGTAGTGCTAAGCCGCTGCAGCTGTTACACGTCATTGACAAAGACGCACTCTCTGATTGGCCGATCACGGCAGGACTGATGTTGGCAGTCACGCCGTCACTCATTGGCTGCGGGGTGGCTGCGGGTCTGCGCGAGTCTTTCAATCGCCCCAGAAATCGATTTGAATGGCCCGTTCGCTAGACGATAGTGACTGGGAACTGAGAGAGCAGGTCACGTGGTGGCTGGGTTTACCTAGGCTAGTATACAGTCACCACACAGGGCAGATGTGGGGCTATCTGTGGAGCCTGGAGAAGACAGCTTGTCTCACGTGTGAAGCAGCAGCTGGACACACTGGTTCAGGAACTGTTTCACTGTTCAGGAGCAAAGCATTCTGCCATCTTCCACACTTCTGTGGCTGTGGTCTTCATGTGCTTGTCTGTGTGGATGTTCTCTCTGTACGGAGTTGTCATCCCACGCAGTCGAGCTCAATAAAACTGATGACAGCGGCCCTCGTCTGTCTCGGCACTAAAACCTGAAGGATCTATTCCACCTACATGTTTCAGCTACGTCTCAATCAGAGTGTAGTAGGAAACCATCAGCTGAGCACATGTAAATGGATCTTATCTGACCACAGAAAATCCAGCTTCGTGGAAGAGGATAGCAGAAGCCTATCATTCTGATGTAAGAATACACCAGATGTATCAGCCTACGTGTGTATTTTCGCGCACGGCTCGCTCGCTGTCTCGGCCTCCATGTGAAAGGGTTGAGGATGTGTCTATAGGGCGGAGGTTTGGGCTACAGTAGAGTTTAGAAGAACCTCTCTCAACTCCAACCTCCTGCACTGTCATCAGCTTTGGTGAGCTGCGCTTTTCACACGTCTTCACCGGAGAGACACTTTCTCCAAATGCTTTCCTCTGACAGCCTATAAGAGCCTCCTGGCTTGGCTAACTTAAAGCCCTTTGTTCAGCCAGTCATGGAGGGCCTTGGGAAGGCATGGGTCAGATCATATAGCTGATAGCAATAGATAGCAGTATCTTCCAAACCATCTGGCAGGGTTATAATATACACAAACACTGGCTTCCACAACAGATGAACCCAGATGTGAAGATGTGTGCTAGTGTAGATAGCGTCACAGTGGCTCAGTGGTTGGCACTGTTGCCTCACAGCAAGAAGGTCCCGGGTTTGAACCCCGGTCCGTCCCAGGTCCTTTCTGTGTGGAGTTTGCATGTTCTCCCCGTGTTTGTGTGGGTTTTCTCCGGGTGCTCCGGTTTCCTCCCAACATCAAAGACATGTATGTTAGGGTTAAGACTCCTGTCAGTGCCCCTGACCAAGGCACTGGCAAAAAGAACTGGAGTTGGTCCCCGGGCGCTGCACTGCGGCTGCCCACTGCTCCTAGTTCTAGGAAGGTTCCTAGTAGAGGATGGGTCAAATGCAGAGGATGAATTTCCCCATGGGGATAAATAAAGGATAACTTAACTTAACTTAGCATCTACCCTCTGACAAGAAATCTCAATCAGATATGTAATAGATGAGATCCAGACCAGGGCCTCCAATGTCAGAACCCAGGTATCTGCTAACAAGCCTAGAGGAATCTCACATAGTGGAGAAGATAATGGTCTTTTTGTGTTTTGGGGAGAGATTCATGTCTAGGCTTTCCAGGACTATTTGTTATTTTTCTCCCCAATTGTACAGGTGCAGCCTCTTTTCACCTGACAGCGAGGAGGTGCAGCCTCTTTTCACCTGACAGCGAGGAGGTGCAGCCTCTTTTCACCTGACAGCGAGGAGGTGCAGCCTCTTTTCACCTGACAGCGAGGAGGTGCAGCCTCTTTTCACCTGACAGCGAGGAGGTGCAGCCTCTTTTCACCTGACAGCGAGGAGGTGCAGCCTCTTTTCACCTGACAGCGAGGAGGTGCAGCCTCTTTTCACCTGACAGCCTCTTTTCACCTGACAGCGAGGAGTTTCACCAGTAAGACATAGCGAGTGGGAGGATCACGCTATCCCCTCAGCCCCATCCCCCCTCCCCCCACCCCCACGAGTTGAGTCTCGCAATCACTTGCAACACACGCTCGAGGGCAGGAAGGCAGAAGGGGGGCTGTCACGAGCTGGCCAGACGTCACCGCAGCTCAGAGGCGGGTCATGCATGCTTTGTCCCCCCTCCAGAGAAGCTCCAGACAGACTGTGGATTCAGAGTGCGCCCATAACTCATAACTCATAACTCCCCCATTCATCAGATTATCAGATCAAACATCAGAGCCACAAACGTAGACCTCCTGGAATCTGCCAATAAGGAGCAGCCTATGAAGAAGGAGCGAGCAGACACGCGCGCACACACACACACACACACACACACACACACACACACACACACACACACACACGCTCACACACAAGAGAACTACACTTCCTCCTGCAGCCAAGGTAAGAGCTGCAGCACGATTATGGTCAAAGTAGTAATCATGATTATGTTCGATCAATATTGAGATCAAGAATATTTAACACGATTACTCTTTGACTTTGGCAACATCATGCATTTATTCAACTAAACAAGCGCAAATTCGCAATACCACATGTATGAATTTCCAAAATGCAGGGTGGCAGAGGCAGCCCACGCTGTGTCCTACGCATTTCAAAATTCACACACACACCTTCGCGCGCGCGCGCGCGCACACACACACACACACACACACACACACACACACACACACACACACACACACACACACACACACACACACACACACACACACACACACACACACACACACACACACACACACACACTTGACCTCCATGCCAATTTTTAGCCTCCTAGGGTGAAAACTGTGGCCGCCTGTGGACCAACCAACCGACAGAGTGACTTATAGAGCTGCTGGTCTCAGATATTATATTATATATATATATACGTATATATATATATATATATATATATATATATATATATATATATATATATATATATATATATATATATATATATATATATATATATATATTAATCTGGATTAATATTTTACATGAATAAACTCAGATGATGTTACAGGATTACCAGTCCGATTTTGAGGCACTTTCTCCCGGACTGAGAAGCCGCGCGTGGCACTGCTGCTCCGGCTGCGTGGCCGTGGACAGCTCTCAGCCGAGAGAGAGGCTCCCTCTCGGGGGAACACAGCCTCTCTCACTAACGTAAACATTATTCTCGTCAGAAAAAACACTTTGATTTGCATACTTTAAATGAGTTTGCAGCCCAGGGACAACCCGGAAACACTGTATTGATCTATTTACGTTCAGACGATGCCAGAAACACACAAAACCAAGCCAGAAACACAGCAGCGTTCAGTTCAGCAGCGTGCCTCTGCTTTTTCCGGGGAGTTCCTCATGAGGTAGGGGAGGAGCATGGAGGTTCTGCTGTCACATACGTGGTGTGACGGGCAGGTCTAGCATCCAATGGTGATACGTGTTAAATAGATTACCCAATAAAACATGTTTTCATTGGTTATTTAGACGTCAAAACCTACCAGTAGATAGAGGAGAATGGATATATTCCATCTATAGTAAAAAGTAAAAATGGTGGTTTTCATCAGACAGCGACGATATATATAAGACTGTATTTCTTTGACCTGTCATCTCCTACTAACGAAAAACATCAACTAACATAAACTACCTTTTCCGCGTCCGACCCCCCCCCAACACCACCACCCATACCCCCCTAGCCACACCCCCTTCCCACCGCTCAAATCCCGAGTCTCTATCACCTTCCTATCCCTCGCCCCCGCCTCGTTTTACGTGAAAACAAACCATCTGGCAGTGTCAGGTTATGTTTCAGCCTTACATCAGCAAACCAAAAGGCCTACAGTATATTTTGATCTGTAACCCAACATATTACAGGCAGTTTTCAAAGTCACACAAAAGTAGTCTGTATTGCTTGCATATTGTATTCAGTTGGAAATACATTCGGACCTCTGTGATTTGTATTAGATGAATATTAATGTACTATGCTGCTTTGCAAACACTTTATTCCTTGATGTGTTTTCACAAAGAAATGAACAGATTTAAAGCCTATTTATCCTTGGTTTGCTTTTCTCTGCCATTTCGCCTCATCAGCTACTCATGCTTCCGTTCAGGAAAGCGAGTTTACGGGTGTCTGTCTCTCTGTCTTCCTCTCTGGGCAGGAAACCCCGCGAGCTGCAGCGGGGGTGGAGGGTGCGGGGGTGGAGGTTAACGACGCTGGCGGTTAGTGTTCACCGGAGCAGAGAGCGTCGACGTGCGGCCTGCCCTCGGAGGGACAATGACATTATAGGCCATGCATGCTCCTCGCTGCCTTGACATCATCATTCTTCACTGAGGGCTTCTGTGACATGGCATTCCTCCCATTCCCTACACTCATAAATACAGATAGACACACACACACACACACACACACACGCAGACACGCACACACACACATGCACACACACACACACACACACACACACACACGTGCACGCAGACACGCACACACACACACGCGTGCACACACACGCACACACACACGCGCGTGCATACACATATGCACATACGCACGCGCAGCTTCAACTTAGCCTGGTATTGAACGTCCTGATAGCTACATGAACGTGATCTCTCATTGGGTTTGGCTCTATGCAGGCCAGAGCCATAGAGATATAAGAGTTGCATCATCTCCATTCTTTACTTTGAAAGGGTATAAGACGTTTAATGAATCATCAGCTTTATTTGATGCATTCAAACGTACTTCCTGGAACTATTCCCGCGCACACACTATAGCTACGTGAGTCACATGACCATCAAACATTTTGGACTTCCGTTGGTGCCACATCTCTCTTTAAATCACTCTGGCTCCGTCCAGATCCAATCCAAACCCAGTCCAAATCCAGTCGGAACAACGGCGAAAACGTCTTTTCTGCCGAGAAACTCGGCTGGTGCATAATACTCTTGTTATTTTTTATTAGGGGTTCAAGCCCTGAAGGGGCTGAAACCCTATTGTTTTTCACCCGGTTTATTATTCTTGCTGTTTTTCATCTGCCTCAACGCAAATTCCCGTGAGTTGGTAAATGGTAGAGACCTGACATTTGGCCCAATGACAGATATTGTTGGCAGGTAGGTGCTCAAAAAAGATTTTTCGAATCGGCCTGAAGGTGGCGCTATAATCGACGGTTTTACGTTAAAGGCCATAACTTCCACGCCGTTGGTCCGATTTTCAAACTTTTTTTTTCCAGATGTTCAGGTGGACCTGCTCTACAAATTTGCCATAAGGACCCTCAATGTCCGCCTGGAAAGTTTTTGAGATATTTGGAAAAGTTTGGAAAACACATTTTTTGCATCTCCTCCTAGACCGTTGGACCGATTTCCACTAGAATCGACAGGAAGCATCTTTGGAGCAAGCTCTACAAACTGGCTTTTTGAAACCTTTGAAATCTCCTTTCGTTTCGGAGATATTAATCGTTAAAGTTGTGAGAGGGCGTGGCCTCACAGCTAAATTGTCATAACTTCATGACCGATTAAGGAATCTTCACGAAACTTGCAGGAGGTCTTCGGAGACCATCCTAGACCATGTGTGTCAAATTTTGTGCAATTCGACCAAAAGGGGGCGCCATAAAAGCCAGAGATGGGCGTGGCTTAACATAAAAAAGGCTGTAACTCCACACCTGTTTGTCCAATGATCGCGAAACTTGTCAGATATATCAAGGAGGATGTCCTAGTCAGAATCAGAAGCTTTGTCATCTGCGCAAGGCTTGAACCCCGCCCATCGCCGCTTGCGGCTATATTTTATTTGTTGTTATTGAGTCTATTTCTGCACTTATGGCTGCGGAATGGTTTACCATGCAGGCTAGCTTAAATCATGAGCCTTCGAAAGCTCATATCAGCTGAACCGAAGGGCAAAAACATTTGATTTGAGAAAAATGCAGGATAACAACAATGAATGTGTATTTGATCGCACAAGAAAGTGTTACTTTTCAAGCTCTTATTGGACCGGGGCACTCTGTGGAAAACTAACAAGTTGACATCCAACACAGAAAGCCAATACAAACACAATGAAAAGATCATCATGGATATAGTATACACGCATGGCACCAGCTAAACCAGTAATCATCCTCTTCTCATTTTGTTCATCCTCCCCTTCAGCCCGGAGCTGAACGGCCAGAAATTAACATATTCTTCTTGCTCTTATTAGAGAATTTTCAAAATAATTTGTTTGATTTGTGCCAGGAAGGAGGCGAAGGGAACTACAAGTCCCAACCCAATTAGTGACCCCGTCCAATAAGCACATCTCCTCTGTTTTCCATGCTCTCTTCATCTCTCTTTGTCATTCACCACCACCCCCTCTCCTCTCCTCTCCTCTCCTCTCCTCTCTTCTCTGTCAGACTCTTCCTATTCTATTCTCTCTGCTTCTCTCTGCTTCTCTCTCTCTCTCTCTCTCTCTCCCCCTCCCTCTCTCTCTCTCCCTCTCTCTTTCTCTCCCTCTCTCTGCCTCTCTCCCTCTCTCTGTCTCTCTCTCTCTCTCTGTGTCTCTCTCTCTCTCTCTCTCTCTGCACAAATGAGTCCGTTTTGCCCGGGGGATGACACCACTGTGGTTGAATCAGATTGGGGCGAGGTTATATTTGGACCATGGCTTGAGAGGGGGAGAGAGAGACAGAGAGAGTGGGGAAGGAAGAGGGAGGGAGAGAGAGAGAGAGAGAGAGAGAGAGAGAGAGAGAGAGGGAGGGGGGGGCGTCAAACAGCTGGATGGTGACTGCATGGCCTATTTTACATCACTATGTTGGCTGGAAGTCGAAACGTCAAACTGACAATTTTAGTAATTTTAGTTGAATATTAAGCCCATACCCATTGAAAGCTGCCAAACTAATTGCCATTAATACATATGGATGGATATGGCTGTGCTCATTGGAACTACCAAGTTGGAAATATCGAACCCTGGGGAGGAGGAGGAGGAGGAGGAGGAGGAGGAGGAGGAGGAGGAGGAGGAGGAGGAGGAGAAGAAGAAGAAGAAGAAGAAGAAGAAGAAGAAGAAGAAGAAGAAGAAGAAGAAGAAGAAGAAGAAGAAGAAGAAGAAGAAATAAAAAATAAAAAATACACTCCCACATGTCCTACTTGTTATTACCATTAGGTACCACTAGGTATAACCTTGGTTGCACCTAGTGGTAAATAACAAGGACCTAATTGTTAAATCGGTGAAAATAATTTTTTACCATATTTCTCCCATATGTGACAGTGCCCCCAGTTGTTGACTATACTCGCATGATAGCTGGTGTCAAGAGCGCTCTATAACAATCGGTTTGATGTCTGTAACGGATACCCCTTTTGTTGCTGAATTATAAGCCTTCAAAAATGGACCGAGGTCAAGGTTCAAAGGTCAGTATTTCAAAGGTCAGTAATCTTCATACTGACATTATGTTACTAGGTTGAGACCTTTTCAACCATGTACTTGTTTTAGCTCTATGAAAAAGTTTTAATTTTCTCATCTCAGGGACACAAGGTCCAAGGTCTACTTTCACAGAGCACTTTGAAGGTCCAGTAAAATTAAACTTTGTTTGTTTGTTTGTTTCATTTTTGGTGACTCATTTTGGTCACTATTTCCCCTAAAAAATATTAGAAGCGAATCTTTGACAATCAGCAGCAGATTTACAAACTTATTTGGATAAACTGAACACATAATGATTGGGAATCTACATGGTCACCTGGAGAGAAAAAAATGAAAACTGAATAAAGTGACATTACTGTAACAGCTTTTCGCTGATCCTAATCTCTTGGACTGGACCTGCAGTGGACTGGATCTGAAGTCTTCCCTTGTATTGGTATCAGTGAGGGATCCATGTGAATAGATGATAACAGCCTTCTTAACTCATATCAGGCTGACAGCTATACTGATAACGCCAATTCAATCAAGTGGCAACACTCGAAATGGGTGAAGTGAAGTAGGAGATGACGAGGCAGGTTGAGGAAAAGTGGGTAAATCAAGAAAGTCACTGATGACTGATGTGAAAAATGTAACCATCAGACCCGAATCATTCACTTAAATACATACACATCATCATCATCATCATCATCATCATCATCATCATATATAAAAGGGAGTAAGTGGGCTCTATTTGTCTGTTTGTGTATTACATTTTTTGTCCCACATTGGATGATGTCACGAGCGAGTGACATCACAGATGATGTCATAGGCATTGTGACATCATCAGTGACATCATTAATGACCAAAATCATCTCATGACATCACTGATGATGTCTGCTGCTGCGTTACCTCGCCTGTCTGTGTGTTGCTCACAAAATGTTATTTGCCCTTAAGTTTACATTTGTGTGTGTGTGTGTGGGGCTGCCCCTTAAATTACATCCATCAGTCTTATGACATCACTGATGACATCATCAGTGACTTATGACATCACTGATGACATCATCCGTGATGTCACAATGCCACTGGGACAAAAATTGAAACGGAACAAACAGAGATTGCCCACATTGCCCCTTTTATACTAATAACATAACACACTAACATTTTACTCTCAAATGTGGAGATTTTGACCAGAATCTTTCAGCAACACTTGAGCCATAAACATTTCAATCAGGAGAGACTAGATTTTTTTTTTATTACAATACTGAATGAATGATGAATTACAGAAAATATTATGAGAATTAGGTATTGTTAAGAGTCTTTGGCGCTTGCGAGACTGACAGTGCCGGTATATGAGCAGGCTGAATGAGGTAAAAAAAAGCATATTTTAAGAGTACACAGCAATGTGATTGGCTTAGAATGGGGGTGAATATCAATGTGATAGGCTTACAATGGAGGTGTGCGGGGGTGAGAGGTGATGTGACGCTATGCTATTGGTTATACGAGAACAGGAGGCAAACAGCTGATTATTCAATTGAAGCCCGGAAGTTGACAGGCTATTTTGAGCATGTGAGCAGATTTGAAGGGGTGGAGAAATAAGAAGTGAACTGAGGAAGTGTAAAGTGCAGATTATAGTCTTCCTGACTGAACGTACGTTACTTAGAACTTCATTTGTTTAAAGTTGGGGGGAAAAGGTTTTTGGGTTTAGTTACCCTTTAACATTCACACACTTTTTTATGCTTTATTTATACAGGGGTCAGGGGTCAGGGGGAGTGTCACTGAGAGCAATGCTCTCATGTTCACCTTCACACACACACACATTCACACCTGGAAGCTGACCAGTACAACCACAGTCTGATCTTCTGGCCACTGAGCGGCTCCACTGGAGCGGTTGGGGTTAAGGGTCCTCGCTCAAGGGCAATGTCCAGCCACAGGAATCCTAATCTATCACCAACTGCCTTGATGTGCTGCCATGTCAGCGATGTAACTGTCTCATCATCACACGTGTAATCTCTGGACCACAGCTGACTGTCCTGTACAATGCCTCTGTACCAGCTAACTGATCTATTAGGATGTCATTGCCCCACATACAAGACTGTATCAACCAACCTCTTCCTCTTTGAAGAACTGTTTCCATGCAGCCTAGATGCTTGTTACATCTCATGAGACCTGAAATGATATGAAATATATTCATGTAAGCCGAACCTCTGACTCAAGAACTTAGTCATTATTTTACATCAGCATCGTTGCATCAAAGAAATAGCTGGGATGCACTGAACATCACATATTGATGGTGTATGTCTGGCCATGGCACACCAATCAAACATTCTCAAACAAACACCAACAAACACCAACAGACAATTGTCTGTGAATGTTGGCAGATGTTGGAGATTGTTTGAAAGCATGGCACACCGACCAAACATATTCAGCACAACAGTCCCAAACATGTAAAAAAGAAACACCAGAAAAATAGAAACTGCACTGTGTTACAGCACATAGAAGATGGCTCAGACTGACAAAGTTAATTATACATCTGTCGAGTAATACAATGATACACCCAGTTTATTTCTTTTGTAGCGACAGATGGCCTTAAACGCCACACTCACGTGACGCTTCTTGAGAGAGAGGTGAGGGAACGTGCATATTTCTGCAGACTTTATCGAGGGACCATGAAGGCGTCATGTGACAGGCAACCGCAGGCAACGCTAGTTGAAGCTTGGAGGTCCTGCTGATGGCAGCTGCAACAGTGTTTTCTCTGCTATCAACCTGGTTAATCTCGCTATATTCTTCATCACAGCGGTCATTACCCACTGTGCACTTAATCGTGCACTAGTTCTGCATAAGCACCTGCAGCTCTCTCCTTATTTTACTGACGTTCTCAGTGATCACACGGCTGTTTACATGTGTTTCTGAACGGCTATATAGCTAGTTATTAGCATAGCTCCTTGTTAGCCGTCATGGATGTTCTCTCTCTCCCTCATTATGTAACCTTGCTGCGCAAAACATTACTTATTTGCGGGAGTGCATGGGAGAAGTCTCCCGCTAGTGTTGTTGATGCCCAGTGTGATGGCACATGGTTGGCAGAGAAACGTATGTTTGCTGCGTCGCGTGTAACGTCAGGAGGCTCTGCCTCTGACCAAACTGACCAGACAACCGCATGCATTAGGCGCGCATGCGTGAGCTCCATTTCCATGGATACGCGACTGAAAACATGGGAAGTTACCAGACAACAGCGAACAGCGAACAACGCCGGATTGAACAAGTCGAATCCTGGCAAACATGACAGAACATCGCCGAACATCGCCAAACACGAACAGACAAGGACAGACAGCTATGGCACACCAAACAAACATTTGTCTTTGTTCGTGTTTGTTTGTGTTTGTTTGAGAATGTTCGTTTGGTGTGCCATGGGCTTAAGAGGATCAGGGAGGGATTTTTATTTAAACTCTAACCCACCTCCAGTGTATTTTGTCATTTTTAAGATATTTCATGTGTTAGCAAGTCATGCCCTAGCTAGCCACACTGTTCACCAGTATTTGTATATATATATATATATATATATATATATATATTACAAATAACCTCATTTTGTGCTCAAAGTATAAAAAATATATAGCTGTTGCTAAACACAGGTGATGACGTCAGACATAATAATGGTCTCACGTCTGATAGACTGTAAATACACATAGCAACGCCACTGAATGACCAATTCGATATAACTGTTAACCAGTTGGAGTCACGCTCTTTCCATAAAGCCCACCGATTTTAATATATTTTGTCCAGTTGTTGATATTATAACAATATTGTGGCTGTCCTGCTTTTTCTTTTCTTTTTTTACAACAGCACTGCAGTCACTATGCTGCCGCTGAAGCTATTAGCCTTCGGGCTCTTATCAATGTAAGTTCTTTGGTGCAAATGATGACGTACAGTGCGCACTCGTGTGTGTTTGACACGGAACACCCACCGTTACACGGCAGGTTAAAAAAATGACTGGAGTGGGCCTTTAAGTCAGCCTAAAAAGGTGGTAAATTCCCTTCTGCAGATAAAAAATGTGGTAAACTCCATTCTGCAGATAGAAAGGTGAGGCAATTGAGGTTAGGTGGGTTTTAGCCTCCGCTGCATCCAGCAAGAAATGCTCAAGTGGACAACAAATGGAAAAACTCCAGCTTGGCCAAGTGAAAACGACACATGGAGGAGAATATGCCGGATGCTTGTCTAAACTGTTGCACAAGAGACTCTCGGGTTCAATATGGAGATGCCATCCATTTCAGCCAGGGTTTAATGTTCTGCGTGAATCGCAGAGTGAGACAGTAATGTCACATGGAGGCACGTCACCATTCAGACTCACATTGTCATCCTAGAATTAGAATTTCAATATGGCAACGCGCGGCTGTCATCCGCAGATTAGACTTTTTCCATCTTTACGCTTGTCATTCAGCCGGCCAAGTCGAGGTCGGTGAAGTACATTAAGCCACTGACAAAAACATTCAATCTCACTCTCTTTCTCTCTCTTTCTCTCTCTCAATTCAATGACTTTACTGACACGGCTGTTTATTAGCAACAACATTGCCAAAGCTGTATTGAAATAGTCATAACCAACAATAACTAACTGAAATGATTTGGTTTGAGAGGATGAATTGTTTGGTTTGAAAAGACTGTGCTATAAAAAAAAAAAAAGCAAGCACAGAAGCATCATTATCTATCATAATATAACATCCCAAATTGAGAACATGTAGATGTTCCTCTCGCTCAAGCCAATTCTCTGTGGATCCTCAATCCATTATTAATCATCAACAGGAACAAATGGAGAAATAACCCCCAGCAGTAATTAGTGGGGGCCCGGCCTATTTGGGGAAGGGGGGGGGGGGGGGGGGGGGGGGGGCAGCCTATGGGCTGGATCATTTGCCAGTGAGGATATAAGCTTGATACATCATTATGGAAAAGTTCTCCATCTCAAACACTCTTGGTGCTGTAATATAGCAGTAAGGAAGTCTATATGCTGTGTGTGCAAAACGAGGGGGCAGCTTTCGACTACCGCATTGACGCCAATGCAGGAGTAGCAAAACTGCAATTCCTCGAATGGCCACTTGAGGCAGGCTGCAGGAGTGAGTCAATTCACCCCCATGTTAAAATGCCCGTCTTTACGCTGTAAATAAACATGTTTACAGCCTGGTTAAAAAAAATGGTTTCGGACTGTATAGCTAATTTCGCCTTTCATGACGGCTGTTACGAGGGGTGACTTTTTATATAACTCACCCGTTTAGAGTGAAGTAGACGATAAAGCAGACTATGTTTTGGGCGTGATTGATAGGGTTGCCTGTCCAGTGACGGCGCAGCTTGCCGATCACGGACCAATAGCAGGCGGAGCTGTGGGAAACCCCCGGCCTCGTGCTGTCCCGCGCGAGCTGCGCGAAAAAGATGGCCGCAGCCGTCCTTCGGATGAGACGTTAAAACTGAGGTCCTGACTCTCTGTCGTCATTAAAGATCCCATCAGCACTCTTTAGGGGTGTGACCCCGGTGTCCTGGCTAAATTCCCAAAACAGGCCTTCCTTCAATCATGGTCACCTAATCATCCCTCGTTCCTTAATTGGCACATTCAATCCTCAACTCTCCACTGATGTGATAGCTGATGTGTGGTGAGCGTTCTGGCGCAAACTTGCTGCCGTGCATCACCCAGGTGGGTGCTACACATCACCCAGGTGGGTGCTACACATCACCCAGGTGGGTGCTACACATCGGTGGTGGTTGAGTTGAGTTCCCTCCCCCTCCCTCCCCTGATATGTGAAGCGCTTTGAGTATCTAGAAAGGTGCTATATAAATCCAATCAATTATTATTAATTATTATTGTTATTTTCTCATTGGCACTCTTCACAAGAGTAGGGGCGTAATATGATATGAAATGAAATTATGAAATGAGTGAATGATATTCATATGATAAGAATATGGTCAGGGTGAGAGTCAGATATGAATATGGTCAGGGTGAGAGTCATATAAGATTAGAATATGGTCAGGGTTTACCATTATTGGCTTGACCCCCCTCCCCCCACATCCCCCCTGGCCACTCCCCCTACCCACCCCTCGGATCCCGACTCTCTACCACCTTCCTATCCCTAGCTAGACCCCTCCTTTTCCCTTGACCCCCCCACATCCCCCCTAGCCACTGCCCCTCCCCACCCCTCAATTCCTGACTCTCTATCACCCTCCTATCCCTTAGCTACGACCCCTTTTCCCACATTAAACTCACATGTCTCACTGATTGAGTGTCCTGACTTTTCCATCCCATTGGCGCAGCGCCGTGGGAAAAAGGCTGAGAGAGAACCACTGGTGTTGTAGTGTCTATTTAAATTGGCTGTTTGCCTGTTTCCTCCTCTAGGTCCCTGAGAATGAGATTAAAGATTGACGCTGTCAGCGGTTTTATACCCCGGGCTCTGCGGGTGACACGCCCACTACGTCGTCGTCGCCCCCCCCCCCACTCACACGGTGGAAGCTGATTGGTGGGCTCGGCCTGTCAGTCACGCCTCTCCTCTCCGCCGTGGCTTCCTGTGTGAGCTGTGTGTGCCTCGCGCTCTGTCTGCAGAGAGTCTCCCCGGCGGTATGGACAGCTGCTCCACTCACCAACTTTTTCACGGAGATATATCACCATTACTCCACGTTTTCACCTGTTGAGAGACTCTGGATATGGATTTGTGAAGGGGAGAAGCCACCACCGAGCGCGTGAGCAGCGATTTTGAGGGTTTGAATTCGTTTCTTTTTGGTTGTTGGAGTTGTTGAAGGAGGAGGAAGGGAAAATGCCAGTGGCAACTCTTCTGCCTTTCACGGCGACTCCGAGTAGGAAGTCGGCCAGCCCGGGCACCTCGTTCAGGCTGACGGAGAAATTCATCCTGTTGTTGGTGTTCAGCGCCTTCATCACGCTGTGTTTCGGGGCCATCTTCTTCCTGCCCGACTCGTCCAAGCTGCTCAGCGGAGTTTTCTTCCACTCCTCCGGCGCGGTGGAGACCAACACGGGTCCCGACCAGAGTGGCTCCGGCTCGGCGGGGAACGACGAGAGGGTCCTGGCCAAGATCAGGAAGGACCACGAGAAAGCTCTGCTGGAGGCCAAAGACACCCTGCAGAAGCGAGCCGAGGAGATCCAGCAGGACATCCTCAACGACAAGGAGAAAGTTGCCAAGGCAGGGGGTGTGATGATGGGGCTGGGTGTGAAGGATGCCAAGCATTTGCCCTTCATTGAATACCACCGCCCGCCCGGGGCGATTGGACAAGAACCCCAGGACCCCGAGACCAAGGAGAGACGGGCCAAAGTCAAAGAGGTAAGATTTAACCTTACAACTGAGCCATATGTACCATTTTATTTGAGTGATGTTATTGTATTGTATGTTTTTGTTTTTATTATTATTATTATTATTATTATTATTATTATTATTATTATTATTATTATTATTGAGTTGAGCCCCGATACGTTCCGTTCTCGCTTATGGAGAGAGCGTGACGGGCACGCTGCATTTAAAAATCTGCCAATTTCACGCTGCCGTGCTTCTCGACACAGATGTATAGCTGGTAGGACGTGACCGAACACCTGAAACGAAGCGTTGGCTTCCACTCTTCAGTTCGGCAGCCATCCATTTACACCAAGTGGCACTTTATCGAATACAATTTCCACTTTTAGAATTGGTTCGCCTGTTACTCCGAAAGTCCTCTCCGCTGAGATAACGTTACACAGCGGAGTCATGTTTACGAGCTGTGTACGATCTGCTGATAGTAAGGGAGAATTGAATTGACAGACTTTTGAATGGAGTTTGGCGTGACGTTCTCGCCATACATACAGTACGCGATGTTTGAGTAGTCGGTGGCTGAGAGGGAGGGAAGACATGCAGGATCCACGCACACAGTGCACCGCCCCCCTCCGGGCCGGACTGAGGTACCTGTCTTTCAAGTTTCCCCTCGCCACGACACGTCACGGCGGACGAGTCCACTGGGAAACCAAACGCACCTTTAGCCTGACACATAGGCTATCTCTATGACCTAGATCAGTTCTTAATCTTTTGCATATCAGGGACCTCTGATTTTCTCCACATCAGGTCTCTCTTACCCAAATCGGACAAGATTTCTATTGTTAGTTTAGGTATGATTTTATCGAGACATGACTGTCTGTATTGTAGGTAGAGATAACAGAGAAACTATGACCAGTATGTCACTATGACACTCATTCTTCTTCTACATGTTCTAACTGTGTTCATAAATCAAGTAATGTTGAAGTTTGACAATTCATCAGTTTGCCGGGGATAGATTCATATGTTATGTAAAGTGCCATCAAGCTGCTGTTAGTTATTTGAGGATAGGGTCCTTTTAAGGGTGAAAGATATAGCATAATGCTATTGTGAAAGTGAGATTTGTTTGTATTTATATTGGTGGGTGGTCTGCCTTCTGATCAGTTCGCTCGGTGCTTCTCAACATTAGGGGTGTCAAAATTAATCGTTTAATCGGTGCATCGCGATGCGGACGTGTGAATCGAATCGAATCGTTGACGGATGAATCGTTGAATCGTTTATGTTTAAGTTTCTGTTGACATTCAGATTTTAAAGCACTTTCTAAGTAAAAAAGGGACTTGATATTTATCTGACTGCTTGTATTAATTGATGAAAAAGTAGCCATGTGCAGTAATAATATAGAAAATTGAGGATGTGATACTAAGTTGGAGCTGCGATACTTTGAGCTGTACTGAGATGCATCGTGGAATCGAATCGTTGACAGATGAATCGTAATGGAATCGTGAGGCCAGTGAAGATTCACAGCCCTATGGGGTGCGGGGACCAGCAGGGGTCCTTGGAGAAGGGTTCAAGGGGTCCCCCCCCAGATTGTAGAGGGAGGGGAATGCCTATTTTGATCATCGTTTCACTGTTAGCTCTCTACCTCCCTACAATACAGATCGCCGTGGAAGGCGGGACAAAATCATAGCTAAGAAAAATAATATTCTCAGATTTGGGTCCGAGAGACGCATGGGGGGCTGTAATGTGTGCTAACTTAAGGGTCTCTGATATGAAGAAGGAAGATGGAGGTCATTTATTTCCTGCGAGATACCGCCCCGTCCTCTCTCTCTCTCCCTCTCTCTCTCCCTGTCACACACACACACACACACACACACACACACACACACACACACACACACACACACACACGTGTGCTGTTATTGTGTTATGTCATAGCCGAGTGTGTTGTGGGGGAGCACTGGGAAGCCCTGTGGACTGCTGCCTTCAGGTACCTGCTGCTGATAGTGTGTGACTACAGACAGGCTGTTTGCTCTCAGCTACAGGCGAGGTGCTGCTGGTAATAATAACTTGCCTTATTGTGATATATAGACTTTCTGCAAGTGGCTCTTGGACTACTACAGTGTCAGCGTATAGACCAGCTCACCGGAGCAGCTTCATTTTCGGTTTGTTCATAAAGTATTTATCTGATGAATTGAACTGAATTACCCGGAGCCACCCCGCAGTGAGTGAGTGCCTCGGGCGGGGTTAAAACAAATCAATATATTGAATGATTCGATATTCATTTGAGGGGGCGGATATCGATTCATAAATCCCAATATTCACCTTTTAATATGTGTTGTATTCAATAATGTATTCAAGTGCAGCACAGGGGGTGGCAGAGATCATTTTTAAGATATTTCATATGTTTCTGAGTCATGTCCTCCTGACCACACTGTTTGCCACATATCTTTTGACAAATAACCTACTTTTGTGCTCAAAGTGAAAAAAGAAAAGCTGTTGCTAAAATGGAATCATGAAATCGCTGTAGTGATACTGATACGTCAACGTCACATCATTGTCATTTTGATTTGGAGTGTGTGTGTGTTTATTTCACAGGCTCGTCTAGGAGTGTGTGTGTGTTTATTTCACAGGCTCGTCTAGGAGTGTGTGTGTGTGTGTGTGTGTGTTTATTTCACAGGCTCGTGCTCGTCTAGGGGCGTGTGTGTGTTTATTTCACAGGCTCGTCTAGGGGCGTGTGTGTGTTTCACAGGCTTGTCTAGGTGTGTGTGTGTTTCACAGGCTTGTCTAGGTGTGTGTGTGTGTGTGTTTCACAGGCTTGTCTAGGTGTGTGTGTGTGTGTTTATTTCACAGGCTCGTCTAGGGGTGTGTGTGGGTGTTTATTTCACAGGCTCGTCTAGGGGCGTGTGTGTGTGTTTATTTCACAGGCTCGTCTA
Organism: Poromitra crassiceps; assembly: GCF_964638095.1. Classification (NCBI taxonomy): domain Eukaryota; kingdom Metazoa; phylum Chordata; class Actinopteri; order Beryciformes; family Melamphaidae; genus Poromitra; species Poromitra crassiceps. The sequence goes on from NC_139630.1 coordinate 30,397,746, forward strand.
GGAGTGTGTGTGTTTCACAAGCTCGTCTAAGGGCGTGTGTGTGTGTTTATTTCACAGGCTCTTCTAGGAGTGTGTTTGTGTGTGTGTGCGTGTGTGTGTGTTTATTTCACAGGCTTGTCTAGGTGTGTGTGTGTGTGTTTATTTCACAGGCTCGTCTAGGGGCGTGTGTGTGTTTATTTCACAGGCTTGTCTAGGAGTGTGTGTTTATTTCACAGGCTCGTCTAGGAGTGTGTGTGTTTATTTCACAGGCTCGTCTAGGAGTGTGTGTCTGTGTGTGTGTTTATTTCACAGGCTCGTCTAGGAGTGTGTGTGTGTGTGTGTGTGTCTGTGTGTGTGTGTTTATTTCACAGGCTCGTCTAGGGGCGTGTGTGTGTTTATTTCACAGGCTCGTCTAGGAGTGTGTGTGTTTATTTCACAGGCTCGTCTAGGAGTGTGTGTGTCTGTGTGTGTGTGTTTATTTCACAGGCTCGTCTAGGGACGTGTGTGTGTGTTTATTTCACAGGCCATCTTTAGTTTTTCAAGAAATGTACATTTGCAAAAGAAATCCTCACTTTACCATTGGTCCATCTGATGGACCTGAATATTTATAATGTATTCATTTATGAATATTTTTTTTTATTTTTTTTATTGTTTTATTGTTTATAATTCATTGGTAACTTCCTCCCTAATACCTCATATCAACATTTCATACTTACTCAGAATTTTCACCCCTCGAATGCCAGTGTACAGTAAGTACAGTACAATAAAAAAGTACATCAAAAACACAAAAAGTGAATTACCGTATTTTCCCTCCCATAAAGGCAAACTGGATTTGGGTCTGATATTATGGGCAGGTTGGGGTGTTTTACAAAAGTCACCACTGCAAGATGCCTAGTGTCAAAGATTGGCAGGATCCATCTTAGAATGATGTCACAATACCTATGACATCACTAGCCTATGACATCATCAGTGATGTCATACGATGATTTTGGTCCACTGATGACATCACTGATGATGTCACAGACATTGTGACATCAGTGGGTTTTCATAAAAATCATATTTTTCATATTTTGAGCGAACAAGGCAAAAAGCGCATGTTTTCGACTACCAGCCATTTTCTCTAAAAAACCCAAATTAGCTTTAGTCCAGCATCCATCCTGGTCTAAAGGCTTCAAATCAGTAGTGTGCACCGTAAAATTCAGTTTTCTAATATTTTCCCATGTTTGGTATAGGAATAAAGTTTCTGTATATTTCATGTAAACTGCATGGAATTGATTGCTATGGCAAAACTGGGGGAATAGCCAAACACAGTAGAAACTACAACTTTGACCCCTTGAGTCAAGGTGAGATGTGTAACATCAAGGAAATAATGATTTTTTGGAAAATTAGCTTTTTTGTGTGCAAAGTTAACATTGAAACCAATGGGAAAATTATGCAATGGACTTTGAGACCATGTAACTCCCCCAAATTTTCAACCAACTCCAAAATCTCTTTCCAAGGTCAAATTTCAAGGTATTTGGTCCAGGATGAGAGCAAAAGAAAATAAAATCCATCACTTTTGTGAAAATTAGCTGGGAGTACCAATAAAGTGTGTTATAATGTAAGTGAATGTAAATTTGCGGTCCATCTGATGGACTTACTGGTAAAGACAGGCAGATTTTCCCCACAGGGTTTTTGGATGGTAGGATGTCTCCCTCTAGTGATTACTTTTGTAAAACACACACAAAAAAACTAGCCTTAATTTCAGACCATTTGGTCCAAAAATGTCCAAACGACAGCCACGCGAATGTAAGAAATATCCATCAGATGGACCAGTTACAATTACAGGGTTAATTTTTATTTTATTTTTATGAATAAAAAATTCATAAAGAAATCGAATAAAAATCGAATATTAAAATAATAAAGCCGCTGAAAATTGAATTGGATGATAGAGGAAGAGTGATGGCCCTAATCGTGACCCATGTATCGTGGTCCTTGTCAATTCATAGTATTCCGATAATGTCACAAGCCTTTTTCCTACCAATATGGCGCTACAATACACACAGCTCATTGGCTGTAAGTGTCACTTGATTGTAATCACCTGTTAATTGATCACAATCACCTGTTGTTTTCCTACCAAAGTGGCCGTGTGGTAATGTAACAGAATACTATCAATACCCAGGCCTATGAGCTGTTGTGGAGATTGATGGTGTCTGTTACCACTCTGCTGCCCATCTCTGTCTCCCTGCTCCAGGCTGGCTCTGTTTCAATGCACGCGGTCAGAACAAGTCTGACCCGGCCTGTAGTGGCACACTCAACATCATGTATTTGCTGTTAAAGACTGTGTTTGAACTGAAGTGCACACTGGGCTTTCACAGGGCTCCTCTCACTTAACACAGGCTCTCATTTGGCTTTGAAGGTCTCAGGTGGGACAGTGCTAAGGCAAATACACTCTAAACAGCAGTAGTACTCGTAGTAGTAGTAGTAGTAGTTGTATTTGGCAGTAGTGTGGATATGGATAATGTTGGAAGTGGTATTGTGATATTTTTATTCCCATCGCAAGGCTTGTCTTGAAAGAGCACATAATGATATTCAGTTGAAAATACTGCTGCTGGAAGCTGTGCTGTGCTCCTAGGCCTGGATGCAAATAGCAGCGGGCTAACTTCTGCATAAGAACCTAAAATATAGAAGTTATTTGACCTTATGTTTGCACCCATAGTGATGTAGCTAACCTCATCTCAAACTTGTTTGGACTTTTTAAGATGTATCAAATGTATAAGGCCCAGATATACTGAGGCTAGTAACACACTCCCCCCCCCCAGCTCCCCTCCCCCTGAGCTCTGCTGGCCTGGCATCATGCAGTAACACACTCCCCCCCCCCAGCTCCCCTCCCCCTGAGCTCTGCTGGCCTGGCATCATGCAGTAACACACTCCCCCCCCCCCCCCAGCTCCCCTCCCCCTGGCTCTGCTGGCCCGGGCTTTCTAAGTTAATTTGGAGGTAAAGTGCCTCCCACTTAACCTGTACCAGTGACCCAGTTCTCCACGGATCTAACCCCTCCCCCCCCTGCTCCTGTAGTGAGAGTGGGTGAGTCATGTGTCTGTGACGGGCAGAGGACAGCCTGCAGGGGGCGCTCTGTAGAGGAGAAATCTTGCCTGCTTAAACAGAATGACATTATAAGCTGCTGCCTGGAAGCCATCCTGAAGGCAGCATGCTAGAAAAAAACACATGATTTAACACAGTCAATTCTTTGTGTTTCGTATCCACATTTTGTCTAGATATGATTTCAGGATTCTCACCAGTCTCTGAATGACTGGAACATCGTGGAATTTTGAGAGGTGTATTTTATTGCTACTCCAGGCAAGGAAAGTCAGGCTAAAAGCAGGAAGGAGTGAACGACACACGTTGCCCATAATGTGTAGCTGGTTCTTCTCTGGATAAGAAGTGTCAAAGCTGGTCGGCGCGGGAAGATGGATGTTTTGGTTGCCTGTGATTGACCCTGCAGCAGCTGGTACCAGCAGACACAGGGGAGCTTCAGCTCAGCTGTCTGGACAGAGAAGACCACACACACCACAACATCATCGCATTTAACTAAGAAGCTGGAACCAGACAATTCTAGTGTTGTTTACCCTTAGAAAATGAGTCTGAACGATAAAATAGCTGTTAATTTTCTGCTGTAACCTTGAACCCTGTTGAAGACCCCCAGGGGGTCCCCAGACCTGCCTTTGAGAAGCACTGCTCCTCAAGCCCTATGTCTTTATGTCTTTATGTCATATGTCTTTATGTCTTTATGTCATATGTCTTTATGTCTTTATGTCTTTATGTCATATGTCTTTATGTCTTTATGTCTTTGTCTTTATGTCATATGTCTTTATGTCTTTATGTATGTCTTTATGTCTTTATGTCATATGTCTTTATGTCATATGTCTTTATGTCATATGTCTTTATGTCATACAGTATGTCTTTATGTCTTTATGTCATATGTCTTTAAATGTCATCTGTCTTTATGTCTTTATGTCTTTAGCAACATTGTTTTTTAAATAACGACACACTAATTAATACACAAAGTACACACAGATTTACCTTTCACGCTCCAAGCAACCGCTACTGTCTTATCTGACTCATCACCCGCCTCCGTGTGTGTGTGTGTGTGTGTGTGTGTGTATGTGTGTGTGTGCGTGTGCATGTGCATGTCAGTGTGTGTGTGTGTGTATGCAGATGAGCTTGGGGCTAAGTGGAGACAGTGTGTTATGAGTGTGCACTCGTCTCTCTGCCCGTTATCTTAAAGAGCCATCTCTGACTTATACCATGTCAGCCCCTCCCCCTCCCCCTCCTACTCTGCTTTGAAATGTACACACACGCATTCATGTACGTACACACACACACACCCACACCCACACACGCACACGCACACCCACGCACACACACACACACCCACACACGCACACGCGCACACACACCCACACGCACACACACACACACACACACACACACACACACACACAGCTTGCTGTTCACAGAGCCGTGGTGGTGGATTAGCGGCTGGTGGTTTGTAAAGGTCTAGAGCCCACTGTCTAGGAGAGATCTCTCTCTGTCTCTGTCTCTCTCTCTCTGTCTCTCTCTCTCTCTCTCTCTCTCTCTCTCTCTGTCTCTCTCTCTCTCTCTCCCTGTCTCTCCCTCTCTCTGTCTCTCTCCCTCTCTCTCTCCCTCTCTCTGTCTCTCTCTCTCTGTTTCTCTCCCTCTCTTCTTCCATCTTAGCATGTCCACCTGTGCTCCCTCTTCTTCTTGGTGCTTGTCAGTCATCCCTTCTTCTCTCTTTCTGCCCTCTCTCTCCTCTCTCTCTCTCTCTCTCCTCTCTCGCTCTCTGTCTCTCTCTCTCTCTCTGTCTCTCTCTATCCCCCCTCTCTCTCCTCTCTCGCTCTCTCTCCTCTCTCTCTCTCTCTCCCTCTCTCTCCTCTCTCTGTCTCTCTCTCTCTCTCTCTCTCTGTTTCTCTCCCTCTCTTCTTCCATCTTAGCATGTCCACCTGTGCTCCCTCTTCTTCTTGGTGCTTGTCAGTCATCCCTTCTTCTCTCTTTCTGCCCTCTCTCTCTCTCCTCTCTCGCTCTCTGTCTCTCTCTCTCTCCTCTCTCTCTCTCTCTCTCCTCTCTCGCTCTCTCTCTCTCTCTCTCTCTCTGTCTCTCTCTATCCCCCCTCTCTCTCCTCTCTCGCTCTCTGTCTCTCTCTCTCCCTCTCTCTCTCTCTGTGTCTCTGTCTCTCTCTCTCTCTCTCTCTCTGTCTCTGTCTCTCTCTCTCTCTCTCTCTCTGCTTGGCTGTCTCCTGATACACTTCACTTATTTCTGCACACTCCCACTCCAGATTGTTTTTCTCTGTCCTGTGCGCTTGAGCGTGTGCGTGCGTGTGCGTGTGTGTGCGTGCGTGTGCGTGTGCGTGTGTGTGTGTGTGTGTGTGTGTGCGTGTGTGTGTGCGTGCGTGCGTGTGCGTGTGTGTGCGCGTGTGTGTGTGTGCGTGCGTGCATGCGTGTGTGTGTGTGTGTGTGTGTGCGTGCGTGCACCTGTGTGCACGCGCGTGTGCTCCTGCGTGTGTTTCACAAAATGTCATTTTGTGCTCAGAATGAGAAGGTTCTATCTGCCTTCAGGATGGTTCTGACTTCTGAGACATTGAGCTTCAAAGTCTGGAGTGAAATACAGATTTTAGAAATCAATTAGAGTCATGAATCATTCTTTTCACAGAAGAACACAGCACAGACTGTATGTCAACAGACACAGAACACAGCACAGACTGTATGTCAACAGACACAGAACACAGCACAGACTGTATGTCAACAGACACAGAAGAACACAGCACAGACTGTATGTCAACAGACACAGAAGAACACAGCACAGACTGTATGTCAACAGACACAGAAGAACACAGCACAGACTGTATGTCAGACTCTATCTATCTATCTATCTATCTATCTATCTATCTATCTATCTCAATGACTATGTTTACATGCACACAATATTCCACTATTATTTGGAAAATGACAATATTCTGAATTTGATAAGGGTCATGTAAACAGCATATTCCAGTTGCATTTTCTGAATTTGGCCTTTTTCCGAATTGAGCATTTTCCGATTAAGACATCTGGGTTATTCCAGTATTTTTCAGGTTTTCGGAGGATTATTTGATCATGTATACAGCGCACTCGGATTGTGCGTCTCAATCAGGGTTTTTACCGCAGTTTGCGACGCATGTTGCCTGTTTGTGGTCAGCTGATGTGTGCTAGAAAGCTCTAGAATAGGCGATATAATCATATAATCCATCATCTCTGGCATGCGAAAAGAAAAGCCCACATTTCTGATCGGGAGGAGATGAGAAACATCGATTGGTGCCCACGGAAGTCCAAAGTGCTTGCGAGTCTGCGAGGTAAATAACGTAGGCTACTAGCCTACTTCATGAAAGACTTTGATGTGCAAATAATCGCAACCCCAAACTTTCCAGCAGCAAGCTCCTGAAATGGACCAAGTGATCCTCTGTTTATTCTCAACAGAAAAACTCTGCCTACCTGCATCTCTCTCTCCCCGTCCTCCCTCACGTGTCGGGGAGGGCGAGCTACGGCTGCATGTAAACGGGAATATTCGTGGATTATTCATTTAGTCGGAATGTTGTCATTTTCCGAATATTGGCAAAAACCAGAATATTGTGTGCATGTAAACGTAGTGAGAGTCTATGTCTCTCTCTGTCTCAGACTAACTTGGCAGCCTATAACTCCTATTCCTGTATCGACCATGTGGACTAATTGCCTCTGGTCGCCCGGCCCCACTTCTGTTTGGCCTTTTCTTACCGTGTGTGTGTGTGTGTGTGTGTGTGTGTGTGTGTGTGTCAGGTAGAGTAGAGTTACTGCTGCTTGGCCCTCCAGGTGCTCAGTATAATTGTCTAATGGCTATAATAGCTATGGCTCACAGCCACTACTGTTGCTTCTGACTTGTGTGTGTGTGTCTGTGTGTGTGTGTGTGTCTGTGTGTGTGTGTGTCTATGTGTGTGTGCGTGTGCGTGTGTCTGTGTCTGTGTGTCTGTGTCTGTGTGTCTGTGTGCGTGTGCGTGCGTGTGTGTGTGTGCGTGTCCATACCTTTATATGCTGATGGCAGACAGAGAAGTCCATTCACTCATGTGACAATGGAAGTCCTGTGTTAGCTCCAGTGTGTTAGCTCCAGTGTGTTAGCTCCAGTGTGTTAGCTCCAGTGTGTTAGCTCCAGTGTGTTAGCTCCAGTGTGTTAGCTCCAGTGCTAAATGTAGTGTCAAGTGGTCAGTATTGGCTGTGTAGTATTTCAGCCTCAGTCTAGTCCAGCAGTAGTCCAGTACCAGTCGGGGGTGGGAATCACCAGAGTCCCCACGATACGATACCCAGCGATACTTTAAGTCACGATACAATATTACTGCGATTTAAAAAAAAATTGAGATTTATATTGAGATTTATTACCTTTTTTTTCAACTGCAAATGATGCCCCTAAAGGAAAACACTTTGTCAACATGTGTTTCATCTAATCAGATAAAGGTTCCAGTCTGTTCATCTCAATTCAGTCATTTTTATTGGAGCAAAATAGGATGGTCAAGCAGACAGACTGACCAACACTGTGGTAAAAACCTGCACCCACCTAAAATATCGCGATACTTGGCATTCGTGCGATACGATGTATATTGCCACACAAAATATCGCAATACGATGCTATATCGATTTGCCCCCGACCCCTGCTAGTGTGCATTTGCCCATACCCCAGAAGATCTCCCTCTTCCTCACAGTGTCAGCAGGTGTGTGAATCCAGCTCCAGTGTAAGTCTAGTCTATGTACCTTCTTCCAGGACTCGTTCCACTCATCCAACAGACTAGTGGTCCAGCATCTCTGCTGTTTGGACCACGTTTATGTTCCTCTCTAACAGATCTTATCGAGCTCATCCCCCAAAATAACCCAATCACAATAGCAAAATGCCACGCCTATCCTGTCATCTGCAGGTTATCAAGGCAGGCAGCATGCCTACCTGCCAGAACTCATCTCCAACAAAAGATTCAACAAATTATTTATTCTGGAATATTCCTCCCAGGCCTTTGTTGTACGTAGGCAATGGTGTGAACTAATCCTCCCTGGAAGCTCTTTTTTGAAAGGGTTGTCTTTAATATTCTCCTCAGTCTCTCTCTCTCTGTCTCTCTCTCTCTCTCTCTCTCTCTCTGCACACTCCAGCGCTCTGGCAGCGTTGGCTCTGGTCTGTCTGTGATCTCAGCGGGAGGCTGAGTTTCTCGCTGAGGAAACAAAAGTGAAACTCAAGATGCTACAGAAGGCTGTATTTTAATGTGGGGCGGTAGACACTTCCATTAAGCTGGGAAAAGTCTCCAGTATCAGCCTGGACTTGGAGCCTTGCCGGCAGCAGCTAGACCTATATATAGCTATACCTATATATAGCTAGACCTATATATAGCTATACCTATATATAGCTATACCTATATATAGCTAGACCTATATATAGCTACACCTATATATAGCTAGACCTATATATAGCTAGACCTATATATAGCTACTAGCTAGACCTATATATAGCTACACCTATATATAGCTACACCTATATATAGCTAGACCTATATATAGCTAGACCTACTGTATATATAGCTACACCTATATATAGCTAGACCTATATATAGCTAGACCTATATATAATCACTATATACATACTATATACTCAGCTTGATGAGGGGTCACAGGGGAGTCCAACGGCGTAGCTACGGGTGTGCCTGGGTGTGCCAGTGCCACCCACACACGCAGCTGGCACACCCCCCCAAAAAGGGGTGAAAAATGAAGTTTTTTGTTTGTTTGTCTGCAAAACACATCAGCTGTCATGCACAGCCTGTCATGCGTAAGTGTCCGACTGTCTGCTGACCTATGACTCTGTGCCCCAGAGCATCATGGGAAAGTAGCTAAGCAAACAAAGTAAACAAATGCAGCCGCAGCGCCAAATCAAGAAGACATGAAACAGAGCTCGCTTTTAAGCTTTTTCCACAAAGGCAGGAAACGTTGCATTGACGACGAGGAAGATGACTCGTCGCCCTCCTCCCCCTCAACAAGTGCAGCTTGTAGTGCACCCGTTCCCGCACCTGTATTGGTGGTGGACAGTGGAGAGACAGACGATGATGAAGATGATGCAGCCGAAACAATGGCGTTAATAACAGCGGGGGGGACGCAGCCAAAAACACACGGGTGGTTTGTGCAGCAGCAGAGCCAGAGGACACTGAGAACCCTACAAATCTCTCTGCAGTAGACAAACCTGCATGCCAACCAAACAAATAACTCAGTGTTATAACTCAGAAATAACACTCGTTTGACGACTTATTTAAGGGAATGTAATAATGTTCTCTGTCACATCCGCTAACCTGTTGCTCTTTGAACAACTCTGGATATTTATCGGCCAAGCTGGACGTGATTGGCTCCCCCTGCAGCTTTGAAACACCGTTTACAGACGGGCTATGTTGTGTCCGTGTCAACAACGTAACGGGGGGAGGGGGGCTGGGAGGATTTCACACCAGAAGAAGCGCCCATATTTCACGTAAGGCATCATGGCAGCTAGGAATAAGGTGGATAAGGTAGCCCCCCCCCCCCCCCCAATAAAAATAAATAAAAAATAAATTGATTCCACGATCCCCTAGTATAAAGTGGACCTTAATCTTTACAAATTTGTTCCTTCATTTCGCACAATTGAGAAAATACTTCTTTGCAAATACCAACTAATTTTTTATGTGTTTGATCACGTTCACAGTATTTAGTCAGGGAAAAGCCGACAACAGCAGGACTCCACTGGTAGAATGTATTGCTGAGGGAGGGACCAGCAGGAAAGGGAAATGCCTGTATATGATGGTGGAAGCTGTTTATGTTTATGTTTATGTTTATTAAGGATCCCCATTAGTCCACACCAAGGTGTAGGACTACTCTTCCTGGGGTCCAACACACAATATAAAAAGACAACATAAAGACATTGGAACAGTTACAATTGATCTATCATACAACAGCTTGAACAAACAACTTCAGTTTACAACAAAAATATGCTCCAACTACAAAATACAACACAAACAAAAATAACTAACTAATTAACGAAAAAACTGAAATTAATGTCCTTATTCAAAGTTGCTTTTTTTAACTTCTTCTTGAAATTATATTTGTTACTAATCATAGTAATATTGCCAGGCAAACAATTCCAATATTTAACAGCCCTATACATCACAGTTCTTTTTAGTGCATTGGTTCTAGGTAGAGGTAAAATGAATTTAGTGCTTGAGGCGTGTCTGGTTGAGTAGAAATGTAACCTGGAGATGACTCATGAATTGTAAGTCACTGTAATATATATCAGGATGCCGTATTTGTCTCCATGCCAAGACTAATCATGCTTCCCTCCAGCCCAAGGCCACTGTGCTGGCCTGGACTCTAAGAGCCAAGTCATGAGTACTGTAATAGCATCATAAAGTCACTGTCAATATATAGTATAGGCCTGCTGCATATAGCCTGCAAGATGTTCCAAGCTCTATGCTAATGTGCAGTGTTACAGCTCTGAGAAACACACTGGAGATGTATCTGGCTCTTGAGGTTAGGTGTGGGGGGGGGGGGGGGGTGAGATTGAGGAGAGAGAGAGAGAGAGAGAGATGAGGAATGGACTGGTTCCAGGTCGTATTTTCGTTGCCTCCCGGCTGTGGGCTTTCTCTAGGAAGGATTATAGACTCAGAGCTGACTGATGGGGTAATCATCATAGAGGCTGTATACACACGCTCATACTGACAGTGCACCTCTTCTGGCTGTGTGTGTGTGTGTGTGTATGTGTATGTGTGTGTGTGTGTGTGTGTGTGTGTGTCCTGTAGCCGTTTAACCCCATCACCTGCGCCCTATTGCCAAGGCACCCCCAGGGGCCCGGCCCCCAGCCAGCCTCTCACACCCCACGGCTCTGCATGGAGAGGTGGTGTTACAGCCGTGTGTCCTGCATGGAGAGGTGGTGTTACAGCCCTGTGTCCTGCATGGAGAGGTGGTGTTACAGCCCTGTACCCTGCATGGAGAGGTGGTGTTACAGCCCTGTGTCCTGCATGGAGAGGTGGTGTTACAGCCCTGTGTCCTGCAGGCTTTCTCCATCACAGATGCATCTAGCGTTCGCTGTACTCCAGCTCCCGTCATGCATAGTCATGGGGCATTGATTTGGAAACGCTCAGAGCAAAATAAATGAAATGGATCGCGGTTGCTTTTATCCCTCATCTTGGCTCTAGGTCAAGGCATGAACAAGCCCTGAAGCACAGATGAGTCTGCACTCACACACAGACATACTAACACTCACACACAGACATACTAACACTCACACAAACACACACACACACACACACACACACAGACACACACACACACACACAGACACACACACACACACACACACACACACACACACACACACACACACACACACACACACAGACATACTAACACACACACACACACACACACACACACACACACACACACACACACAGACACACTAACACACACTCACACACAGACACACTAACACTCACACACACAGACACACTAAAGGTGGTATTATGCTCACCCTGCCGTGAAGGGCGCGGGGGTGGAGCGAGGGCCGGGCGCGTCAAATGACGTAAATTTGTTAGGCTTGGTTATTCGCTACCTCCGTCGGGCGCTCGCCGTGTGCCGGATTTTTTTTCTCACAGCGCGAGCTCCGGACGGCTTCTCTCCAAACATGGCCGCTTTGAAGCCACTGAACCCTGAACACTGAGCTGTGTTTTCCCCACATTTCTTGACCCATGTGGTAGTAGGGGTGGGAATCACCAGATGCCCACGATACGATACTGAAACGATACTTGAGTCACGATACGATAGTATTGCGATACTGCGATATTTTCGATATTGCGATATATCGATATTGCGATATATTGAATATTGCGATATTTCAATATATTGCGATTTCTTACTTTTTCAACTGCAAATGATGTCCCCAAAGGAAAACTTTGTCAACATCTGGTTTATATAAGAACATTTTTTCAGTCTGTAGATCTGACTTCAACCATTTTATTGCAGCAACATTGTCAAGTAGACAGACCAACAACTTTCATAAAGTCATGTCATAGTTGCATGCACCTGACAAACTGAACTGTTTGTTACAGTCTACTTACAGTCCACCTTAACTGGATGTGTGTGTGGACTACTGTACTTATGTAGTTTTTGCAACTTCACTTCACTTACACAAAACATTTTGTGCAGCCCATTCAGTAACTGGGGAATTTGTAAATGACTGTTATGACAAAACTGTTACTGTTAAAACAAAATGAAAATATGCTACCGTTTGTTTACTGCTGGCCTTGGAACTAAAGTTTATAGTAGCCCGGTGGCCTGGCATGGCCTGCAAAAAAAAAAAAAAAAAAAAAATTTTTTTTTTTTGCAATATCGATATTTGGCGTCCAAATATCGATACGATATCGTCAGGCAAAATATTGCGATACTGTGGTGTATCGATTTTTTCCCCCACCCCTATGTGGTAGGCTATAAACTTTGATTTGCAACTGTTCGTTTTTAGTCATTTCACCAAGTAAATGTGTTGTGTTGAGAGCATTATTGAGAGAGATTAAAAGCAGCACAGAGTAGTAGGCTATCAGGGCTGAGAAGTAAAACGGCTTTCAGTAAAAACAAGTTTGGCGATTCCTTCATGTGCTGATGTGCGGTCGTTTGAGAGTGAAAGCGCACTCAGTACTGCACATAATAGCGTTTCATTGCGACTTTTCACGGGCTGTTCTCACTATCACCATTGTACAATACATGCTGATCACTTCTGATAGTATAATGGCATCTGCCCCAGCGCGAGGTCTGCACGGTGACTCACAGAGACTCGCGGAGCTCCACCCCCACGGAGCTTATAAGAGCACCTTAACACTCACACACAGACACACTAACACTCACACACAGACACACTAACACTCACACACAGACACACTAACACTCACACACAGACACACTAACACTCACACACAGACACTAACACCACATTAGGAATGGATGTAATGACACTATTCCTGTAGCAAACAAAATGCATACGAACAAGCAGAACTCTGTCTTTCACTGTCTTCCGTTCAATGAGAAAGGCCAGTTATTTTCAGTTTTCTCCATGGTTATAGGTATAGGTCTAGTATTCAAACATTTGAATAATATTAAAAAATAAAAATAAAGAACAACAAATCTATTCTTCGTGCTTTGCCAAATATATTTGCATTTGGGAACATCGTCGCCACCAAGTAATCCTTGTTTGTGGAGTCATTTTGGGTGTGGCGATGCATGTGCTTCCTGCTTATGTGCTATTCAAAACCACACTGAGTGCTGCAGCATGTCTGTAGCATGTCTGTAGCAGATCATCCGTGTGCCTCGGAGACAGTTTGGAGGCGGAACCTGGATAATCTTATGGACGTATAAGAGGCAGCTAATGATGCTAATTCCATTAGCTTATACCAGGCTGAGAGACTGTCCAATGAAAGTGTGTTAAATGAAATGTCATTAACAAGTTCCTCTCCTCCCCACTCTGTCTCCTACACTCTGTGTCTCCTACACTCTGTGTCTCCTACACTCTGTGTCTCCTACACTCTGCATTTCAAGTCATTTGCAATGAGACGTGTCTGTCTACTGTCTGTCACATTTCCATCTGTTGTGACGGACAGTTGGTGTGGGTGCAGTGCCCCTCCCTCATTACCACCACTGAAGTGCCCTTGAGCAAGGCTCTTACAGTATTATCCCAATCGCTCCAGTGGAGCTGCTCAGTGTCCGGAAGGTCAGACTGCGGTTGTACTGGTCAGCTTCCAGGTGTGAAGATCAGACTGCGGTTGTACTGGTCAGCTTCCAGGTGTGAAGGTCAGACTGTGGTTGTACTGGTCAGCTTCCAGGTGTGAAGGTCAGACTGTGGTTGTACTGGTCAGCTTCCAGGTGTGAAGGTCAGACTGTGGTTGTACTGGTCAGCTTCCAGGTGTGAAGGTGAACAGGGTGCTCTTGACAAAGAGAGCATTGCTCTCAGTGAGACTTCCCCTGTAGAGAATAAATGTAAAAAAAAAAAGGTGAACTTTTTTCTGGACGGACAGCTTAATTGCCATCCATCCCATGTCGAGACAATGCAGTGTGAACCATCCTGTACAGTGGTTCTCAACGTGGAGTCCGCGGACCACCAGGGGTCCATGGGGTCTCTGGCAAATTGATGAGTTGTTATACATGAGCATTATTTCATTTATGAGAAGTGAACACAATGTAGAGAATGTAGAAGGATGACTGTTGTGATCCTAGTTTCTCTGTCATCTCTCTACCTGCAATACAGACAGTCATGGAGTTCTCGACTATAAATAAATAATAATAAAAAATAGAAAGATAGATAAAGGTAAAGCCTTATGTGAGGAGTTTTGATTTCTTCATCTAGACCTCTGCTACGTACAGGCTGACATCTCCTGCTAAAGGTGCGCTTTGTAGCCTGTCTTTTCATTATCACTGGATCCTGTCAGCACGCCACAAGCTGCCTGTGGGGTTGGCTGCAGGAGGAAGTGTCGTTTGAGAGAGAGAGAGAGAGAGAGAGAGAGAGAGAGAGAGAGAGAGAGAGAGAGAGAGAGAGAGAGAGAGAGAGAGAGAGAGAGAGAGAGAGAGAGAGAGAGAGAGAGAGAGAGAGAGAGAGAGAGAGAGAGAGAGAGAGAGAGCCAGGCCGAAGGCATTATGGAGCCGGGTTGTCCGTACGGCCGGCCGTACGGATGTTTGTTAACGCCATATCTGAGGAACGCCTTGACGGAATTTCATCAGATTCGCCTTAAACATTCACTTAGGCTCAAGGATGATCTGATTAGATTTTGGTGGTCAAAGGTCAAGGTCACTGTGACCTCTCCAACGCCATTTTCAAGCTTGTTAACGCGATATCTGAGGAACGCCTGGACGGAATTTCATCACATTCACCTTAAACATTCAATTAGGCTCAAGGATGATCTGATTAGATTTTGGTGGTCAAAGGTGAAAGGTCAAGGTCACTGTGACCTCTCAAACGCCATTTTCAAGCTTGTTAACGCGATATCTGAGGAACGCCTGGACGGAATTTCATCACATTCACCTTAAACATTCAATTAGGCTCAAGGATGATCTGATTAGATTTTGGTGGTCAAAGGTGAAAGGTCAAGGTCACTGTGACCTCTCAAACGCCATTTTCAAGCTTGTTAACGCGATATCTGAGGAATGCCTGGACGGAATTTCATCAGATTCGCCTTAAACATTCACTTAGGCTCAAGGATGAACTGATTCCATTTTGGTTATCAAAGGTCAAAGGTCAAGGTCACAGTGACCTAACAAATGCCATTTTCAAGCTCGGTAACGCCATATCTCAGTAACACCTTGACTAAATTTCTTCACATTTGGCTCAAATATCCAATTCTGCAAAGAAACGCCTTGATGCAATTTCTTCCAATTTGGCTGCAACATCCACTTGGACTCAAGAATGAACTAATGGCGGAGGCATAAGTCCGCGTTGCGGTCGTTCTAGTTTGATATATGAGGTGGTTATGAGTTATGGGCGCCCTCTGAATTCACTGTCTCTGCCACTCTCACACACACACACACACACACACACACACACACACACACACACACACACACACACACACACAGCTACAGGTGAGAGTAACATCCCTCTCTCCTTTTCCACCTGCACTTGTGTTTCTGTTTGTACTTTCAGAATCTCTTTCAGTCGTATCTTATATAGCCACGCGATGAATGAAACCATTTCCTGCTGCGGCTTCATATTCAAAGCTCTGAGTGTTCTGATAGGCTGATGACTAGAGCAGGCAGGGCTGATCGGCTGTGTAAGTGTCAAGTTTGATCGGGGCTTTAGATTCTGGAGAAGCGTCCGTCTGTCTTCATTTATTTTTACGCCTCTTGATGTGTTGTCATTGCTCTTCACTAGAGCCCGACCGATACTTGATTTTTTGGGGCCGATACCGATATTAGGGAGTAAAAAAATTCCGATGTCGATATATCGGCCAATATTCTTATATTATTTATACACATTATATTACACAATGTTTTTTGCAATGATCCCTCAAATATCAAACACTTGACTTGACATGACATGAGATATGTAATGTAGGCAGGATATTTGACAGCTTATCAATAAACTTTATTGTCCAAAATGACATCAATGGAATGAAACGGTAAACTTCACTGGGAATTTAATAATTGTAAATAACTAGAAAATTAGAAATACAAAAACGCAAATAGAATAAATATAAAATATAACTTGAGTTCAGAAAAAAGATCAAATATACACAACATGCTGTCTATAACCTAAAAAATACAGAATAAAAAAATATCGGCAATATCGGCCAACATATCGGCCGATACAGATATATCGGTTATTGCCCAATATCGGCCAATAATATCGGTGGATCGATATATCGGTCCGGCTCTCCTTACCTTATGTAGAAGAGATAGTCTGGCTTGAGAGACTAACACGGAGTGCAAACACAATATGAAGTTCTGATTGTGTTTACACTTCCTGTGACTCATAAACCTAGTCTGACTCAGATGTGAGTCAAACTAGGTTTGACCAGGTGAGTCAGACTAGTTTGAGCAGGTAAAACAGCTGGCGTTTTGAACAGGAAGTCGTGACACAAGTGGGCGGGGCTACATAAGGTGAATAGGCAGCCCGGTGATACTCACCCGCGGGGTCTAGAGCACCTGGGTAGTTGTGGCTCTTTTAGTTTAAGTCCTACTTATACATACATACATACAAATAAAAATAACAATATTATGCCCCAACCCCTCAACCGTCTGGACAACCAATCACAATTCATCTCAGGTCTCGCGCTCTGTTTGCAGGTGCACGAGACACGACAGTGCAAACTCCGTCACACTGACAAAACTAGTTTAGCACGTGGCGAAGAACCTAAAATGGCTAAAGAACGTAAGAAACGCAAATACAGCATGAAGAGGAATATGAAACGTTTAAAAAGGACTGGGAACTCTGGAAAATGCATCTGTCTGCTTTGTGATCATGTCATTTCACAATTCGAAAGGTCCAATTTGCGCCATCACGACTTCTTGAAAGAGCTGAGGTGTTAAAAGCTGTCAGACTCAAACTGAAGCACACTGGTTTCAGGGAGGAGAGGGAGGCTGTCAGACTCAAACTGAAGCACACTGGTTTCAGGGAGGAGAGGGAGGCTGTCAGACTCAAACTGAAGCACACTGGTTTCAGGGAGGAGAGGGAGGCTGTCAGACTCAAACTGAAGCACACTGGTTTCAGGGAGGAGAGGGAGGCTGTCAGACTCAAACTGAAGCACACTGGTTTCAGGGAGGAGAGGGAGGCTGTCAGACTCAAACTGAAGCACACTGGTTTCAGGGAGGAGAGGGAGGCTGTCAGACTCAAACTGAAGCACACTGGTTTCAGGGAGGAGAGGGAGGCTGTTGGATTGTGGCTCTGTGGCTCCTGAGTCGTCGCCAAGGTTGAGTAGCTCTGCTGTAGACAGTGATGTATGCTCACCAGAGAGACCCACAGCCTTGCAGGGCTTTGAATACATACAGTACATATACACACCCACATATAAAACGTATGGGCAGCCACCGCCATTAATAGCCGTGTGTGTGTGTGTGTGTGTGTGTGTGTGTGTGGTAGCTGTTGGATTTGGACGTTCAATTAGTCTTGTCTGGCTCAGACTAGCTCATTAGCATTCAGCCCAGTGTCCATTCATATTGGGAGGGCTGAAGCGCTCTCTTACCATTAGGCCAAGGTAGGCCACACGGCCTTGGGCCCCGCCCACCAGGCCTTGGGCCCCGCCCACCAGGCCTTAGGCCCCGCCCACCAGGCCGAGGGCCCCCACAAAACACTAGAATAGAATAGAGTACCTTAGCAGAAATCGCCGCCATTTTGGTTCGTCAGTGGAAAAGTCTATGGGGTTTCAGAATGGGGATTTGACTTAAACGCATCAAATAAGGTCTGTGGTTAACGAGAGTTTATGGGAGCGGGAATTTGGGTTCAGCAGGATAATCTTCACAAATGGTAATCACTTTTATGCCTTAAAAAAGCATTTATGTTCCAAAAGTCATAAAAGTTATTCACGTTCGTGAAGATTATCCCTCTGAACACAAATGCATAATAGGAGGAAGGATAGGATATACGAAAATACAGGCAGAAAAATACTCACAGGTTATAAGCATGAATGACATGTGTATTCCACATGTGAACTGTATGTGGAGGTGGGAGATGCAGGAACATCATTAGGAAGGATTAAAAAACGAGATAGTTGGGATTTGGGGGGCCCATACTCTTTGCCCAGGGCCCCCAAATACCAAGTCCAGGGCCCCCAAATACCAAGTCCAGGGCCCCCAAATACCAAGTCCAGGGCCCCCAAATACCAAGTCCGCCACTGAATGTGCACATGTTTAGCCATCAGAGGAGCTTGATGGATGGAAGACGGGTAACTGACTGTGGAGACATGCTGTATGTGCGTTATGCACTTTACTGCCCTTTCCACTGTAATACTCGTGTTTCTTCATGTATGCAGTGGTGTTAGTGAGAGCCATGTGAAAACTATGAAAATATGAGCTAATATCTACAACCTTACACACACATCAGTTGTTATTTGAGACGTGCTCACCGTGAAACAGCAGCAGAAATGCTGTGCCTGTAAGATACACATCCAAGGTTCTGTTTCGACACGCTCCGGTTTCCCCGTTCACTGCGTCGAGGTTGACCAGCCTGTGTCGAGTTTGCAAAGGGATGTTTGTTTTCCTCGATTAAAAACCACAAGGAGGCACACACGAGCACCAAGGAGGCCCACATGAGGACCAAGGAGGCACACAGGAGGACCAAGGAGGCCCACAGGAGGACCAAGGAGGCACACAGGAGGACCAAGGAGGCACACAGGAGGACCAAGGAGGCACACAGGAGGACCAATGAGGCACACAGGAGGACCACAGAGGCACATGTGAGGACCAATGAGGCACACGTGAGGACCAAGGAGGCACACGTGAGGACCAAGGAGGTACGCACAGGAGGACCTAGGAGGCACACAGGTGGACCAATGAGGCACACACAGGAGGACCAAGGAGGCACACATGAGGACCAAGGAGGCACACGTGAGGACCAAGGAGGCACACGTGAGGACCAAGGAGGCACACACAGGAGGACCAAGGAGGCACACGTGAGGACCAAGGAGGCACACATAAGGACCAAGGAGCCACACGTGAGGACCAAGGAGGCACACACAGGAGGACCAAGGAGGCACACGTGAGGACCAAGGAAGCACACACATGAGGACCAAAAAGGCACACGTGAGGGCCAAGGAGGCACACAAGGAGGCACACAGGAGGGCCAAGGAGGCACACAGGAGGCCCAAGGAGGCACACAGGAGGCCGAAGGAGGCACACAGGAGGACCAAGGAGGCACACAGGAGGACCATGGACAGAACACACAGGAGGACCAAGGAGGCACACAGGAGGACCAAGGAGGCACACAGGAGGACCAAGGAGGCACACAGGAGGACCAAGGAGGCTCACAGGAGGACCAAGGAGGCACACAGGAGGACCACGGACAGAAATGTTCACCTCATGTAAGAAAATCGCCGCATCATTCCTGGCACGTAGAAACCTCCAGATGTTGGCACAAATGCTTCACTGGTTCTGATTTGAAACCCTTTAGGCTGTGAATCTCCAGAGGGGGTGAAGTATTTCATGGTAGGTCGTGATGGAGATGCGGGGTTGGTGGTGGGGGGATATCCAACGCTCTTGGATATTCAATAATTACGTGTGGCCGTCAGATTTTGTCCCCCAAATCCAATCCAATCTAACACCTACAATCATACGCTGTCAATCACATACTCTATTTATTTTTCAATCTCCCCTTCCCTGTCTCCCCTCCTCTCCCTCTCTCTCTCCCTCTCCCTGTCTCCCATCCTCTCTCTCTCCCTCTCCCTCTCTCTCCCCCTGTCTCTCTCCCTCTCTCTCCCCCTGTCTCTCTCTCTCCCCCTGTCTCTCGTCCTCTCTCTCTCTCTCTCCCCCTGTCTCTCGTCCTCTCTCTCTCTCTCTCCCCCTGTCTCTCGTCCTCTCTCTCTCTCTCTCCCCCTGTCTCTCGTCCTCTCCCTCTCTCTCTGCGAGCTCTGCCCTCCTGCATATTGCATCAGCTAAGGGCTGCCTGATAGATCCGGCTCTCGGGAGGCTGAGATATGAGGCCTGGCCTGTCTGAAGGACTGTAGGAACGGCTTCACAGGCTGCAAGCACCATGCCAGCAGGGAAGCATGGAGGGATGGAGACAGACAGACATGTGAAATCTGTGGCACAGATCTTTTACAGACGATTCAAAATGTCCAAAGCCACCTGATGTCGGAAGTAATAAAAGCGTATGATCAGCTGCGTCAATCCAGCTAGACAAGGACAGGATATGACTGGAAGTAAGGAGGGTTTACCTTCAAAATAAAAGCATTTCCATGTGCGGTGAATTAAGCAAATTATTGCTTCATTTATCGTTCTCGATAGGGCTGGGTATTGGCGATATGTATCACGATACATGGGTCACGATACGATTGTATCACGATACATTGCGATACAATACATATTGTGATATATTGCAATACATAATTTACTGAAAATTAAGAATTAGAGCTAAAAATACAACACGCTGTGCACCACCCAGGTAGTGTAATAATAATATGTACATCACTTTATATTAATAACTTAGTGGACAAATTGAGTCAAAACTACTGAGTGTTGAGTGTGTTACTGAACACACTGAAATAAAAAGTATTGTTATTGTGTCACTGAACACACAGCTGTGCAAGAAAATCGATATGGCGATATATCACCATATTTTTCTGAAATATCGATACAGTATTGCGGAAAACAATATCGCGATATATTGCCCTATCGATTTTATTGCACAGCCCTGGTTATCGAGGTACAATTTCGCCGCTTATCACAATTTCTATATTTGCTAGTGTTAGCATCCATCACTGGAGCCAAATGGGTACAATCTGCCACACAACCTTGGTGTATCCCTTTAATTGAGCGATTCTTTTGTAATTTGTTCTCTCGTAACGTCTCTAGGTTGAGTGATATGTGTGTAATCTGTAGTACTTCTAACAGCAAAACCCCTCACGTAATGTCCTCCGCTGTCTCTCATTGGTCTAAACGTCCATGTTGTTGCTCTGTGTCTTTTCTCTGGGACTGGTACGTGGGTGGAGGGGAGGTGTTGTGGTACAGCCTGTGTGTTTTCTCTGGGACTGGTACGTGGGTGGAGAGGATGTGTTGTGGTACTGCCCGTGTCTTTTCTCTGGGACTGGTACGTGGGTGGAGGGGAGGTGTTGTGGTACAGCCTGTGTGTTTTCTCTGGGACTGGTACGTGGGTGGAGAGGATGTGTTGTGGTACTGCCCGTGTCTTTTCTCTGGGACTGGTACGTGGGTGGAGAGGATGTGTTGTGGTACGGCCTGTGTGTTTTCTCTGGGACTGGTACGTGGGTGGAGAGGATGTGTTGTGGTACTGCCCGTGTCTTTTCTCTGGGACTGGTACGTGGGTGGAGAGGATGTGTTGTGGTACGGCCTGTGTCTTTTCTCTGGGACTGGTACGTGGGTGGAGAGGATGTGTTGTGGTACGGCCTGTGTCTTTTCTCTGGGACTGGTACGTGGGTGGAGAGGATGTGTTGTGGTACTGCCCGTGTCTTTTCTCTGGGACTGGTACGTGGGTGGAGAGGATGTGTTGTGGTACGGCCTGTGTCTTTTCTCTGGGACTGGTATGTGGGTGGAGGGGAGGTGTTGTGGTATGGACTGTGTGTTTTCTCTGGGACTGGTACGTGGGTGGAGGGGAGGTGTTGTGGTATGGACTGTGTGTTTTCTCTGGGACTGGTACGTGGGTGGAGGGGAGGTGTTGTGGTACAGCCTGTGTCTTTTCTCTGGGACTGGTATGTGGGTGGAGGGGAGGTGTTGTGGTATGGACTGTGTCTTTTCTCTGGGACTGGTACGTGGGTGGAGGGGAGGTGTTGTGGTATGGACTGTGTCTTTTCTCTGGGACTGGTACGTGGGTGGAGGGGAGGTGTTGTGGTATGGACTGTGTCTTTTCTCTGGGACTGGTACGTGGGTGGAGGGGAGGTGTTGTGGTACAGCCCGTGTGTTTTCTCTGGGACTGGTACGTGGGTGCAGGGGATGTGTTGTGGTACGGACTGTGTCTTTTCTCTGGGACTGGTACGTGGGTGGAGAGGAGGTGTTGTGGTACGTCCTGTGTTTTCTCTGGGACTGGTACGTGGGTGGAGGAGATGTGTTGTGGTACAGCCTGTGTGTTTTCTCTGGGACTGGTACGTGGGTGGAGGGGAGGTGTTGTGGTATGGCCTGTGTGTTTTCTCTGGGACTGGTACGTGGGTGGAGGGGAGGTGTTGTGGTACAGCCTGTGTGTTTTCTCTGGGACTGGTACGTGGGTGGAGGGGAGGTGTTGTGGTACGGACTGTGTCTTTTCTCTGGGACTGGTACGTGGGTGGAGAGGATGTGTTGTGGTTCACTATCAGAGAGAGAGAGCCAAGCACAGCTACATAATTAATAATTCAGCCTGCATACACTCCTGCATAACACATGGGAGGGGGGGGGGTAGTGGGAGAGACAACAGTGTTTACTGCAATATCTGATTCGCCCTTAATTTAGTTTCAGTTAGTCGTCATATCATATATCATCATATCACATCATATCATCATCATATCAATACATACAATATGAATCAAACTCCATGGTATCCATCATATCATTATACAGTATTGCCAGGTCGCCATTGTAAATGAGAATTTGTTCTTGCCTGGTTAAATAAAGGTAAATAGTAAATAAAGGTGCCCTCCGCCCCCCGCTTCACCCCGCCTCCCTGCCCTCTGCCCCCCCCCCCCCCCCTTCACCCCGCCTCTCTGCCCGGCTCTTGTTTCACTCCGCCCCCCCCCCCCCCCCCCCCCCCCCCCCCCCCCCCGCTTAACCCCGCCTCCCTGCCCGGCTCATCTTTCATGTTGTTTCTGTCTCTGCGTCCAGCACGCTGTGGTCAACAGTCCTAAAACACAGAGAGCATAACGTTATCTGATGGTCTACATTGAAAAACTTAATTAAAAGTCTGTCTGCAACATTAGTCTCGCAGTGCCAGCCGTATATGATACCTCCGTCGTTGATGACATTGACTAGTGACTGCAGTTGTAGCAGCATGCTAGCGCTAGCAAAACACAATCAGACAGCATGGCTGCCTGTGTTCGGTAAAGCAGCTTCTTCAATATAATGCATTAATACTGCCATATGATGAACAGCAACCTTATCTTGCCCACAATTTACTAATAAGGCTGTCTTAAAGTTAACTTCATTAAAATATAGGCGAAATCTCAGGTACACAACAATGACATTACCTTGACTACGTGTTTGGAGTCTCCATGCAGAACGGTGCGTCCTTGCGTGGTTGGCAGAGGCTGCTCAGGCATCGGCCGCTATCGGAGCTCACATCCGCCGATAACGATAGTTTTTAAAACATGCTATCGGCGCAGATTAATCGGCCAATCCGATTAATCGGTCGACCTCTACTGCTGTGTATGGCTGTCAAAATTGCCCCCAAATCATATTAGAATATTCACTCTAATCAAAACATATTAATTAGAATATAGTCAAATAAATTGTTTTCTTTTTTCTTTTGCGTTCATGGCAAGGCAAACCAATAAAACCAGAGAGCTTATATAACTACTTGGTATATTTATTTGAACATATATTTTTTCCCCAACATAATTCAACATTTTTCATATTTATTCAGTCAGCATTAGTACAGTAGGTACCTGGTTAAATGTAAAATAATAATAATAAAATCGAATGTAAATTTTCATATTTGAATCTTAATTTAATTTTCGTATTCGAATATCTATTTGAATATAGAATATTCTTTGACAGCCCTACTGCTGTGTAGAGAGGAGAGCAGTATCAGAGGCTGCTGTGTAGAGAGGAGAGCAGTAGACTGAGGGAACAGGGAGTGGTTCAATTCTGACCTCCTCTGTTTGTCTCTACTTTGTTTCCCTCTTGTCTTCTCAATCTGTTTTGTTCTGCAGGTTTCTTTCAGTTGTGGAATGCTTTCTTTGGCACACCTGTCATTGTGGTTTCAACTAGGACATCATCAGACAAAAGACAAGATAGGTTGACTTCTAGGGAGGGAAGCAGGTGACTTAGGGCATTTTCACACCTGTGCCTTAAGGCTGGCAGTGCACTGGGGATCGCTGCATCCCAGCGCACAATATATGCAAGGAAGCAGATTGAAAATGCTCAGCTCAACAGCGGTAGCTAGCTCGATAGCTGACAGCTAACAACAAGCTAACGAGTCCGACACACGTACGATGATAAAAGCACAACACTCAACCAGAAATATTCAGTGTCGAGTCAATCTGCTCCCACAATTGAGCCTTTCTGTCTCTGTTGTGATATTTTCTCCATATGATTGGTTGCCTGAAAAGTAGCGCTCGACACCAGCGGACGCACAAAAAAGGCGGAGCGCTCTGAAAAAAGATGCTGGAGCTCAGCAAAATACGTTAAATGGACAGAGGCCCTTAGTCTGGTTAAATGGGCCTCTGGTTGGGTTTCCCCCCTGGGTTCGTTTGAGCAGGTGGGAACACAGCAACATGCTCGGGTGTGGACCAGAACAAACACACAAGACCCAAAAGGAAAAGCATCAGCTTGGTGTAAAGGTTAAAAAGCCTTTATTTTCTAGTAGCTTGCCGCGGTATTCGGTGTTACCCGGTGATGAGACATACACCGATTACATAACGTGCCGACTGGTAACACCTTTTGTTTTTATGGAGGAAGAATTGAAAGGAAAACTCCGCAGTTTCAGCGCCGGGGTAAATTACAAGCGCTCCCTCTGGGCTGCAGTGTGGCTCCGCTGTTATGGTTAGACCAGCAACTAACGTTAGTTAACGCTATGCATCTTATGAACACAAATGATGCCCTCCTCATACACAATAGGTAAGACCCTTAGCTAAGCCTGCATGCGTGTGCAATGTGCATGCTGTTGTCACTGCGGGCCATCTCTGGAAATGTGCCTTTTTTTCCACAGCGAAAAGTCGATGCTAACTTAGCATCAATGCTAACGGGAGGGAGGACTTACCAGCATTCAGTCATTGCCTGCTTACTGCTGCTTGCTGGTATTGTTAATCCCATGTCAGAAAAAGTTTCCAGGTGTGTCGTTAATGTTAGTTTCTTTTGAGAAAGATTGTCTCCACGGGCGTCTGAAAAGTTGTCTCGAGTCAACTCAGCCATGAGTTGTGAGGCAGCCAGTGTTGTATGACTGTGAGCGTCCATGCTAACGTTAGTACTTTAAACAGCAGCAGCGTGCGTCTTGTCTCTATGAACCTACAGAATGCACGGTTAAAGCATAGACTCTTGCTTACTTTAAAACTTGTATTATCAACGTACATATAACGTAACGTTCGCTCTAGTCTAGCTGCTAAGGATACCCGACTGGTGTCTCACTGTTATTGTTCCCGGGAACAACATGCACTAGTAGGAACTAAAATATCCTATTGTTTACATTTATTTTTACGGTGTCACCGCTAACACCGGTGTTGTCACATGTTTATTACCCGGTGGGAAAATGTCCACACCGTGGCATCCCTATCTTCTAGGGCATAATCAGGTTAAAAATATCTCCGCCGATCAGGAGTGAATAACAGTGATTTCCTATATAAAGCAATTAGCCAATTGGTGGCCAGGTGAGAGCAGTGAAAAGAGCCTTTAGAGGAGGAGGTGGTTTCGGACCGGTCCCACATGAACTCTAAGCTGGCTGTCTGTTTGTGGTGGGAAGTTCTGGGAACGTGATCCGAACTTGACCCCACCCAACCACAGCAGTATAGTATTACTAATATAGTATTTACAACTACAGCAGTATAGTATTATGACTATAGTATTACAACTACAACAGTACAGTATTACTACTAGGGGTGTGCCGATTAATCGTTTTTTAGATGCATCGCGATGAGTCACGTGACGATTAAAATCGATTCACAATGTTCGATTATCGATTTGCAAAAAAAAAAATTTTTTTTGCAATTTTTTTGCACTTTTTTTTGTTGCTTTATTTGCAAAAAATACGGTATTTCGCCCGGAAAGCAGTTCCTTAACTGTAAAACGAGACCAAAACCGAAGTACTGGAAACTGGAATCACTGAAGAAAGCATGCAGGGTGGCTGTAACATGTGATGCGTGGACTTCAGTCACAACTGAAGATAATGGAGGTACATTTGTTTGTTTACTTTAATTAATGGATACTGACAAATATACCTTGCTTAAAAAAAATCCTGTTTGGTGAAAAAGATGCATCGAAAATCGTGATTAATCGTAATAATCGTAATAATCGTTTAATAATCGAATCGTAGCACCCTTAATCGTAATCAAATCGAATCGTGAGGTGCCTAAGGTGGCACACCCCTAATTACTACTATAGTATTACAACTATACTATTACTACTATAGTATTACAACAATTACCGTATATAGAAGTATAGTATTTTCAAGACGTTTTCTCAAAGTACATTCTGCATTCTCCTGGTACTGTTTTGCTTGCTATATTGCCCAGATAATTACAAAAGTTATGAGCAAATAACTACAGAGCCCCTAAAGTCCTGACAGGTAATTTTTTTTTAAATCTTTGCACAAGATAAATTCATCTTCTCTTGTGCACAAGATGAAAAAAAAATCACCTTTCAGGACTTTAGGGGCTGTAAATGCCAACTCTGCCGTTGCTCCATGTTAAATTGCAGAGCAATGTGAACTAGTCCAGAACGCAGCACCTTCTTTCTGTATTGACTGTCGTGCTCCCGCCCCCCCAGACACATCTGACCAATGAGCAGAGTGAACATTCTCACATGGTTTGTAGTGATACATTAACATTTGCTTTGCTTGGATTTTTCTCTTTGTGAAAAGAAACCGAACCAATGGGGAAACACTCCAAGTTTACAACTCATCAACTGATTCAGACCAGAGCAAACAAACTATAGGTGTGAAAACGCCCTTAGAGTGTTCAGTCATCGATGTTTCATGTCTTTGTCCAAATGAATAAAGGTGCGTTCACACCGACCTATTAAAGTTTTTCGCTGGCATCGAGTTTACATACAAAGTCAATGCAAACGAGCGATTGAGTGTATATTCGCCCGGGAGAAAAATCGCTGGGCGTCCGAGCGACAGAGACGGAGCGATAGGGCGAAAATTCGCTCGTCGCCCGAGATGAAATATCCCAACTCGAGCGGAATTTTGCTGCCATCAGTCGCTCGCTGTTCAACGCGGATTGGCTGCCGTGTTGAGAGTGAGTCAAGGATCACACTGGCTTGGAACAAACCGCTGGTTTATTGTGTGGCAACAAACCGCATTGACAGCTGATTGACAGGCTGACAGCTGACATGAAGTGAAGTCTGTACTACCGGTATAGAGCTTGCGTTAGGAGCACGCTGATAGGCTTAGCTTGTTAACAACTACGGTGGCTCGTACTGGACAAACATCACGACATTGCGTAACGTTATAGCCCCCAGATGTCCGTCAAATATTGTGCCTGTTGACGAGCGATTTAAACAAAGCGACGGAGCGATTCCAAAGGGTTGAATCGAGCGACGGAGAGACAAATAAATATCTCGGTGTGAACACAGCTTAAGACAAAGCTATAACCAGCTGAAAGACAGTCGGTCCATATAGTGTAGCACATTGTGTCTGTAGCTTATTATACTGTAGGCATATAATTAGAGCCAAAAGTGACCCATATGGGCCTACAATGTACAATTATATATACTATCATTTAAAACAATTGCACCAAATTCTTTTTTTTTTTTAACTCCCAAGGTTAAAAAAAGTTTAACTCGTCACTGTCTTAGTGGTTTTCCCCACTATTGTCCAATCAGATCAACAGATAGGCGTGACATGCGCGATCAATTCAATTCAGTCTTCCCATAGAAAACCAGTGTGTTCCCATTTCTCTCTTAAAAAAAAAAGAGAGCGTTTTTGCCCTGGGCCCTGGCTAATTTCCTACACTGGATGGGGCTTTTAAGAAGTAGGATTACAGTCAGAGGTTGACCATGAAATAATGTCTCTGTGTCGCTGATGAGAATGTGAATTTATTTAGACCAGGGGTGCCCAAACTTTTTTGACCCAAGATCTACTTTTCAAGTAGCCAGCCTCCCGAGATCTACCAGTCCAGTTTCAACATCGCAAACGCACACACATCGATGCATCTTAAATCGATGCATCACTTTTTCCCCCAATACATGATTTATTTTTTCTCACTTTACAATACAATTGCATTGTATTATGATCCATAATTAAAATAAACAACTGCATGTACTTCCATTATATTTTATTTTATTATTATTATTATTATTTTTTTTTTTTCTCCCCCCCCCCCCCCCTCAATGCCATGCGATCTACCACACTACCTTTGCGATCGACCGGTCGATCGCGATCGACGTATTGGGCACCCCTGAATTAGACAAACGATCCACAGAAAGTAGGGAGGTGCCGATCCGATACTCGGTATTGGTATTGGTTAGATTCTGGCCAAAATCACTCCATCGAAGGTATAATCCGATACGATCCGTTAGCCCAAACTATCACATAAATGCTTAACTAAACTTTGAGCGACATGCAAAGAGTGTTGCATCATGACACAAGTAGCAGAGACGAGCAGCTTGTGTCACGTGAGCAGTAGCTTGAATGTGTTCGAGACCTTTTAGCAGCGCTGTCATCATGTCAGCTGTCACGTCAGTTATTATAAGCTCCAGGATCGGATCGGTATCGGCAGATACTCAGGGTTGCGCTATCAGTATAGACCCTTTTCACGGGGGCCATTTTTGTGTCGAAAAGGCCGAATAAACACAGGTGCAAGCTTGCACCTGTGTTTATTCTGCCTTTTCGACACAAAACAGCCCCCCGTGAGAAGGGTCGATTGAGAAACCCAGCAGAAACCCAAATGCCCCGCCGGTCTGTTCCCTCTGTCTCGCTAATAACCTTTTTTCAAGCGGCTGCTGTCTTTTGAAATCCACTTTCTTCCATGTTGGGACAGACTAATAACCATTAATAATACAGATTTGGGCTGAACGGATTGTCCCGCTCCACGAAAAGGAAGAAAGGATGTGGGCGGGCCGCCCTCCCACCGCCACACTAATAGTTACAAATTGAAGAGTTCTAAACTGTTTTAGTTTTGCTAACGAAGATGAATTGGATCGCTGCCCAGACGATGAAGTAAGAGGGCTCCAGGCTAACATGTGGGATCTATTTCTCTTACACGGTATCTATTTCTCTTACAGGATATCTTGACAACTTGGGCAAAAACTCATCCCAGAGAGAGAAAAAGGCTTGTTTCTGCCGAAAACGAATAGAATATTGTGCAACGTTGCCGCTGGGGTCGCTCCGCGCGGCCGTATCATCTTTTATCGCGCTGCCTGTTTTTATATCCGGCCTGGGCCTGTAAAACTGATTGCGCCGAGTAAACAGATCACATTTTTAAGTTAACAAGGCTCTCTAAACATTTTAATATGAATATATCTGGTGAAAATGAGACACGGTTGGGCAGTGGAATCTACAGTATTTGCTCTTGGGTGGACCAACAGCTGAGAGCTGGGTCTTCAGAAAGACCAGCTTAGGTTGGGTAAACACATTGTGGATGTAAAACTTGTTTTGTCCCACAGCTCTCTGACATCCTCCCTTAATGATCTCCATGCTGCTGTCGGGACATTCAACAGGCTTTCAACTGGATTTCAGGACACACACTACCCCCCCCCCCCCCCTCCTTTTTATCAGTTCAATTTTTATAGACGCAGCTATATGCAAATTGTGCAGTGATTATGCCTGGAACTATCCAGGTACTTGCAGGTAATAAATTTGCCTGAAAAATTAGAAAATGCCCAGACAGCTTTATTATCCATTTTTAATGCGGTGCTTTAATTACTGGGGAGTGAGGCGAGTGCTACTGAAGCGCTCTGTGGTGGAGAAGCTGCTACTGAAGTGCTCTGTGGTGGAGAAGCTGAGTGAGGCGATGCTACTGAAGCGCTCTGTGGAGGAGAAGCTGCTACTGAAGCGCTCTGTGGTGGAGAAGCTGAGTGAGGCGAGTGCTACTGAAGCGCTCTGTGGTGGAGAAGCTGAGTGAGGCGAGTGCTACTGAAGCGCTCTGTGGTGGAGAAGCTGAGTGAGGCGAGTGCTACTGAAGCGCTCTGTGGTGGAGAAGCAGTGAGGCGAGTGCTACTGAAGCGCTCTGTGGTGGAGAAGCAGTGAGGCGATGCTACTGAAGCGCTCTGTGGTGGAGAAGCTGCTACTGAAGCGCTCTGTGGTGGAGAAGCTGAGTGAGGCGATGCTACTGAAGCGCTCTGTGGTGGAGAAGCTGCTACTGAAGCGCTCTGTGGTGGAGAAGCTGAGTGAGGCGAGTGCTACTGAAGCGCTCTGTGGTGGAGAAGCTGAGTGAGGCGAGTGCTACTGAAGCGCTCTGTGGTGGAGAAGCTGAGTGAGGCGAGTGCTACTGAAGCGCTCTGTGGTGGAGAAGCAGTGAGGCGAGTGCTACTGAAGCCCTCTGTGGTGGAGAAGCTGCTACTGAAGCGCTCTGTGGTGGAGAAGCTGAGTGAGGCGATGCTACTGAAGCGCTCTGTGGTGGAGAAGCTGCTACTGAAGCGCTCTGTGGTGGAGAAGCTGAGTGAGGCGAGTGCTACTGAAGCGCTCTGTGGTGGAGAAGCTGAGTGAGGCGAGTGCTACTGAAGCGCTCTGTGGTGGAGAAGCGGAGTGAGGCGAGTGCTACTGAAGCGCTCTGTGGTGGAGAAGCAGTGAGGCGAGTGCTACTGAAGCGCTCTGTGGTGGAGAAGCAGTGAGGCGAGTGCTATTGAAGCGCTCTGTGGTGGAGAAGCAGTGAGGCGAGTGCTATTGAAGCGCTCTGTGGTGGAGAAGCAGTGAGGCGAGTGCTATTGAAGCGCTCTGTGGTGGAGAAGCAGTGAGGCGAGTGCTATTGAAGCGCTCTGTGGTGGAGGAGCAGTGAGGCGAGTGCTACTGAAGCGCTCTGTGGTGGAGAAGCAGTGAGGCGAGTGCTATTGAAGCGCTCTGTGGTGGAGAAGCAGTGAGGCGAGTGCTACTGAAGCGCTCTGTGGTGGAGAAGCTGAGTGAGGCGATGCTACTGAAGCGCTCTGTGGTGGAGAAGCTGAGTGAGGCGAGTGCTACTGAAGCGCTCTGTGGTGGAGAAGCTGAGTGAGGCGAGTGCTACTGAAGCGCTCTGTGGTGGAGAAGCTGTAATCATGAGTGCTACTGAAGCGCTCTGTGGTGGAGAAGCAGTGAGGCGAGTGCTACTGAAACGCTCTGTGGTGGAGAAGCTGTGAGGCGAGTGCTACTGAAGCGCTCTGTGGTGGAGAAGCTGTAATCATGAGTGCTACTGAAGCGCTCTGTGGTGGAGAAGCTGTGAGGCGAGTGCTACTGAAGCGCTCTGTGGTGGAGAAGCTGTGAGGCGAGTGCTACTGAAGCGCTCTGTGGTGGAGAAGCTGCTACTGAAGCGCTCTGTGGTGGAGAAGCTGAGTGTGGCGAGTGCTACTGAAGCGCTCTGTGGTGGAGAAGCTGAGTGAGGCGAGTGCTACTGAAGCGCTCTGTGGTGGAGAAGCTGAGTGTGGCGAGTGCTACTGAAGCGCTCTGTGGTGGAGAAGCTGAGTGAGGCGAGTGCTACTGAAGCGCTCTGTGGTGGGGAAGCTGAGTGAGGCGAGTGCTATTGAAGCGCTCTGTGGTGGAGAAGCTGAGTGAGGCGAGTGCTATTGAAGCGCTCTGTGGTGGAGAAGCTGAGTGAGGCGAGTGCTATTGAAGCGCTCTGTGGTGGAGAAGCTGAGTGAGGCGAGTGCTATTGAAGCGCTCTGTGGTGGAGAAGCTGAGTGAGGCGAGTGCTATTGAAGCGCTCTGTGGTGGAGAAGCTGAGTGAGGCGAGTGCTATTGAAGCGCTCTGTGGTGGAGAAGCTGAGTGAGGCGAGTGCTATTGAAGCGCTCTGTGGTGGAGAAGCAGCTGTAATCATTCTGTTATCACAAGTTTAAATATCATCAGGGAGGAAAACACTGGACAGCGTGCAGACGGCACACGGGGTTTCACAGCATAACGCTGAGAAGTGGGATGAGTTTGGTTTCAGAGCCCGCGGGCCTTTTTCTGCCTTCATGTTTCTCACATCCTCACTAGAGGAACGTGGAGTGAAAGAAAAAGCAGCAAACGTGTTGGGAGAGAACTTCATGCAGCCGGCTGTGCTGGATGGGTGGCGGGTGTACATCTCACTGATTATTGCCTCTTCTTTGTTGGAGGCGCTGCAGTGATTGGACAAACAATCACTGTGCCACTTGATTAATGGTCCCCGGGGAACCCATCACTTAGCCCAGGTAGTTCCTATATTATGGTCTACCTGCACAGACAGGACCAGACGAGATGTTCCTATATGGTCTACCTGCACAGACAGGACCAGACGAGATGGTCCTATATGGTCTACCTGCACAGACAGGACCAGACGAGATGTTCCTATATGGTCTACCTGCACAGACAGGACCAGACGAGATGTTCCTATATGGTCTACCTGCACAGACCGGACTAGACGAGATGTTCCTATATGGTCTACCTGCACAGACAGGACTAGACGAGATGTTCCTATATGGTCTACCTGCACAGACAGGACTAGACGAGATGTTCCTATATGGTCTACCTGCACAGACAGGACCAGATGAGATGGCCCACTTAGCCCAGTTAGTTCCTATATTGTCTACCTGCACATATCAGACCAGATGACATGTTCCTATTTGGTCTACCTGCACAGATAGGACCAGATGAGATGTTCCTATATGGTCTACCTGAACAGATAGGCATAGGAACATCTTGTCTGGTCCTATCTGTGCAGGTAGACCATATAGGAACATCTCGGACATCTCGACGAGACGAGACGGCTCACTTAGCCCAGGTAGTTCCTATATGGTCTGCCTGCACAGATAGGACCAGACAAGATGTTCTTATGGTCTACCTGCACAGATAGGACCAGACGAGATGTTCTTATGGTCTACCTGCACAGAGGGGACCAGACGAGATGGCTCACTGGAAGCTTAACCCAGGTACTTCCTATATGGTCCACCTGCACAGACAGGACCAGACGAGATGTTCCTGGTCGAGCCGTCAAGCCGATTCTATAGCGATCTAACCTGGCCGCAGAATCGACTTTAAAAGCCCATTTGGTCATCAGTGGTACAGAAGAGCAGCGTTAGCCGAAAGGTTAAAGCCATATGAACGTGGTCGAGAAGACAAAAAGCTTTGAATACGTGCCTCTCAAAGGGCCTCCACATGTAATTCATATTCCACAGCCGGCCTCCCACCTCCTGGTCCAAGTCATTTGAATGGAGTGCGGTGTACGTTTGTCCGGCGTTCTCCACGGCTCAATCCCCCCCTCTGCCAGCCTGTTAAACAAATGAGCGATGGCTCGCCCTGCCCGCCGTATGGGAGCGGGGGATGAAGGTAATGGAGGGACGGGAGGGAGGGAGGGAGGAGAGGAAAATCGATCTACCTTTCACAAAGTCTTCATTAGTTTGCCTTGTGTCAAGTGGCCGGGTCAAACCCAATTCCACCGCTTCCTAGAAGCACCAGAAAGGTCAAGTCAATAAATGATGTGTGGCCTGCTGCCACTGTGCAAACCTACACACAGTGTCCAGTGTCACGCCTCGCTCCACACCCCGCCATTAAAGTCACAACCAGAAGAAAAGAAAATCGTTGTTGGATTGGATAGTCCCCCCATGTGATGACATGTACGTACAGTATTGAACAATAAATAATGAACATGAATGACACAATTTTTATGTTATTGTATTTAAAGCAGCTACGAGCAAGATTTTCGATTGTTATTAAACAGTCTAAATTTGATATCGATGCATCACCTCTTACCTCTAATAGTAGACGAGACCAACGCCGAGTAGTCTCGCTTGAACCCCGAGTGAATCGGCCAGTGTTGTCTTGACGATTAGTCTGTCTGCGGCCGCGGGGCAGATCAGGAAGTGAAATGAAACGGTTTGCGGCAGCCACTTCGGCCATAACCACAAAATAACAAAATGACTTCCAAAAAACCTGTTAGAATATAACGAGAGATGTTCGCGAGAGTAGCAAGACCCTGCATGGCGTTCTCCTTGTTTATGGCCTGTTGCTAGGCAGAGCGAAACGGCGGAAGGCAGGCAGCTGCCGTAAACCGTTTCGTTTCACTTCCGGGTTTATCCGGCCCGCCGGTAGACAGACAGTGACAGTGAATCTCCGATTCACACGGCTTTGGTCTCAGCTACTATTATAGGTAAGATGTGATGCATCAATATTGTAATTATACTGTTTAATAACAATCAAAAATCTTGCTCGTAGCTGCTTTAAGAATCAATATGCCATTACTTTAGGCATACTGTACATAAAAAATGCCCCAAAATCTGAAGATGATGTGCAAAGCGTTTTTAAACTTAGCCACCCTTCTGAACCGTCCCTCCCTGCGTTACAGTGTGTCCCGTCATAACATCGTGTTTGAATTACAGACACAAGACGCCATCTGCTACCGGCTCCGGTGTGCCGCTGCTGCCTCGGGGGCGGCGGCCTAATTATGATATATGATAATA
The DNA here is from genome assembly GCF_964638095.1 of Poromitra crassiceps. NCBI lineage: Eukaryota > Metazoa > Chordata > Actinopteri > Beryciformes > Melamphaidae > Poromitra > Poromitra crassiceps. Next base: position 30,432,355 of record NC_139630.1, read on the forward strand.
TGTTAATTGGATTACTAACTAAACGTGACTTGACTTACATGAACCATATTGTGATATACATTGGTATCGAGAATGACCCCTGTGATTATTGTGATAGGGATTTCAACCGTATCACCCAGCCCCAGTATATACCCTGTTTGTTCTGCTCTCTCTCTTCTCCTCACCCCTACCCCTGTTCTCTCCCTTCTCTCGCTCCCCTCTCTCTCTCTTCTCCCCCTATTCTCACTCTCTCTCTCATTCTCTCTCAATATAAGATTGTTCAATCCTGTTTATTGATAGTTTTTCTTAGCTAGACTCAGCTAGACATATTCTATGTATAGCGGCTGTAGCTGGGGCATCCACTAATCGCTTTGGAAAAAAGAGGTCGGTGGTTCGATTCCCGCCTCCTCCAGTCTGCATGTCGAAGTGTCCTTGGGCAAGATACTGAACCCCAAATTGCTCCTGATGGTGTGTCAGCACCCTGCGTGGTAACCTGCCGCCATCGGTGTGCGAACTGCGAATGGGTGAATGTACCTACTGACTGTAAAGCGCTTTGGATAAAAGCGCTATATAAATGCAGGCCATTTACCTCTGAGACATGCTTGTGAATTATGGCTATACACATAAACTTGACTGAAACACAAGACACCATCTAAATGCGATGCCCTGGTGACTTAAAATCCAGCTCACGGCTGATAGCTGTTTGGGGGTCTCCACTGGTGGGCCGTTGGATAATGAAAGTGATCATATCACCCAGGCTTCAGCTTATGTTTTCCTCTTAATGTCTCGTTGTCGATAACGACGTTCCCGGCGGAGTGTTATTTTACCGCCGTGGTATCGAGCTCCAGCGCTACAGCCAGGCGCAGCTTTTTGACTAAATAAGTCAGTCGGAGATATAGATTTTGTCCCTCTTTTCAATTTCATCGATATGGTTCTCCCCGCTCCTCCACACAGCTGATATTGATTAGTGTGTAATGTTGCATCACCGTTGACTGTATTATCAACGCCGAGCGCCGTTAAGCACCAATCAAGAGTACTGGGAGCGTCCATGTTTTATGCCTTCTTCCATCAGCTCCGTGAGCGCTTGTTGGGAGCGCCTGGGCCGTATGAGCTATAGGCCGGGCCTGCCGGGAAAATCACTGTCGCTGATTTATCGACGCGAGTTTGACTCTGTGGACGGATGTTTAAGGAGCTGGGGGGAGGGTTCCCTCCTCTAAATCTACACAGCCTATAAAAGGACGTGGAAACCATGCCCATAATTGTCTCTTTTATTTGTTTTTACTGCATTTCCACTGCCGCTTTTTTATTGTCTCAAGTCTGTGGATGTTTTATGATCTCTACACCAGGGGTTTTCCAGGTCTGAGACTGTGGGCCTCCCCCACCAGACAAAGCTAGGGAAAATGACCCCCCCTCACTCCATTCCTGGATGCCTATGGGATCATGATTGTTATTTGATCCCATAGACACTCAACAATTGAGCCAAGATAGCCTGATATTACTATTTGACATAAAGCCCATGGCACACCAAACGAACATTCTCAAACAAACACAAACAAACACGAACAAACACGAACAAAGACAAATGTTCGTTTGGTGTGCCATAGCTGTCTGTCCTTGTCTGTTCGTGTTCGACGATGTTCGGTGATGTTCGCCCGGATTCAACATGTTCAATCCGTGCTTGTTCGGTGTTCGCTGTTCGCGGTCGTCTGGTCAGAGCCTCCTCTACTAACGTTACACGCGACGCAGCAAACACACGTTTCTCTGCCATGTGCCATCACACTGGGCATCAACACTAGCGGGAGACTTATCCCATGCACTCCCGCAAATAAGTAATGTTATGCGCAGCACGGTTACGTCATTATATCTTACCGAGAGGCAGAGAGGGAACATAACATAACTAGCTAGCCGTTCAGAAACGCATGTAAACAGCCGTGTGATTAGTGAACGTCAGTAAAATAAGGAGAGAGCTGCAGGTGCTTATGCAGAACTAGTGCGCGATTAAGTGCACAGTGGGTAATGACCCGCTGTGATGAAGAATATAACCAGATTAACAATGTTGATAGCAGAGAAAACACTGTCGGCTGCCAGCAGCAGCACCTCCCAGGCTCCTAGCTAGCCTGTCACATGATGCCTTCATGGTCCCTTGATAAAGTCTGCAGAAAGAAGCACGTTACCTCCCTCTCTCAAGAAGCGTGACGTGAGTGTGGCGTTTAAGGCCATCTGTCGCTACAAAATAAATAAACGGGTGTATCATTGTATTATTCGACAGACATGTAACTAACTTTGCCAGTCTGAGCCATCTTCTATGTGCTGCCTGTAACACAGTGCAGTTTATATTTTTCTGGTGTTTCTTTTTTACATGTGTGGGACAGGCAAATGTCTCAAAATGTTTTATTTTTTTGTAATGATAATTTTATTTCAAATTGTTTTATTTATTTAGTTTTAATATATTTTAAATTGTAACATATTTCATGTATTTTAGTCTGTGATACGTGAAACCGTGGCATTTTTGTCCAATCATACCATCAAAAAACTCATGCCGGCACATCCCTAGATACCTCTTGTTTATTATATCGCAATCACAATCGCAAATCTACCATAAACGCTAATCGCATTTGGTCAGCTTCTTCTTCTTTGTGGTTTTACGGCAGTTGGCATAGTTATTGTTGCATTACCGCCACCATTTGGCTGAAATTAGAACAACTGTTGTGCTGAATATGTTTGGTCGGTGTGCCATGCTTTCAAACAATCTCCAACATCTGCCAACATTCACAGACAATTGTCTGTTCTTGTTTGTTGGTGTTTGTTGGAGAATGTTTGATTGGTGTGCCATGGCCTTAAGACTACACCAAGTACTTAATAAGGTCTGTCTGAAGGTATTTATTTGTTTCCGACTCTGGGAAAGTGGAAAAAAACAATCAAATTCCTATACTGCATCTCTTTAACCAAATCACACACGTTTAGGCTATTCTATGTGATCTCCTTTTAATAATAAGTAATAGGGGTGCACCGATCGATCGGCAAGCAATCTGTATCGGCCGATTTTGACCTCAAATATGCGATCGGCGATCGGCAATTTTTATATATATATATATATACATATATTTATCTTTTTTATAAAAAAAAGCCTGATCACTAATCAGGCTTTCCAACGATATAAAATACAATGCCAATTGGTATTATTAAAGGGGAGAAATAATCGACCTAAAATAACGTTTCCAAACTTTCTTTGAGGAGTTTATATATCGTGATTGGTGATCGTGATCGGTCGATGATCGGTTGGGCAGATATTTCCCATAGGCAATCGGTGATCGGTGGCAAAAAACGTGATCGGGGCACCCCTAATAAGTAATGTCATATTTCTTTCACTTCCATTCACTGAGCCTCCCCTGAAACTGCTTGGAGCAACCCCCCCGCCCCCACCCAAGTTCAAGTGTTGGCTAAGAAACAGAACTCTGCATAGTTTAGCAGCACCCTTGACAATGAAGTCGCGTCATGTCTGCCTGAGGTAAAAGGCAGATGAGCGGTGGGATCAGTGGACGTGTCCTGATGGACGATAGCATCTGTGACTGGATGACCAGTCCATGTGGGATCATCTCAGCACAGCTGTGTGCTGCTGATCCAGGCCTTCTTCTCTCCAGTCACACTGCCTGCAGGCTTTCACAGTCTGCACTCAAGAGGAGTGACAATGTGCACTTATTGGAGTTTAAGATGGAAAGTTTCAGTTTGATCGCTACCTTTCGTTGCTCTTTCACCTGCAGCCAGGCTTGTTGTTCAGAGTTTTTGTCATGTCACTGCTTTCTCCTGTCTCCCTAAATGACCTCTTTGATTTCCATGCGCCCCCGCTGGCGGGGAGTGTAAATAACCAATGCGAAGCTGCGGAGAGCATACACACATTTGTATGCAGCGTCGTGTTTGGCTGAGCTTCTGTCTCTGGCAAGTTTTTGTCAGCATGCTGACACCTTAAGGCTGACAAACTTTAGCTGCTTGGCATGGCGGCCAGCTTTAGAGACAGTCTGTGTCTCGTCATAGACGCTGGGGTAGCTGGCTGGGGGCATGGTCAGGGTGGGGTAAATCCTCCCGTTCTCTCCATTCAGCTTAGTTAGCATTTAGCTGCTAGCTCAGCCCAGGCAGACAGGATCGGGACTTTAAACCCGCAGTAAACGCACATCTGAACAGATGTCTATGTACCTGCTCTAGAATCCCCAATCCTGTAGTGTAGAGCACCGTCCTTTGGTAAGTGAGCCCATTGAGGTATATGGGGGGTTTTACCCCACTCGCGCGTCAGCCGTATAACATTTTGTGAGTGTTCCCACTAGGGATGTTCATTTTGAAAATTTTCCAAAATCGATAATTGGTGAAAATTAACGATCAATTATCGATTATCGATTTTATTAATACTTAGAAAATTTTCAATATTTTTTTTTTTTTTTTTTTTTTTTTTTTTAACAAAATGAATGCCTATGGCAGAAAATACGAAAGACAACGTGTTCTCCTCAATGAACTCTTTATTTCAATGTGTCTCCTCTCCAACACTGCTGTCCCCGGTGCTGCCACTGCTGTCCCCGGTGAATTTCCCATGTTTAAAACAGTTTTGTTGGCACAAAGACCCGTGCCCAGCCAGAAAACTAGAGACTATATGAAGCTCCACCTCACGTTAGTCGGCTGGGCAATGGAGTGGGGCGAGGAGGAACGAATTCCACCCAAACCTAGTCAATTTTTTTTTTTTTTTTTTTTAAATAATTAAAAAATCGATCCAAATGCCACAGGATCGATTCCAATCCTTAACGATCAATTATCGATTTTCGATAATTGATGAACATCCCTAGTTCCCACACAGACTGACTGTCTCTATAGAGACCTGAATGTACTTGAGTGAGTGAGTGAGTGAGTGAGTGATGAAGTTCCACCATTGACCGGCCGTGGCCCGTGGTACCACTATACATGGTCTCCTGACCCGACATGACTCGGTTGGCTAGCCAGCCTCAGACGGTGCTGCCTGTCCTGTAGCCTGCAGCTAGCTAGCTAGCTCGCTAACACGCCATGACAAGAGTCACATAAACCAATGGGATTAAACTGTGTCAGGCGATGATGGTTTTGTAATGCGGAGACAAAGCTACATTCAAGAGCAGCAGACAAGAGTTCTGGATAGCGTTAGCATCGCTGCTACCCTTCAGCATCGCTGCTATGCACTATAGATCACACGCACGCACGCACGCACGCACACACACACACACACACACACACACACACACACACACACACACACACACACACACACACACACACACACGTTTACTGGTGCCTAGCCTAGCTAGCTAGGACGAGACAGGAAGTGGGGCAGTTTTGCCTTCAGATTTAAAGCATAGATTCATTGTGCCACTTTTGAGAAACATTTAAGAATAATGCTGCAGAGCAACATTAATGTTGAGATAAGTATAAAAAGCATAATATAAGAGTATCAACACATCACACACCGTCCAGCTATAAACTACCTTCCCTAGTCTTGTTTTCATACAGCCGGGGGGGGGGGGGGGAACATGGCAAGAGAATCTGAGCCGGGAGAGAGGTAAATGACCTTTGAACTCTGTGTTGAAACGGACTGGAAAACCTTTGCACCCAATCATTGAACAGAGAGATGGTGCTACATCTGTCAGATCACACAAACAGCTGATTGACTCATTCATTATTGTTTGATGAATGAAATAATCTATACAGCTGAGCAGCTTCTTGTTTTGTGTTTATCATCAGAATGTATTAGAAAGACACAGCAAGACCCAAGAAATGTATGTTTAGTGAGAAACCTCATAAGAATCTCTTTCAGGCATCATATCAGCATGGCCTCGTTTATCTAAAGGAAGATTGAAGAGCCTGCTTGTGTGTGTGTGTGTGTGTGTGTGTGTGTGTGTGTGTGTGTGTGTGTGTGTGTGCGCCATGTGGACTCTTTCCATCTTATTTGATAGAAGTAGAGTAGGGTGCTTTTCTCACTGGGAACCTTTGGTTTCGTTCCGTTCCGTTCTGCGTCCAGGTACGATTTCCCCCCCTCCCCTCTCCCCCGCTGGTCAGCGTTCACATTACAATTACATTCTTATTCTTATTACAACAATTCTTCCGCACTTTTGTATTAAAAAAAAATATGACAATGGCCAACATTTAAGTGTTGATAAAAAAGGAACGACTGAACTATTTATTGATTGATTGATTGATTGATTAATTTGTTTATTTATTATTTTTATTTATTTATTTGTAAAAATAGCCGCTCTGTTCTTTCTTTTAACATATTCACTGTTTACATATTCATAGAACAAAACGTTCTGCGGCTCTTGAAAGATGAGTGAAAATGATTTAAAAACGCTGGCGGTGGCTGGCAACTCTGGCTCGCCTTCACCCTTTCTGTCGAAGCTAACCTCAGCCCTTCATCAGAAACGTCCCCAAAACGGCCGCCGCCTTTACATCTCGCGCTGCAAAAATCAATTACTCGTCACAACAAGTTTCCCCCCACGCAGAAGACATGTCCCCCGCCGAGCCCTGCAGCGCTTCCTGTCTGTCCCTCCGTTAGCGGTGTAACGGCGCGCGGCGCTCCCCGACGCCTTCTCCTCTCTCATATCCCCGCAGCCCGGGGGCCTGGCACGTTCACAAACACCATGTCTATTTCATGATGCTTAATGTGTCAAAGCTCACAGCCTCCGTCTCGCCATCTGTCTTCAGCATTTTTCACATTCTTCTTCTTTTCCTCTCCCTCAGATGAAACATGCATAGAGGCTCATGGTAATAACGGCCGACTGTAATTGACATGACTGAAGAAGCTAAAAATGGTGTTGCATTTTTTTAAACAGAGTTGGTCGTCGTGAATGTTTAATGCGTTATTTTCTTCCTGTAAAAGACTGCACGTGTGTGTGTGTGTGTGTGCGTGTGTGTGTGTGCGTGTGTGTCCGTGCGCGCGTGTGTGTGTGTGTGTGTGTGTGTGTGTGTGTGTGTGTGTGCTATGGCAGTGGCTGTGAGTGGGCTCAGAGATAGGGAAGAGAGAGATATGCCATCCTATTTTTGCAGAGGTGTACTTAGTTTCTTAGATCTCCACATGGTTGAGAGGGGGTGGATACAGAGAGAGGGATTAAACTCAGCCGAGCAGAACCACCGACATGCATGGTAAACAACCCCCCCGATCAACAACTCGCCCACCATGACGAACGGGGCAGTTGCCTTATACATATTTCAACGGCTCGTTAGCACTCAGACGAAACTTGCTGATCAGTTTGAGCTTTCTGCAGAATTGATTGAAAGGCTAGTTTTCCCTCTGCGCTTCACTTTGTAACGTTCACTCTTTGAGTTATAATCCAGTTTTAGTGTTGCTGAGATATGAGCGTTTGGCTTGGCCCTCTCTAGCCTGTTGCACTACCACTTACAGCCTCACATTCTGCACTTACCACTTACAGCCTCACATTCTGCACTTACCGGTACTACTTACAGCCTCACATTCTGCACTTGGTACAGGTTCAAAGGGCAATCTCATTTATTTACTGCCCAGAGAGCTTTCAAGCTTTAAAGGGAATTAATTGTTAAAAAAAAAAGAAAAAAAAAATCTAAATCACATTATGAACTTTTGCAATTCCCACATTGCAGAGGCGAGAGAGGCTTCCAAAATGGAATTTTAAACTGCTTAACAAGCTAATCTTTGGTCCCTGAATCAAGTCCAATATTGAAGAAAACATTTGATCAGACTCAAAGTCAGTCAGTCCTGCATCTATTCTTTTCTTTTGAACACTAAAAACTTTAGGACCAAAAACCTAAAGTTTGTCCAAAAACCACCAAAAGTGTCATCCTCTCACACCACACTGAAGCCATGTCTCTGCTGCAACAGCTCACAGTGCACCAAGTCACAGTCAGTCACAGTCATGACAACACATCTGTGCTTTTTCTATGCTACCTGAATGACCTCCAGCAGCGGGTCACAACCTTCTCCCACTCATCGGCCATTGAAAATCTCAAAAATGTTGGCGGCCCACCGCCGCCCGTGAACCGTTCTTCTCAGAGCACTTTTTATTCTAATGATAAAAGGAGCTGTCCAGCAGCACCACACAGAAATCAGAAACTAAAAGTGAGAGGCTGTCTGCAATTAAAAAACGTCAAATTAATGAATAATTCCTTGCCAATTAAATGACTATCATTAAACAAGGGAGAAATGGATTTTCATGCATAATAATAATTTCATGAAGATCGTAATGTTTTGAAAATGATTTGGCGGTCCACTTGCATTACCCAACGGTGGCCCCCCGGCCCACAAGTTGGGAATAGCTGATCTACATAGTAAGCAGAGGGTAATCAATCAATCAATCAATCAATCAATCAATCAATCAATTACTCAATCAATTTAATTTTGTATATAGTGCACTGCCAAATCATAACGAGTCATCTCAAGGCACTTTACAAATAGAGCCAGGTAGAAGACCAGCCTCTTTATTTTACACCCAACAATTGAAACAGTTCTCACGTGCACTGGCAACCGTTACCGCAGGTCATGTGTCAATTGAAACAATTACCCAACAAGAGCAGCACTTGGCGACGCCAGCAAGGAAAAAGAGCCCTTTTACTCATTGATACCTGATGCAGCATTTGCGTGTATATCCCTCATTTGTGTTGTCACGCGGTTCGCGGTCTTAAAGGGATACACACACTAACGCGGCATCAGGTATCAATGGGTTAACGGGGAAGAAAAGCTTGAGCAGACCTGGCTCTTGGTGGCTCTTGGTGGGTAAGCAGGTCAGGTGACGTCTATTGTTTTCCCAACCCAGTTTAGATTAAACCACGCCCACTTCTGTGCACTATGACGGAAGGCTCCGATTTCACACAGGAACACACACACCATGCTCACTGCTTTCCCAGTGGCCAGTTTGAAATGGGAGGCGTCCGTCATACAGAAGTGGGTGTGGTCACTGGGCTGGGAGAACAATGGCCTCCAGACAGATGGCACTTGGTGAGTGTTGTTCCTGCAGGTAAACTCATCTCTATGGCCTGCAGCGCTGCACTACTGCATCCGTCTCTGTCATCGTGTCATCTCTCCTTTGACTCACATGCCAAGGTCTTCATGTCACCAGCTCAGAGCTGCAGACTGAACACCAGGTCTTCATGTCACCAGCTCAGAGCTGCAGACTGAACACCAGGTCTTCATGTCACCAGCTCAGAGCTGCAGACTGAACACCAGGTCTTCATGTCACCAGCTCAGAGCTGCAGACTGAACACCAGGTCTTCATGTCACCAGCTCAGAGCTGCAGACTGAACACCAGGTCTTCATGTCACCAGCTCAGAGCTGCAGAGGGAACACAAGGTCTTCATGTCACCAGCTCAGAGCTGCAGACTGAACACCAGGTCTTCATGTCACCAGCTCAGAGCTGCAGACTGAACACCAGGTCTTCATGTCACCAGCTCAGAGCTGCAGACTGAACACCAGGTCTTCATGTCACCAGCTCAGAGCTGGAGACTGAACACCAGGTCTTCATTACACCAGCTCAGAGCTGCAGACTGAACACCAGGTCTTCATGTCACCAGCTCAGAGCTGCAGACTGAACACCAGGTCTTCATGTCACCAGCTCAGAGCTGCAGACTGAACACCAGGTCTTCATGTCACCAGCTCAGAGCTGCAGACTGAACACCAGGTCTTCATGTCACCAGCTCAGAGCTGCAGACTGAACACCAGGTCTTCATGTCACCAGCTCAGAGCTGCAGACTGAACACCAGGTCTTCATGTCACCAGCTCAGAGCTGCAGACTGAACACCAGGTCTTCATGTCACCAGCTCAGGGCTGCAGACTGAACACCAGGTCTTCATGTCACCAGCTCAGAGCTGCAGAGGGAACACCAGGTCTTCATGTCACCAGCTCAGAGCTGCAGACTGAACACCAGGTCTTCATGTCACCAGCTCAGAGCTGCAGAGGGAACACCAGGTCTTCATGTCACCAGCTCAGAGCTGGAGACTGAACACCAGGTCTTCATGTCACCAGCTCAGAGCTGGAGACTGAACACCAGGTCTTCATGTCACCAGCTCAGAGCTGCAGACTGAACACCAGGTCTTCATGTCACCAGCTCAGAGCTGGAGACTGAACACCAGGTCTTCATGTCACCAGCTCAGAGCTGGAGACTGAACACCAGGTCTTCATGTCACCAGCTCAGAGCTGGAGACTGAACACCAGGTCTTCATGTCACCAGCTCAGAGCTGGAGACTGAATACGCCTCGACTTTCGTATCTGAGTGAGTGAACCCTGAGCCAGCATCAAGCATCTCTGCTCAGCTGTAGGCACGCACGCAAGCACGCACGCACACACATACACATACACATAGACACACACACCACTGTGGAGGATGGCAGGCAGATGCATCTACAGTGTGTGTGTGTCGGGGGGGGGGGAGGCGGGGTTCATCCCTCTGTCTGTGGTCCCCATCTGCTCAAGAGCCACATTGGCGCCGAGCCCCAACCCCTGGTCCTGAAAAATGATGCAAACGTGGAAGTACCAAAATCTGAAGTTCCTCAAATGGCCACTTGAGGCTGGCTCCAAAAGCGAGTCATTCCCCATTCACCCCCCATGTTAAAATGCCAGACATTTCAACAGAAATGAACATGTTTACGGCCTGGTACAAAAAACGTTTTTGGTCTCTATAGATAATTCCACCTTACAGTACATGACAGCTGTGTGGGGGCTGAATTTTATATAACTCACCTGTTTATACAGTCTATGGCATTGGTTCCCAAACTGTGGACCACTGGTGGTCCGCGGGGCTCAGCCTGGTAGTCCGCCGGGTAATTGCTTTTTTATTTTTTATTTTTTATTTTTAAAGACAACAGTTTTTACATACACATTACCCTATTTGGCAAATATCACAATTTTGACCATTTACTTTCAGAGGCTCCAGCAGGCTCAGTTTTAAAGCCAGAGTGAAGTTTCTGGGATCATATGAACTAGAGGACTTAAGGAATCGAGTTGTACCACCAACCATGTCCTTTTGGAGAGGGGAAAAAAACATTTTCAAAGGGGTTCTCTTTTTCACAGCCTAATGTTGGCAGGTGTGTGTGTGTGTGTGTGTTCTGAACCAGCTAGTAGCCTTATATTGTCATTTAGCCTTTCTGCTGCTATTGCATGGTTAAATCAGCACATTTTATTTTATGGGGAAGGGGGGGGGGGGGGGGGTATACGCAGTGGAAGTGGTCCCTGGGAAATTGGGTTTGGTGTAGTGGTAGTTGGATGGAAAACTTCGGGAACCCCTGGTGGTCTATGGCTTAAAGAAGAAGTCTGATTGTATAGACGTGAATGGGGAAATGACCCGACTCCTCACTTGAGTTATGACCTCAGTAAACAGTTTTGATGTCTCAATCACTAGTTTCAAGTCTTCTTCAATACAACATGATGTTCATTTAGTCAATTATGGCCCCATTTAGAGTCACATAGACCATAAAGCAGACTAGGCTTTGGGACGTGATTGACAGGTCACCGATCACAGACCATAGCAGGCGGCGTTGCAGCTCTGTAGGGCAATTTAGCACACCTCTGCTCACTCTCTCTTTGTTTGCCTCTCTCTCTCTCTTTCTGTCTTTCTCTCACCCTCTCTGTCTCTCTCTCTCTGTGTCTCTCTCTCTCTCTGTCTCTCTCTGTGTGTCTCTCTCTGTTTCTCTCTCTCGCACACACACACACACACACACACACACACACACACACACACACACACACACACACACACACACACACAAAATCCCTCAGTTACAGCTTACTCAGTAAGACGGCCCTGAGCAGACGGGGTCATTAACCCCTAGATCTTTGCACAGCAGTCAATGATTTGCCATCATCGCTGTGTGTGTGTCTCTGTGTGTGTGTGTGTGTGTGTGTGTGTTTGAGACCCACACACACACACACACACACACACACACACACACACACTGTATCGACGCCTGGTTTTCAGCAGTTGAGGACATTCAAAAACAGGGAAATATTCAAAGATAGTGACGCTTGTTAGTTCAGTGATGGTCTAAATCAGCGGTGGCCAAACGATGGCCCGCGGACCAACTGTGGCCCAGTGCATCATATGTAGATACATTGACCATAATACTGAATCTTGGTGAAATGATCTCTGTCTTAACGTCTTTGCACAGAAACCAATAATTATACAAAATACAAAAAAATTGTAATATACAGAAATAAAGCCGGTCGTCCACTAATGAGAATGTCGGTGGTTCAGAAGGTCGGTGGTTCAGAAGGTCGGTGGTTCGATCCTGTCCGCCTGCTGAAGTGTCCTTGGGCAAGATACTGAACCAGCCAGCGCGTTGCATGTCGGCTTCCCGCCGGTGGTTTGTGGATGTGAGTGTGAATGGCTGAAAGTAGTCATGTTGTAAAGCACTTTGGAAAACGTGCTATATAAATGCAATCCATTGAGTACTAGGGCTGTCAAATAATATTCTATATTCGAATATGAAAATTAATATTCAAATGTATTATTATAAATTGTATTCTTAACCCATTGATACCTGATGCCTCATTTGTGTGTGTATCCTTTTAAGACTTAAAGTCTTAAAGGGATATACACACAAATGCTGCATCAGGTATCAATATATTCGAATATATTCAAGTGAATATGTTTTGTTTAGAGGGAATATTTGAATATGATTTTGGGGCGGTTTTGACAGCCCTATTGAGTACATCCATAAACTACCGTAATGTTAACAATTAAAGTGTTTAGTAGTGTCATGCAGTTAATTTGATAGAAAATGCACTTTTGATGGCACAGGGATTTTCTGGTCTAAACACAGTTTTTTATGTCAGTGTGGTTTAAAACGGCTGCTTGGCCACCTGAGGTCTTAGTGTTTCTTTCTCCCTGACAAGAATAACCTTTCAAGGGGAAAATAATGTTTAATTTGAAGATGTTGAATGTTGGCACACAGTGCCAGGTTTCAGCAGTGGAAATAGGGATGCAACTAACAATTGTTTTCATTGTGGATTAATTATTTTCTCGACTATTTGATTGGCTGTTCGGTCTATAAAATGTCATAGAGGAGTAAAGAAACCAGAATATATTCACATTTAAGAAGGTGGAACCAGGGAATTTAGACTTTTTCCCCTTAAAGATTACTCAGACCGATTAATTGATTACCAAAATAGTTGGTGATTAATTTAATAGTTGTCAACTAATCGTTTAACCGCGGCAGCTCTAAGTGTAAATACAAAATATTGACATTGGCCTTCAGCTTTCCTCTGCCATTAGCTGGCCTGCCCATAGGAAACGTGTGTGTGCGTGTGCGCGTGCGTGCGCGTGCATGTGTGTGTGTGTGAATGTAATTGACGAACACACAGCACACTTGTGTTTAGTCCATCGACTGAGGCAGATCAATAGGCTGAGAGGAGAGCTGGATGGGGGCGAGAGAGTAGGAATGAAGAGAGAGAGGAGGAGGAGGGGATCTACTCGACCTGTCTGTAGCTAATAATCTCATCCTCGCCTGTGTGTGTGTGTGTGTGTGTGTAAAGGAACAGGTGTATAGGTACTTAGGCCCTAATACTGGCGTCCTAGAAATCCCTTCCACCTTTAACACAGAGCCTATTATACTGTGTTACACTGTGTTATACTGTGTTATACTGTTATAATGTGTTATACTGTTATAATGTGTTATACTGTTATAATGTGTTATACTGTATTACACTGTGTTACACTGTGTTATACTGTGTTCTACTGTGTTCTACTGTGTTATACTGTAGGGCTGAAAGAGCTGCAGCCACTTAAGGAATAGCAGTGGTCAGCCTGGGAAATCCTCACCATTCAATCCAATTCCCACTCTGGGAATACCCTTCTTTTGTATTGTGTCAGATAAAAGCACATATTCAGAGCTTCCATGTTCAAGTTAGGCTACTAAATAATACATGGACATATTAACAACATGCTGTATGTACTGTAGGGCTGCCACAAACCATTATTTTGATAGCCGACTAGTCACCGATTATTTTAACGATTAGTCGACTAATCGGATCATAAATTGCAGCTTATCGCACAATTACTCAATCGCTCTGATTTAGCTATCATCAGCTTCTACATTTAGCTTCAAGTTGTTGGGAGCCATGGCTGGGAGCAAGCTGCTTGTTCTTCCGGTGATGTCACGTTTTCCCCGGATGATGGGTACTGCGCATGTGCATCAAAGACAGGACGGAGACGCCTGGAGGCCAGGCCAGCCAGTGAGGCCATCGCAGGCAGCAGCTTCGGGGAAACAAAACAAACGTTTTTTTCTTTTTTTCCAGCTAAAAAAAACAAACATGCGATGATGTCGATTACCAAATACGTCGGCGACGATTTTGGTCATCGCGACTAGTCGACTAATCGTGGCAGCCCTAGCTGTATGTGATCACTAATATGACAGATCAGGATGAAGAGGATAAATTATTTGCAGGGTCCGCTTTCTGTCAGGGGTTCTCATGTGCTTCTTTCTGTCAGGGGTTCTCAGGCACTTCTTTCTGTCAGGGGTTCTCAGGTGCTTCTTTCTGTCAGGGGTTCTCAGGCACTTCTTTCTGTCAGGGGTTCTCATGTGCTTCTTTCTGTCAGGGGTTCTCAGGCACTTCTTTCTGTCAGGGGTTCTCAGGTGCTTCTTTCTGTCAGGGGTTCTCAGGTGCTTCTTTCTGTCTGGGGTTCTCAGGCGCTTCTTTCTGTCAGGGGTTCTCAGATGCTTCTTTCTGTCAGGGGTTCTCAGGTGCTTCTTTCTGTCAGGGGTTCTCAGATGCTTCTTTCTGTCAGGGGTTCTCAGGCGCTTCTTTCTGTCAGGGGTTCTCATGCGCTTCTTTCTGTCAGGGGTTCTCAGATGCTTCTTTCTGTCAGGGGTTCTCAGGCACTTCTTTCTGTCAGGGGTTCTCATGTGCTTCTTTCTGTCAGGGGTTCTCAGGCACTTCTTTCTGTCAGGGGTTCTCAGGTGCTTCTTTCTGTCAGGGGTTCTCAGGCACTTCTTTCTGTCAGGGGTTCTCATGTGCTTCTTTCTGTCAGGGGTTCTCAGGCGCTTCTTTCTGTCAGGGGTTCTCAGGCGCTTCTTTCTGTCAGGGGTTCTCAGGCGCAGCTTTCTGTCAGGGGTTCTCAGGCGCTTCTTTCTGTCAGGGGTTCTCAGATGCTTCTTTCTGTCAGGGGTTCTCAGGTGCTTCTTTCTGTCAGGGGTTCTCAGATGCTTCTTTCTGTCAGGGGTTCTCAGGCGCTTCTTTCTGTCAGGGGTTCTCATGCGCTTCTTTCTGTCAGGGGTTCTCAGATGCTTCTTTCTGTCAGGGGTTCTCAGGCACTTCTTTCTGTCAGGGGTTCTCATGTGCTTCTTTCTGTCAGGGGTTCTCAGGCACTTCTTTCTGTCAGGGGTTCTCAGGTGCTTCTTTCTGTCAGGGGTTCTCAGGCACTTCTTTCTGTCAGGGGTTCTCATGTGCTTCTTTCTGTCAGGGGTTCTCAGGCACTTCTTTCTGTCAGGGGTTCTCAGGTGCTTCTTTCTGTCAGGGGTTCTCAGGTGCTTCTTTCTGTCTGGGGTTCTCAGGCGCTTCTTTCTGTCAGGGGTTCTCAGGTGCTTCTTTCTGTCAGGGGTTCTCAGATGCTTCTTTCTGTCAGGGGTTCTCAGGCGCTTCTTTCTGTCAGGGGTTCTCATGCGCTTCTTTCTGTCAGGGGTTCTCAGATGCTTCTTTCTGTCAGGGGTTCTCAGGTGCTTCTTTCTGTCAGGGGTTCTCAGGTGCTTCTTTCTGTCAGGGGTTCTCAGGCGCTTCTTTCTGTCAGGGGTTCTCAGGCGCTTCTTTCTGTCAGGGGTTCTCAGGCGCTTCTTTCTGTCAGGGGTTCTCAGGCGCTTCTTTCTGTCAGGGGTTCTCAGGCGCTTCTTTCTGTCAGGGGTTCTCAGGCGCTTCTTTCTGTCAGGGGTTCTCAGGCGCTTCTTTCTGTCAGGGGTTCTCAGGCGCTTCTTTCTGTCAGGGGTTCTCAGGCGCTTCTTTCTGTCAGGGGTTCTCAGGCGCTTCTTTCTGTCAGGGGTTCTCAGGCGCTTCTTTCTGTCAGGGGTTCTCAGGCGCTTCTTTCTGTCAGGGGTTCTCAGGCGCTTCTTTCTGTCAGGGGTTCTCAGGCGCTTCTTTCTGTCAGGGGTTCTCAGGCGCTTCTTTCTGTCAGGGGTTCTCAGGCGCTTCTTTCTGTCAGGGGTTCTCAGGCGCTTCTTTCTGTCAGGGGTTCTCAGGCGCTTCTTTCTGTCAGGGGTTCTCAGGTGCTTCTTTCTGTCAGGGGTTCTGATGTGCAGCTCTCGTTGGTTTCCAGTTGCTTTCCATTACTTTTCAAAATGACTTCTGACTGTTATTGTGATGAACTAACACTTTTCTTTTCTGTTAATCTTGTTCCTCTGCTGGCAAGACCTCGACCATTAGTGTGCTGCAGCATGTGGAGTGGATCCAGAGTCTTTCATATGGCTCTTAATGTGACGTGCATGCAGGGAGCACTAATTAGCAGGTTTGCTCGTGCTAATTACTGGGTTGAAATGGAGGAACGCCATCGCTAGCTGTCTGCTTGATGTGTGAGGGAGGTGTCATGCAGATTAAGTGGTTCTCTCTCTCTCTCACTCACTCTCTGTCTCTCTCTCTCTCTCTCTCTCTCTCACTCTCTCTCTCTCTCTCTCTCACTCACTCTCTGTCTCTCTCACTCACTCTCTGTCTCTCTCTCTCTCTGTCTCTCTCTCTCTCTCTCTCTCTCTCTCTCACACATCTCAAAAGTTTGGATGCACCTAAACATGTGCTTGTGCGTGGGAGGAAAACCCAGCAGTGTTTAAAATCAAAGCAACACTTGTGCGTGCCTGACTGTGTGACTTGCGTGTGTGTGTGTGTCTGCATGTAGAGCAGGGATGTGCAAACTGGTGACCTGCGGGGTGCATCCGGCCCCTGTCGTCACTCAGTGTGCCACCCTCCCCCTCCCCCTCTTTAGGGGGCGTTAGAGGGAAAGCATGTCACAAACCTGCCAACACTCTTTTGCTATTTTTAACCCTTTGTCCCGCTGTGCTCCTGGTTGGTAGCTCCTCCTGTTCATCTCCCAATCTCATAGTGATACAAGTCAAAATGGCCGCAGGGGGCTTAGATTGCATTGGTACCAAGCATGTCATGTCGGGAAGAGGAGGAAATAACGTTCCAACTTTACTGGACATTTTACACGTTACATTATCCCCCTCCAGGCTCCTCCCTCCATTATTTATCACTTTTGATCATTTGATGTTGTTTTCTTTCTGCTTCATTTTCTGCTGCTTTCTGTTTAACCCATTGATACCTGATGCAGCATTTGCGTGTATATCCCTCATTTGTGTGTGTATCCCTTTAAGACTTAAAGGGATACACACACAAATGCTGCATCAGGTATCAATGGGTTAATGTTCCACTGCGCTGCATACAGCGGCAGGTAATAAAGCAGGTGTAGCCAACACGATTCATGATGATTCCCTTCCATTTAGGTCCGTTCCAGTGCCAGCGCCCTCATTAATGTTATCGGTTGCACCTGCTTTGCGTCCTGCTTTACCACCTCAAAGTGGCCCACTGTGAAAAGCGCCTATGACCCTGAAGCGTAATTGTGCTTGACTAGACCTTCTTACTTACACTCCATCTCCTGCTGTTAGCTGTTCATTTAGCACAGGGCTTCTCCAACACCCCATCTACACCTGCTTTTTAAATGCCACCTGTATCCGGATAAGTTATTTGGATAACGGTCGCATAAAAAAAAAAAAACAGGTGTAAATGGGGTGAGAGAGATCTGAACACAATGTGAGCCAGACTAGCTCCAGATGTGGTCAGGAAGATCTGATCACATCCTGATGACGATGCGTTTTACACCATGCATGAACATGCATTTCTACTTCTCCAGATAACATCAAGATAACTCTGATACAGGTCACATTTAAAAACCAGGTGGAGGTGGAAGGTTTCTGGTGGTACGCGATGATGAATGATGGGATTCGGTCCAGTTCTTCCGGGTTTACTTTACTGTCTTGCAGAGGCTGTAGTGTCAGTGTAGTGGGCTCAGTTTGAATGCCAGTGTAGTGTCAGTGTAGTGGGCTAAGTTTGAATGCCAGTGTAGTGGGCTCAGTTTGAATGCCAGTGTAGTGGGCTCAGTTTGAATGCCAGTGTAGTGGGCTCAGTTTGAAAGGCAGAGTGACGTTTCTACTGGCTGGCTAGATGAGTGGTTCAATTAAGGAATGACGGAACCTGTGCTCCACTGGCTAGCTGACTGGTTTCCTCACTGCCTGCTTTGTTGACTGGCAGGCTGACTGGGTCACTGTTTTACTGACTGACTGACTGACTGACTGTTTTAATTGAACACAGTTAATGGCCATGCTTGTGTGTGTGTGTTGCAGTGTGCTGCCTGCTGACTAGCAGTGAGTCAGCAGGCAGCAGTAGTAGAAGCAGTGCTGTATCAGTCAGCAGTACACACACACACACGCACACACACACGCACACACACACGCACACACACACACACACACACACACACACACACACACACACACACACACACACACACTTGTTTTGGTCTCATTCTTGCTGTTCCTCCCCTCCTGTCTGTAAACTAAACTCGTCAGCTTGTTGGATTGAGCAGGAGGCCTGTGTGTGCTGGCATCCACACTGTCACAGTCACAGAGGACTTATCCTGCCGTGCCCCGTGGGCTGTACCACACACACACACACACACACACACACTCACTCACTCACTCACTCACTCACTCACTCACTCACTCACACACACACACGCACGCACGCACGCACTCACTCACTCACTCACTCACTCACTCACTCACTCACTCTCACACACTCACACACACACTCACACACTCTCTCTTTCTCACACACACACTCTCTCTCTCTCACACACACACACACACACACACACACACACACACACACACTCTCTCTCTCTCTCTCACACACTCACTCACTCACTCACTCACTCACACACACACACACACACACACATAGCTAGCATGCTCTAGTCTTGTCCAGTGTATGTGAGGACCTGATGGCTACACACCAACACATTTTGATCAGCAGACTTCTTCATTTATTTGTATGTTTTTAGCTAATAGGCCCTAATAATTATGCATATTGATATTGATATCTATATTCATACCCTGACATATTGATATTGATATCTATATTCATACCCTGACATATTGATATTGTAGCGAAGCTTGTAGGCTTGCCTCGGGTGATGCGTTAAGTGGCCTGGGCCTGGCCTGGCTGGGTGTAAGGCAGCCAGTGACCAAGAGTGATCGGTCAGAATCGCAATCAACTTGTAGCGAAGCTTGTGTGCTTGCTGGGGGCGAAGCCTTTGGGCTTGCCTCGTGAAGTGTGCTGGATCTTAGATGAGGGCTCACGGGCTGTGATCGGTCAGAATCACAGGGATGGAGATAGGGACCGACGCGGTTGAAGTTCCACTGGTGTCCTGGCTGGGTGTAAGGCAGTCGGTCATCAGGGCCTGGCTGGTTGTAAGATAGCCAGGACTCAGCTCGGGTCCGGATTTGGTTGTGCTAATGGTTGACATTATGAAGGAGGGTAAGAATACCTGAAGAAGTATGGAAGTAGAAGGAATCTCTAAGGAATCAAGCATAGCGTCACAGAACACCTTGTTTATATCCCCGCATTTTGGTGTATGACATCACGTCATTGGTGATGTCACAACGTTCGAGGGAGCTATGACATCATCGGTGTTATGTCTGACATCGCCGATGACCTCACAGGTGAACTCTATGCTATGACATCATCGGTGTCATCGTTGATGATGTCATCATCATTACGTCGTTGGCGCGCCGGCTGGTGGGCATCGACTGCCCCAAGAACAGGCCTGACGGTGGGCCATTATGGGCCCTTTTCTACAGATATCTATATTCATACCCTGACATATTGATATTGATATCTATATTCATACCCTGACATATTGATATTGATATCTATATTCATACCCTGACATATTGATATTGATATCTATATTCATACCCTGACATTATTGCATTTTCTGCAAGGCCAGGCATGTGTGTTTTCGGACTCGGAAACTGGGGACTGGAGACTCGACTTGGACTGGAGATATAGTGACTTGAGCACAACACTGCTGTGAGCAGTTTGCCATGGTCTCTGAGCTCTGGAGGAAGTGGATCCTGGTCTCTGAGCTCTGGAGGAAGTGGATCCTGGTCTCTGAGCTCTGGAGGAAGTGGATCCTGGTCTCTGAGCTCTGGAGGAAGTGGATCATAGTCTCTGAGCTCTGGAGGAAGTGGATCCTGGTCTCTGAGCTCTGGAGGAAGTGGATCCTGGTCTCTGAGCTCTGGAGGAAGTGGATCCTGGTCTCTGAGCTCTGGAGGAAGTGGATCATAGTCTCTGAGCTCTGGAGGAAGTGGATCCTGGTCTCTGAGCTCTGGAGGAAGTGGATCCTGGTCTCTGAGCTCTGGAGGAAGTGGATCCTGGTCTCTGAGCTCTGGAGGAAGTGGATGGACTTGCAGTGACTCTTGTGATTGTGTCACTTGTGCTGCATAAGAATGCTTGTACAGTAACATGACACTCTTTGTTCCAGTGTGGATGTGGAATGAGGCAGAAAGGCCAGCAATAAGTCGCTATATAGCGTCGTGAAAGGTCCTTTTTCATCGTTTGTGACATCGGAGACCCGAGTTCGAGTCGCAGCTTGTTCAAAGTCTACATCCATGTTTTTGTTATTTAAACCTACCCTAACCCACAAGCCTAACCTTAACCAAGTGGTTTTAATTGCTTAAACATAACCAACACCGCAACATTTTCAAGTGAACCGAGGTGACATTTTGAAATGAACAGCAGAGGAATGTAACAGTCCGTTTTCCTCCCTGTATCCACCTTATTTTTGAATGCCCCACTGTAAAAAATAATTGTGCGTACAAGGTCCGGTTTAACGTGACTCATTGTTGCAGCTTGCCATTTCCTAATGTATTCTACTTGATTTGAAAAGATGGCCACCTACACTCAGTCTCTTGTACCCTGGCTGAATTGAACATAACTTGGTCAATAAGTATGTAACATACAAAATAAAACAACCCGTAATATCTTAATTTTATGTAGAATGCAGAGGACATGTAACTTTTTAGTTAAACTTGCATTCCAGGAATATTGTGCTCTTAAGATGACGTTAGTGGCTCGAGTCTGTTTCGTCCTGAAACCCACATACTGTAGGTTGCGCCAGGCGGAACCTATGTGCGATTCGAAATAACGCATCCGAGATAGAAAACGTTATGAATATAGCCACGTTATAAACAACAAACTAACGCTGGTGATCCGTATGGAAACAGTGTTACTCGAAATGGTTAATATTAGCCACAGCATGCACATGAATGCACTGCGCTCTTAAAGGGATATTTATAGACAAGATTTTTGCCAAGCTGGACCTGATTAGTGATTTGCTCCGTTCGCCCAGACGGGTGTCAAGCTGTCGGCAACAAGGCTGGGAGGATCACACCGGAAGAAGCACCCATCATGCAGATCAGGCAAAAATGGCCGCCAAAAATAAGGTGGATAACTGTTGGTGGTCTGTAATTTGATCAGATGACGTGCACACACATCTGATTTGCGCCAAAGATCGTATATTGAAAACAGCTGAAGGTTAATAGTTTGTTCCACTGTAACATCATGGCTGCAGCGCTGTTGTCAAAAAAGCAGAAGAGCTTCGCTCTTGCCTTCAATACGATCTTTGCGTTTCAGCGGAAGTGACCGGAACTCTACCTCCGTGAAAACGTTCATCCAGAAGCCACAATATTGTTATAATATCAACAACCAGCCAACAGACATCACAGCTGGTGGGCTTTATGGAAAGAGCGTGACTAGAACTGGTTAACAGTTATGATCAGTGGTGTTTTGAGCCTGGCAAACACTTAGCTAGCAAACGTAGCTAACAGCTAGCTAACGCCAGCGGCTAACGCTGGCTATTTATATCAGTATTGCTTATTAAAGGAAGGCTTTGCTGATTTTCAACCCGCTTTGTATCAGT